>NW_006443566.1:1409182-1421155 GCF_000325575.1 Pteropus alecto
TAGGATTGGGGGGGGGGGGGGTCATGTCCTTTGGAATGTCCGATTCTGAGCATCGTGGCTGTGCCCGCCTGAGTGCTCTGACTGCAAAATGTACCTCTGGCAATTGAAAGTGCTCAAGCGATGGCATTGGGAGAATATAAGTAAAAGGTAATTTTAACTGTGTCATTATTAACCTTATGCCATTTTTTCAGGCACTAATTGAGTCACTTTAAAGATTGTTCCAGGTTCATGCTCATAAAGTGTTTCATTAGCACATGGAAACACGTTTTTCTTTCCTTAGTAGGTGATTATACATACAATTAATCTAAAAGAGTTTTAAATCATTGTGGTGAAAAGAATAAGGAATCGGAACATAAATGCTGTACACTGCTTGAAAGTATCTTATCTATTGAGAGTTTAACCCAAGAGTCTATCTCGATTCTTGGGGAGTAGAATGAAAATATATGTTTTGCAAGAGCTTTTGTGTTCAACTCACATAACTAGGCCATAAACTGTAATCGAATCCCCTTGGAATAAATGGCTAGATAAAGGTGAATGAGAGACACAAGCCACCTCAACCTTAAGACAGATTTATGCATGAAATTATAAGATATGCAAGTAGCTCTTCATGAAAGCCTCTGGCTCCTTGAGTAAGAGCCTCATTAAGTTTTTAGAAATATCAGAGAGACTATTGGACTTTTTAAAGGAGGATGAACAGCCAACAACTATTTGTACTCTGTATCTATCTTTCAGCACACTTCCCATCTTTCCAAGCTTCAGGTTACGTACAAATGTATGAGAATGCCTTCTATATTCACCCTAAGTCACTGATAAGAGAGCCACCATAGGCTGAAAATGAAGTAGTTTCTAAAGAAACTACTCTGCGAGGGAACATCAGTCAGCATCCTTTGTATCCTTCATTCTCCACCAGTTACTAATGTACCTAATTATTTTAGTTTTCAGTCCACAGGTCTCTATCCACTGTCACATGCCTTGGGGAAGGCCATGTTTGCTCTGCTCACCCCTTCACCCCTTCCTTGAGTGCTTGTCTAACAAGCTCATCAAGTGGAAACTAAAGTGTTTGGACTTGACCCATCTGTAGTGAAGTTTGATGTCGTTTTTCCAAATGCACCCTCTTCTTTAATAATTCACCTAGAATCCTGCCCTTACTTACCTGCTAGGTAAAAGACCACCTGAAATCTGAGTTCTATTTTTTTTTACATGGGATTAGAAAGTACAGTTTGTTAATACATTTATTTTCATTGACTTTTTATTTGACCCTTTGTCAGTTTTAACCAGAGTTCTTTTCAGACTCTACGAATTGATCCAAAGAAATACCATTATACCAAATTTACAAATGTAATATAGGATTAATCAAAGTTTATCATTCAAAAACTTTTATGGTTTTCCAACTTGGTTTTGACCAAGGCATGAACACACACACACGCGCACACACACACACACACACACACACACACACACACACACAGATAAGGAATGACACCTTTTTTTCCTGTGTATTTGTATATGATGTCTGTTTTTTTATTTTTCAGCAAGACTTTTCCTTTGTTTTCTTTACCCTTTCAGAAACTATTGATTAGTTTCCATATCTATTTCAAACCTCCATTGAAATTATTGTATTGATCTGACTGAGGAGTTTTCTACTTAGGACGGATGTCTCAATTAAGACTTCAGTTTCTTATGAATTCTTATGCTACTTTTTATGGGCCAGATGTATAAGCCAGCTCTTCCTTGATTTCCTTTTCGATAGGTCAAAGAACTGTATTTGCTGATTTTTGTTCCTATTGTAAAAGGACTTAACTTTCAGAATTCTTTCTGAAAGTTAATGTGAAATTTTGTTTTTATTTTTGTTTGGGTTCTAAGTGATAGCATTTCTTGCAGATTCTTGTAAATATTGTATATTATTATGCAAAGTTCCATGGACTAGCTGAGATAGATAATTCAGGTATTTTTTTTTTTCTGAGTTAGCAACTTATATACCAACTGTAGTAACACTAAAAAAAGAGAGACAAAAAGTCTGCTGAAGATTAATGTATCTCTGGTTCTTAATAGTGCAAAAAAAAGAAAAAGAAAAAAAGAAAGAAAGAAAAAAGAAGAGAAAGAAAAAAAAAGAAAGAAAAGAAAAGAAAAAGAAACAGCTTAACGTGAACAAAAAGCAGAAAGTACCAAAGACACTCCCATTTGTGTATATTTGTAATTGCATATCAGAAAAAAAAGGAAGAAAAGAAAAGAAAAAGAAACGGCTTAACGTGAACAAAAAGCAGAAAGTACCAGACACTCCCATTTGTGTATATTTGTAATTGCATATCTCTGACCTTCTGCTTTTAAGGTAGCAAGCTTATCCTTTAGCTAAAGCAGCTCGCTCATCCTAAAACATTTGCTTGCTTTATCTTTGTGAAATTGATGGTGCTGGTTCAGTTCAGTCCCAGGATAAACTTTTCAGGTTGCAGTGCCAGCTTGGAAAGCAGGACAGCCGCTCATTCCAAGGGAAGCCCCGGGGTTATCGCAAGCCCGCAGGTGTCACATTGCCCGTTTCCAGAGAGCTTGACCTCGGGCTGAACTCCACTTTGCCAGGCTACGTACAACTAAGCTGAGCCGCTATAACAAGCATAGGCCTTCCCAGCCAAGCAGGAGCCACCTAAACAAACCTATGGCTAGTTCCCAAGAGAATCTTTAGGTTGTTTATAAATAAGGTAATGCTACAGTCCCCAGACTTCTGGCTTGGGGAAGTGGGGTTAAGTTGTGTTGGTATACCTGAGCACCCCGAATACCCGCAAACTCCAGGCCTGAACTCAATAAGAGTGGCTCATTTCTTTCTCAAGCCACTTAGAATCTTGAGACCCAGCCTGGGAGGGCAGTGACCCCCAATAGACTAGTGGCTAGTGGAAGTCTAACTCTTTCTTTTCCCTTATGGTGGAAAAAGTGCCTGGGTGTAGGTTCTAAATCTGGTGTCCTCAAATGATAACGATGTTTACCATGTGCCAGGTGCTATCATGTGGCACCCAGCAACACGTTAGTACACAGTAACTCATTCATCCTCAGAACAACCTTCCAGGGCTACCCCCACCCCCGGGCAGGCTGTGATAAGGTTCATTTCCAGCTGGGAAAATTCAGACACAGAAAGGGCAAATCGCTTTCCCTGCTAACAAGCAGCAGAGGGAGGGATCGATCCTGGGGAGTTTGAGCTTGGGGTCTGTGGCTTTAATTTCATTCTGTGCAACCACAAGTCACAGAGCAGAGGGGGAACTGGGCTCAAGGTCCTGGGCCAGGTGGGCTGGGAAGGTCTAGGCATTTCCAAATTTTTAAGTCCAGAAGAATGAGAGGAAAATAAAAAGGACCATAGCAATTCTCAACAGAACTCAGACCACGCTAAGAGGGTTTGGACAGTGGTGTCTCCCTGTGCTTGCCACTTCATCCCTAACCTGAGCTTGCAGGCAGAATTAAATTGCAACGGCATTCCCATTGAGAGGCTTGGCCCTAATTATGTTAAATTCCTGGTGGCCATCAACCCAGACTCCTCTAACCAGAGAAACCAGCCCTTTCAGTGTAAAGAACGCTCTCATTCTTTGCCGCAGTCTACCTGTGTGGCTGTGCGGCACCGGGCCCCACCCACCACGCCCTCTCAGGCAGCGTGCTATGCTGCCCCTGCCTGGGAACTCTAGCAGGGGGGGATGTCGCATTAGTTGGCACTTTCACATCCTCTCCACTCACAAAAAAACCAATGTTCATAAAGTGACCTTGAATCCCTACATGGTCTGGTCAGTCCCCAGCGCCCATGAAACATTCAATTTTCAATGTAATTTTTGTTTGTAAGGACATTTTATTTTATTTTGGCTCTTCAAAAATTGGCGTCATATGTGATACACCAAATACAGTTGCCAGTTTATTTTCTTAACTACTCTCCCCCACTAAGGTTCACCCTTTTAGTAGGAATAGTTCCATTCAGGTCACCAAGCATGAAGGAACCTGCTTATCAAAGGCCAGGAGAATGATTCCAATGATGACCCAAGTCAACCAGCTCCAGATACTTCGAGTTAACAGTACCTTAAAACAGTTTCTCAAACTTGAAAGTATATACTGATTTTATCGAAGTGCAGGTTCTGATTCAACAGGTCCAGGATGGGGCCTGAGACTGCATTTCTAACAAGCTCTTGAGCTCTCGGGTAGTGCTACTGGTCCGGGACTACGCTTTGAAGAATAAGACCTCAAAAGCCTCCTTTATCCTGAGACTCTACGCATCTGATGGATGCTGCTCAAGTTGATACAACTCAGAACCTGCTGGAGGTTGTGCTTCTTATTAGTGATGCCCCTAGGAAGAAAATGAACTTGTCCTGGGTTCTTTGGATGGAAGGATTTTTTTAGATCTTAAGAGTTATAATTTATTTATTTTTTTTGTCTGAGTGCTTTCCCATTACTCAGAAAATATTTCTTATTTGACTGTTTTTCTGTTTTAACAGAAGCATCTCTACCTCAAAGGAACACCCTGTCTCTGAGTTTACACAGAATAAGACTTTTTCAGGGCTTTGTGGTTTGGTTATTTCATGTCTCTGCATGTGGGTTACAGGATCTTGCTGAATTGGGCTGAAACAAATGTCCACTCTATTAAAATTGGAAAAACGACTGGAACAAGAACTTTAGGGTTTTTGAGGCAAGCCACCTCATCTAACCCCAGATGGGCCGACAATGTGAGATGCAATCCAGCAAGGAGGCGAGACCTGAGGCTTTGTGGAAACAGAGATCTCTATTCAAATTCTAGTTCTGGGGACCACAAAAGTTGTCCTGTTGGGTGAACTACCTAACTTTAGCTTCTTCAACCAAAAAAACAAGTGAGAGTGTCATGAACAGAAGAGCTCAGTGAGAGAGATGACATGACATAGAAGGTAATGCTTGCACACCTCACACTTGTGCCTGGGACAGGCTCTTGATGGGCCTCATCGGGGTTCCTCAGACCCACACTTGTCAGCCTCCCATGAGGCTCACTTATGGAATCATGCGACAAAATTCCATTTGAATTTCCTCTCTGGGGCATCTTTACCCTTTTGATAGGTGACGGAAATCCTTAAGATCACAGACAACTTGATATTGGCTGTATTCTGCAATATCCACTAGCTGGCGGCAGTTTATTGCACTACATAGGAAAAACATGCTTAGAAGACACCGTTTAAATTTCATTTTTGGGAAAACAAAACTAAAACCAGGTTTTCCTGTTTTAGTGTCTTGGATGAGTGCTTTTCCATTCTTTAGAAAATGTTTCCTACCTGACTTTTTTTCTATCTCAGTTATGTGTCTCTACTTCAAAAAAATTGATTACAATGATTGGCTAAGTTTCACTCACCCGCCCCTCCCAGCAGGGAGTTCTGTTAAAATGCACATTCTGATCCAAGAGATCTGGGGTGGAGCCTCAAATTCTCAATTTGCATCCAAGTCTTGGATGGTGTTGATGGTGTTGGGCCAGAGGCCACATACTTTGGGGGGCAGTGCACCAGCCATTGCTCTTGCCAAGCTGAATAGCAAATGTTTTAAGCCATTGCAAAGGACTTCTTCTGTACAGGACTCTTACCTACCTGTGCTAGCTAGAATTCTTGGCTGAGTAACTGATTTTAATCTATACTTCTTGTCCCTCCCTGACTCCACATGCTCCCTGCCTGCCTATTTGGCATTTTAGACTGAGTCTCCCCTGACTTATTTTTGATCTATAGCCTACACTTCCAGCCTGGCACCTTCAGTGTCTCGCTGAAGACTCTCCAATCCAGCCTTCAGCCTCCTTGCCAGTGCTGGGTACCAGCTAATTCTGAGTGCCTGCGGGCAGGCTCACCTCATCATGTCCACTCCAGCAAGAAGAAAAAGAAGTGAGCTACCCTCATGGCTCCTGGGACCAGTTGTACCTTTTGAACTCTGGAGGAAGAAGCCGGAATAAACACATGCCTGAGGAACATAGAATTTTTTAATTGACAACAATCTAAGAGGTAGATTCCTACAAAATCATCATAATGTGGCAAATCAAGGTTAATCATAAGAATAATGAACACTTACTGAACACTAACTGTATGCTCTTTAATTTTCACAACAACTTCATGAGGTAGAGATAATTATGATGCTCATTTTGGTGATAAAACTGAGACATGGAGTGATTAAGTAACTTGCCCAAGATCACTGAGCTTAGAAGGGATGCAAACCCGGGTTTGTCTGATTCCGTGTTCGTGCTCCTAACTACACTTGAGCAGGACTTTCAACTAAGAGAAGCTGAGCGATTCTCTCTGAAGATACACAATAATATCCAGGACTGTGATGCAGCCATCTGACTCAGAGTTCTTTCCCTGTGGTGGTAACGTAGCCATACCTTAAAGCAAACTTGATGTCACGTGTTTCTGGCCCTGAGTCTTGAATTTGAGTACAATTACAATAACGAAAAAGATTTATTATCTCACAAAGCATTTATAAGTGAATATGTAATAGTATAGAAATAATCTGTAAATCACATGACAACACAGACAAAAGGCTTTCTTCTACCAGTTCCTTTTTGAAAAGGCACATAAGATTTCCTATTGTGCCTAAAGTTTTTACATGTGGAACCAATATGAAATACACAATGCCTCAATGACACAGCATTCTGGGTAGCTGTTCCCACACACAGGTCATGTCTACCTAACTTCAAAAGAATTGAATGAAAATTTTTTTCAAGCCACTGAATCAGGTATTTGATTCAGTATGACAAACACCTTCCTGAAACTGACTAATCTTCTAAATAAAACCGAACTGGCTTTTTGTAGTGCAAACACCACTGTGATATCAAGTTCTTCTTTAGGAAGGAAATTTCTAGAGTTGTGAATTAGCTATTGATTGGTCCAGGTTAATAAGAGAACAGGAGTTTGTTTCATGGACTGGAGGTAGGAGCAGTTAGGAAAAAAATTAGTGAGATTATCCGAACTGGCCAGAGAATCTAGAAAAAGAATTGTAGACCCACATGCTGTAACAGCATATTTCCTGCTGGATATCCCAAACGTCTGAAACATTTTGACAGTTACATTAGCAGGGCTTGGAAGGAGGGTGCGGGGTGGAGGGGTGGGGAAAGGGATGAGCAAAGACACCTTATTTATGCCTTCAAAAACCCTCCATCCTTTCTTCCTCAGAATTGAAGTTTCTTCAGGGCAATGGGGTCTCATTTAATTTCTCACTCGCTTATAGTTTTCTTATAGCTCTGCTATTATCTGCCTCTAAACTTCCCTGGCTGAATGTTTCGTTTCACAGCACCCAAGCCTGGCCTGTGTGTCTCTGCAGCCTCTGCCGGCTGTTAGCTACAGTGACAGTACGTGTTTATCTGTCCCTCAGTCAAGCTATGGGGTTTACGCTCCAAGACAACTATAGAGTCCAAAAATCTTAGAATGTTAGAATGGGGCAAGGCCTTTGAGAGTGTATAATCTAGAAGTTTTCAAGCTGTTCTTTATAGGCAGTAAAAATCTTTATTCAAAACAAAACCTACTCAGCCGCAATCTACAAGAGAAGTCAGGGAGGAGAGGCTCGGGGTGAAACAGCGGGTAAGAACAGTCTCACGGGCCTCCCTTAATTCTTACATCCCTGAGGTTCTTCCAAACCCCCAACAACTCTCCAGACGGCTGTTTGAAACCCTCTAATAATGCCAACTTTAAACTCAGAGAATGCCTTACCGAGACCTGGGGCCTCATTAGTGTCAGAGTCTGAATAGTGCCTATGTTTCTTGTCACCTCGTCTAGAATTTCTAACTATTTAACTTCCAGCTCTCTTTAAAGAATTGCCTCTATTCTGCCTGGACTGCTCATTTTAGCTACTTAACAGCTTCTTACTCAGCACAGTACTCAAGACTGCCATCGAAACACCCTGAGGCCTGGGGCGGAGTCCATCTTTTTGGCCGACTTTGGTCTTTTAAGTCCAAACTATTAGGCTGAGAACTATCTGTTACACTCTGGTGTCTGATGTGTAATTATTCGTTAGGACGGTGAGACAAAACCAAAATCAGGACTTTGCCAGGTCTATATGTGACAGATACAATTTGACCTATATTGGAAAATGTGGAAATTCAGGAAGTTTACTGTCTATGGACAGAGTTCTCTGCTTGAATATGTGGGTCATCTGCAGTGCTGTTTGCCTCTGCAAACGTGGAGTTTGAGCAGGGGTTGGACGTGGTGGCCTGTGCACGCTGGCCTTTATTAACACTACGAAGAGGAATAAAGGCTACTTACGGCAAATGGTACTAGCAGTGGCTGAAACACCACAACAAGCACCCTAGATGCCAGTGGGAATGTCCCACATAGTGGCGGAAGAACCAACACAACACTACAAGGCCCCGATGTACAAAACATCAATGTGCTTGAAACTCCTGTGCCCTTTCACAAGGGCGCCACATAGAAGGTATGGTTTGGACACCCTAAACTCATCTATAGCCCACTCCAGTTCATGACAATAACTTCATTAAAACTTTAAAGCATGACAGCAAATACCCAAAGTCTCTCTGACTTCATAAAAGATAACGCCACAGAGGTCTATGTGTGACCACATCGTCTGCTGAAAGCTACTTCTCCTTGGAGCCTCTGTGTTCTTCTCTGCCTTGGCTGATACAAGGTAGTCTAGCTAATTGGACGGATTCTTGCTTTAATGTACCCAATTCATCTCCGATGTGTCCAAGAGGACTTATGTCCTCAATCAAGTGTGACGCCTGAGACTGTAGCCAAGAGAACACGCTGAGTTCGGTTGAGCCCTGGGCAATGTGAACTCCCATCTTAAAAAGCTAAAAGTGGGTCTTCTGCACCAGGCTCAGCACGATTTGTAGGAGTTCGCATAAAGCTCCATGAGGGGGCCACCGCCGGGCTAACAGCAAACGGGGTGAAGAAGCAGAAGCCATACAGAAATTGGCTTGTAGGGTTCTAAAGTCTGTCATAACTAAAAATGGCTCTGTCTACACTGTCAGTCCCCAGAAAGGACAGGCCACCAAAGGTTCCAAGTTCCCAAAATGTCCTGGTGGCCTTTCCTTCCAAACTTCAGGAAGTTTTTGCACTTAGAGTACTCAGTTCACCCTCGTTGAAGGCAGCACACATTCGGTTTCTTCTTAGGAAGAGGCAGGAAATTGGGGATTCTCTAAGGGCCCTTTTAGAAAATTGAACATAGAACCTTTTATCAGTGAATGCATAGACAGCGTCAGCCCACAGTCCTCACATTCATTAGAAGCACTTCAGGGAGAGAAAATTAATGATAATCCTAAGTACATAATGACTTGCTGGAGACCAGAAGGCTCCACTCTGATGGTTTGACTGGAGGCTTGCCCCACAGTAATGAAAGATGCCGCCTGTGTGCTTGACCCTGGTCTTGGTTCATGCTTCAGGGGAAAAGGCTGCAAAGTTGGTATAGACTACTTAATCTCTTTCCCGGTAACTGAGAGCGACTCAGATTGGGATCATTGGTAATAGTGTTGTACTTGGTCATTATAAAAAAGAAAGAAACTCCTTGCTTTCGCTATTTCTTTCCAGTTTAAACATAAAATCTCACAGAACCCTAGGAGAATGTCACACCAATCTCAAAATAACAGGTTATTGTGCAAAACGGACTCAAACATGGGTGCAGCTTTCCTGTCAGAGTGCTGAGTTCAATCGCCTGCCTGAAGACAGAAACCGATTATGCCCGGTCTAGCGTGCAAGTGAAATCGATGCCTTACGTTTTCCAGCACTTGAATTTTGCAGCTATTACTCAGCTTTGGTATGCACTGTCTTTCTCTTCTGCGCTGAAATTGGGATTGTTTTCATTCACGTCTGTATACCCAGAGCCTAGCAGAGTAGTTGTTCTACATTAGACTCTAAGTAATGTTTTAACAAAAAAATTCTCACTCAGGGGTACATGACTGATACCATAGTTTATTCCTGAAACCAGAGAGGGAGGGAGAAGAAGGCTGGGGTTCATTGGGCTGCTGGAACGGGGCGACAGCCCTGTGGAATTCTTGGATATTGTTGTTTACAGGGGAGACTGGAGACAGCGAGAGGGCTTCACAATTCTGTTGAAATAACCTCATTGAGGTATTTCACTACAAAGAAAAGACCTTGGGAACAATAAAGCCACAACCTAGATGGCCTGAAGCAAACTGCTGTTGCTGGAACTGGTTGACTCATCGTGATCCCCCTTCCTGGTTCTGCTGGGGAGCTGGACTAGGCAGGCCACTTAATGTTCATCTCTAATTACTTTTGTCTGTATTCTTGTCTTTAGAGTGTATACAGGTTCACAATGGGCCTGGGTTTTCTGTGGTAAGATCAAAGGCAAGCCAGCTGGGAGATGGAAAAGAGAGGCAGAGGGGAGAGGAAAGCAGAGGGCAGAGTGGTTCTGGCATTTCCTCTGCTCCATAGCTGGGTCGGGCCTGCTGGACCACGGTTATGACCACTAGTTCTCTAGCAACCGAGGCCTTGGTTTGTCTAGGACCACTTTTGACAGGGCTCAGAGTTTGGCATTGTCTGGAACTTCAGGATCCTCCTCACCTACACCTTCCAGGGGCCAGAGGCCTCCGAGGTTCAAGAACCAGCATGTCACAAAGAAGGAGGAGACAGGAGCGGTGGAGGGTTAACTTCTGCACGGTAGAGTCCAATGACCAGACGTTCAGGAAGTCAGCCCTTGCCCTGGGCTGTGAGATGGTTTCTGGAAGAGTGAAAGCAGGGCTGATCTGTCTCTTTTTGAATCCTTGTCGGGGCCAGAGCACATTTTCCAGAGGGTAGCCTGCTCGAGGTGCTACATTTGTGACTCTGTACTGCGCCTCCCTCCCTTTGAAGCTCAGGTGCTATGGCGCACACATCTTCCCTTGCCTAGTATCCCCAGGCCTCAGCTACTACAGGGTAGGAACATTTTCTCTACCCTCTCAGGTTCTCAGCTGAATCCTACAAATTAGACTGACAGAAAACAGATTAATAAAAGAAAAGACATATACATTTAATATTTGATGTTAATATTTTAGTGTTTACATGCACATGCAACTTCATAGAAAAAGAAATAAAGTCTCAAAGAAGTGGTTAAACTCGAAAAGCTTATATACCATTTTCACAAAAGGCAATAAATTATGGAGAAGAGATAAGACAAAGGAAAAGTGGTTTGGGCTTCCAGGGATGTAAGTTGTCAGAAGGTAAATACATAGGGGAAACTAATGGAAAACAAGGGTTAGTTAGTAAGGTTGTGTCTATGCAACCTCATCTCAGTGTGGTCTCCACCTCTACTGATAAATGTTGCTCCTTCCTGCCTGGTACATGAATGAGAGACATCTTCACAGGGGACATTTGTGCCCTGATTTAAGGCAGATAATGGAAGGGCAGAAAGCTTTCTGCGTCTGTTTTTTCTCAATTGCCTTTAACCCAAAATAATTCTTATCCCATAGTGGCATATTTTGGGGTGGTAAAGACTGCCAAAAACTTGTCAAGCCCTCTGATGGGGACCAAGAGTCCACTAGCTAGTTCACGAATGTAACTGGGCACATACGTGAGGACTTGAACAGACTCTCCAAGGTGAAATCCATGCCATTTGAAAGGTACCCATCTGTGTCACATAGCATCTGCAATTTTTTTAAAAAAGGATGCTATTTAAAATTTTTTTTATTGAGGTATAATTTTATACATAAAATAGATGCATCTTAAGTGTAGAGTTTTACAGTTTTGACAGAACGAGATTTTGAACCACCTCAGAAGTCTCCACTTGCACTTCTCGGCCTTCCTCCCCCATCTCAGAGGTGATGGCCATTCTGATTTCTGTTCCTGACATCTTTTGTGACTCCAATGGTAGAGCTTTTACATCCTATCACAGAACTGGACCTCCAATGGTAGAGCAGTGACTCCTCCAATGGTAGAGCTTTTACATCCTATCACAGAACTGGACCTCCATTTCCCCGCTTCTCTATTAGGCCGGCATTTGCTTAAAGACGTCTGATGTGGGGCTGTGCGGTAGGAAAATGGATGGCTGGAATAATAAACAGG
Source organism: Pteropus alecto (assembly GCF_000325575.1). NCBI lineage: Eukaryota > Metazoa > Chordata > Mammalia > Chiroptera > Pteropodidae > Pteropus > Pteropus alecto. The sequence continues at coordinate 1,421,149 of NW_006443566.1, forward strand.
GAGGAGG
>NW_006443566.1:1421165-1438948 GCF_000325575.1 Pteropus alecto
GAAAGAGGATGATGGAGTGCCACTGATCTGCCCTGGGCAGGCGCTGAGCTGGGTTCTGATTTACCGAGATGGGAGAGACAACGTGCTTGATTAAGGAGTGAAGTGTGCAAAGAAGGGAGGGAGGATGAGAATAGTCTGTCGCCGGGGTGGGAGGCAGCATGGTCTCAGAGAAAGCACAGGCTATGCAGTCAGGCAGATCTGGCTTTGGACCCTCACTCACTATTTCTACGACCTTGAGATGTTCCCAGCTTCCTTATCAGTTAAATTGGGATAATAATTTGGAAGGTATTAATCAAGGGTGGGATGCACTTTAAGTGAGATAATGTATATGAAAGACTTAATGTAGTGCTTGACACATAATAGCTGTTTAACAGATGATGGTAGCTTTATTATTGCTACCAGGTAATCCCAACTTTTAAAAAGTTGTTTTCTTTTAAATTCTTTTTGAAAAGAGCTCAGAATGGTCAACAAGATACAGATCTACTCAGATCAGAGAAGAAGCTGCCTTGCTTTGCAATAATACATCAGAGACACTGATGTATTCATGGTACAAATTACGTAGCAGTCACCGGATGTGCTAATCTGTGCCTTATAAATGAGTAAAATTACATGTATCCTGTTAGTACTTATTGCCACTGTGAGAAAACACTAACATGATTTTGTATAACTACATTAACCACAGTACATTTCTACTTGGCCAATAAAATGACAAATTATTTAGGATTTATAGGTCCTATTTTTAAAAATACAAAGTTGTTATTAAAAAGTGTTTGTCTGTTACCATGAGCTGAGCTTCCTTTAAACTTTCCTTTAAACACAACAAACCATGAAGTAAAAAACAAAACAAAACAAGTCAAATCTCATTTGAGCAACTTAGTAATCAGATAAGATCAGGGAGCCTGGATTCACATGGATCAATCCATTCTGAAAAAAAGATGACACCGTCCAAGTTACAATCCAGAGGGTGAGCCAGACCAAACAAAGCTTGGTGGACACATGGAAAGTTTTCTGGATGTTGGTTTGGTTTAATGTTCAAAATTCAGGAAGAAAAAAATGAACCACTGTACAGTGGGAACTGCCAAGTCAACTGCAGTCAGAGATGATCACACTTAGACACATAGACACTAAAAGACACCCACACAAAACCAGTTTGGTGGATGAGTCCCCAAGTAAGAAGCATCAATCAGGGAACTGGACAGGATAATTTCTGAGTTTTCTTTCAAATTTAGAAATCCCCAATTCTCTGTCTCAGCCCTCCCAACCCTCAGGGAAGTCAGACAAACTCAATGAGAGATGGAATTTCATCTATGACAGGAAAACTAAACTTCTGTGAGAAAGAGGCATTTTCATAGTCTATAAAATCGGGTGTTAAGAAAAGGTTTAGGGTACCTCTGGATCTGGTTACGATATAGAGAGTAAAAAAAGGCTGATACCCTTGCATTAACAGCCAGAACAAGATGAATCAATGGAAAGAGAAGAAATCAAGTACAGATGGTAGGGAGAAACCCACTAAGTTTGTAAGAAAATTGTAATGACTGTGAAATGATGTAAAAAAATTAGGATGTCAAGGACCTCCGGCCATAGAGTATATCCCTACCCACCTATCAACTTCTTAATACAGGTCTTTACCGAGTTCATGGGCAACATGTTGAAGGCTAGGACCAGAGAGCTGAGAGAGATATCCCCCATGAGACATGAGGGATCTGGCCCAGGTGCAAGGGCAGATGCTCTCTAGAGGTGGAAGGCAGGGCAGAAGAGCTGAGAGAACACCATCTGAGGCACAGTAGGCTTTCAATGACCAAATGGGGAAGGGCAGGTATTCCAGGATTTCAGATATCAGAGGGTAGAAATTTGATGGTAGATCCAGAGAGTTCACCACTGACCCTGGCAGCCAGGCTAGAAGGAAAAGAGAGGTCTTCTTCTGTTTGGAAAACAGGCATCTTTGGGTAAAGCATAAAGAAATCTCTAGACTCTCTCAGGTGCTCATATTCTAAGACTTATTAAAAGGAAAAAATGACCTCTCTTAAATCATTTAAAGCCCACGGAAAACTGACTCAAACTAAAACTGAAACAAATCTCAGACTCAGGCTGACTACATATCAAACGGACTCAGCCCTCCAATTCTAAAGCCTCAAGGAAGAAGGAACATCACGTTTCCTAGAAAGATTCCTTTGTTTGATAGTGTTCTTTTATAGAAAATGTTCATTTTGCAATAAAGATTATGAGATATTTAAAGATGAAAAAAAAATTAAAAAATGTGACCCTTGGTCAAGAGAGGGAGTAGCCAATAAAAACACACTTGGAGATGGTACAGATAGGAATATTAAAATAATGGTAACAAATATGCTAAAAGATGTAGTAGAAAAAGTAAACAACATAAAGAAAGATATGAGAATTTCAGAAGAGAGATGGAAAAAGTGGAAAAGAAGCAAAAGAAATGCTAGTAAGATTCTACTTATAACCAATATGGAGTAATAGTGGCTGGATTTACCCCCCTGTGTAAAACAACATAAAATAGCTGGACAAAATACATGAAACAGTGGCTTTCGAGATATTGGACGTTAAACAACAAAGAGCAGTGATTCCTCAGACACAGAAGACAAGAGGTAAATCCTATGAATGCCCCAGTTTTTGCCTTGTAAGAGTTTTCAGGCTGTGACACAAGGAAGGGCAACCTAGCTGGAACCCAGAAGATACCTGAGTTTAGGAGATGGAGCTGAAAGTTCGGGCAGAGCAAATTGCTAGAGTTGGTAGAACAGAGTACCAGAGAGGGAAAGCTAGATAAAGAAAGAACTCTGGATGGTGGCAAAGGGCCTTCCATGAGTATTAAGCAGAATATTGATCAGTTCACATCTGTGAATTCCTGTGAGGCTGGGAGAAAAAAAATCCATCTGAAAATATTAGAGAGGACGGTAACTGGTGCCCTAACAAGGCTGGAAATGATGCTTGTTACCACAACCACTTATAAATTACATTGTACAGTGTACTTGGAAGAGTCTTGTCTCAGTAGTGGGAACTAATCAGCCCTATATTAAACACTACACTGATCCTGCCTAAAAAAAAATATCTTAGCTGTAAGAGCTAAAAAGTTCAAATTCTTTCCCAGCAACATAATTGCACCTCAGAATAAAGATCAGGAATATTAGAGGAACACAAAAATGTCCAGAATCTAATGAGGTGAAATTCATAATGCATGCAATAAAAAATTTCCAGGCATGTAAAAGAGCAAGAAAATATAATAAAGGTAATAATAAAAGATAAATACAATAAAGACACATAATAAAAGATAAATCAATTTATTAAAGTGACTCAGAACAGATACAGGTGTTAAAATTAGCAGAAAGAGACATTAAAACAGTTATTATACCTGTATTTCATAGCTCAAAAAATACAGAGGCATGGAAAATATAAAAAAGACCTGAATAAAACTTCTAGAAACAAACAAACAAAAAATACAATATATGACATTAAAATACAGTGGGAGGTATTAATGACAGATTAAACATGTACGAAGAAAATATTAGTAGGCTTGGGGATATGCCCATAGAAACAATTTAAAATAAAATAAAAGAGATAAAAGAATATAAAAATGAAGAGTGCATCAGTGAATGGTAGAAAAACTATGAGTCAACTAATACACATGTAATTGTAGTCCCTGAAGGGGAAGAGAGAGTGAAAAACAGAAAAAGTACTTGAAAGAAATAATAGTAAAAAAAAAAAAAAAAAAAAAAAAAAAATCGAAATAGATGGAAACTGTAAACTCACAGATCCAAGAAGCTCAACAAACTCCAAGGACAAAAAACTTAAAGAAAATTACAAGCCATATTACAATCAAATTTCATAAAATCAAAATTAAAGAGAAAATCTGAAAGCAGTCAGAAAAGAAAAAGTTATGTGTGGAAAACAAAGGTAAGGATGATAGTAAATTTCTTACTGGAAAAAATGTAAGTGATAAAGTGGAGCCACATCTTTAATTTATAGGAATGGAAAGCAAAATAAAACTGCCAACCTAGAACTCTATACCCTGTGACAAAGCTCATTCGAAAGTGATAGCAAATAAATATTTTTTTCAATCTTTCAAAAACTAAAAATATTCATCATCGGCAGAATTATATTATAAGAAATATTGTTGAGATTCCTTCAGGCCAAAGGAAAATGATACCAGAGGGAAAAATATTCTACATAAAGGAAAGAATAACACTGGAAATAGCAAGCCATGAGAAATATAGATTATTTTTCTTTTCATTTAGATCTCTGAAAGATAATTTACTGTTTGTTTGTTTGTTTGTTTGTTTATATTTATTTATTTATGGTGACGTTGGTTAACAAAATCCAATAAGTTTCAGCTGTACGTTTTAACAGTAAGGCGTAGTGTGTTCACCTCCCATAGTTAGATTTCTTTCTGTCACCACATATTTGACCCCCTTTACCCTGTCTACCTCCCCCATCCCCCCATCCCCTACCCTCTGGTAACCACTAGTCTATTGTGGACGTTGAGATAATCATGCTAAGCGAAATAAACCAGACAGAAAAAATTGAAAATCAGATGATATCACTTATATGTGGGTTATAAACCTAAAAGCAACAAATGAACAGGACAAACAAACAGAGACTCACGGACATGGACAATAGACTAATTTACTGTTTAAATGAAAATAATAACAAGGGGAAGTTTTAACATGTGAAAATAAAATGCATGACAACAGAACAGAGGCTGGGAGGGAAGAAAAGTATACTATTATAAAGTGAAGTATGCAAGAAGTGGTACAATATCACTCGAAGGTAGACTGTGATAAGTTAGGGATGTGTACCAAAACCCTAAAACTAACACTAAAATAACAAGATATTTGTGATGGCATTTAGGGCCCACCTGGATAATTCAGGACAATCTCATCAACTCAAGATTTTTAACTTAATCACATCTATAAATGCCCCTTTTCCAAATAAGGTAAATCACAGTTTCCTGGATCAGGAAGTGGACATTATTTAGTCCACTTCAGCAAGGTTGTCACCTGGAGGCTTGACTAGGGAAACCTGTCTACAAAAACTCACACTTGTTGACCAAAGTCAGTTCTTTGGCTTCTATTTCTTGACGGCTAAGGACCAGAGGCTTCCCTTAGCTCTGAAATGCCACCCACAGTTCCTGGCCATCATGGGTTCCCCCAAATAGCCATTGCCTTCCTCAAAGCTGGCAAGAAAATGAGACTCTAGCCAGACAAGTACTACAATCTTATGTAATGTAATCAGACGCTTGGAATTATTTACATCCCACACCTTTGCCATAGTCTTTTGATTAGGATCAAGTCACAGGTCCCATCCACATTCAAGGGGAAGGATTTATGCAAGAGCATGAAGAGAAGTGGGGCTCATGAGAGAGAGTCTGTCTGCTGTGGTCTTCCTTGGTCTTCAATGATTCATATCCCTCCCATATAAAAAAAAGACATTCACCCTTCCCCCAAATCCCCAAGAGTCTAATCACATTATAGCAATTTCTCCAGGCCCAGAACTGTATTATCTAAATCAAGCCAGGTGTGGGTGAGGCCCTTTGGGCATAGTTCCTCTGTCATTCTCTAAAACTAAATAGGCAAGTTATCTTCCCCAAACACACCCAGCAGACAATGGTGGGAGAGGCATAGGACAGCAGCTATAGATATTCTTGTCCAAAAAGGGGGAAATAAAAAGTAAAAAGGAGTCATTGTCCTCCAGTAATTCTGAAAGTTAGCTGAGAATATGCTGATTTTTTTTTTTCATTAGATTTCAAGGCTTGGGAATAATTCTCCATGTCTCTAGGTTCTGCTTTCTGGCACCTTAGTTCTACCTTCTGTGTTATTCTTCCTTTTTTAAAAGAAAGGCTGCATACTGTGATATTGTGATTTATAATAAGAAATATATATTTGGGTTTTGTCCCAGTTTTAGAGCTCTTAAAACCCTTGGAATTTCCGAAATGATGAGAGATAAAGGTGTCTTTTGTCATATTAATGAAATAACTTGGAAAGTCCATAGGTAACCAAAGGGTGGGGTCTGGTTGCCAGAAGAACCAACACATCATTAGGGTGTTGAAACCTTCAGTCCCACCCCTTAACCTCTTGGGAGAGAAGAGGGCCTGGAGATTGAGTTCAAAAACCAATGGTCATTAATTTAATAAATCCTGCCTATGTAATGAAGCCTCCATAAAAACCCGAAAGGAGAGCTTTTGGGTTGGCGAACACATGGAGATTTGGAAAGAATGAGTGGCACAGTTGGAGGGAATATGGAAGCTCCATGCCCTTTCTTCATTCCTTGCCCTGTGTGTCTTTTCCATCGGGCTGTTGCTGAGTTATATCCTTTTATAATAAACTGGTAATCTGCTGAGTAAAATGTTTTTCTGAGTTCTACGAGCCATTCTAGCAAGTTAATCAAACCCAAGGTGGGGGTTTTGGGAACCTCCAATCTATAGCCAGTCAGTCAGGAGTGTAGGTGACAATCTAGACTTGCAACTGGCATCTGAAGTTGGGGAGTAGGCTGAAGTGGGGCTGAGCCCTTGTGGGACCTGATGCTATCTCCAGGTAGATAGTGTCAGAACTTCGTTGAATCGTAGGACACCCATCTGGTGTCAGAGAATTGTTTGTTGGTGTGGGGAAACCACACCCCCCACAGTGCAATGGTGTGCAGAGTTTTAGATATATTTGCAGCTGAGTAGTTTTATCAATCTGCTTCTCGCCATTAATATTTGGGGTTACAACAGGCTCCTCTCATTTTGTCCTCTGTATTTTCAGTCTAAGCGGACAGTATTCCTTCTGAAACAATTTTCTCAAGAACTTTGCGGTTCTCTTTGGATTTTCCTGGGGTTTACTCCGTTAGACAAAAGCTGCACCCACATATCTTTTTGAAAATTTCCTGTTCTACCTTGGGCTTCTGCTGAGATGATTGAGGGACAATGCCACTAAATTTCCCAGAGGATTGTGGTTTGTGAGGATATGTGAGGCATGCCCCTAATCTCTTCAGAAGGCTCTTTGTGTGGCTGAATGCTCTGATCTTTTGATGTTTTTGAGATTTTAGTGAAAGATTGTAGAGTCACACCCTCAGCTTTTTTGTAAAATGTATTTTTCTGAGAGTGTTTGGAAGTTGTCTCTCAATATTAGTTTGTTTTGGAGAAGATGAGAATGTTGGAAATGATCAAGTTTTGGTTCCTTTTATTTTAACAGTTTTCCCCTTGTGACATATTTTATTCATAGTAGCAATAAGCAATAAGAAATCAAAGGGCACCTTTAACACTTTGCTTGGAAATATTCTCAGATAACTAAGTTAGCCACTTAGTTATCTGAGTTCTGCTTTCTACATAATTGCATAGGGCAACTGTGCTAAGCTTTCTGCTACTATTTAACGAGCATTCATCTTCCTCTAGTTTCCAATAACATATCACTCTCTTCATTTTGAGTTCTCACTGGCCACATTCTTAATGTCCAGACTTCTGGTAATAGTCTGCCCAAGACAATTAAGGCTTTCTCTAGCATGCTCTTCAAAATTCTTCTGGCCTCTACTCACTGCCCAGTTCCAAAGCTGTTCTCATATTTCCAGGTATTTGTCATATCAACACTCTACTTCTGTTATCGAAATTTGTATCAGTTTTGTTATGCAACTGATACAGATTATATATATATATATAATATAATATTTATATACAATGTTATACATAACATATATAACAACATTACCACAAACCTAACTTAAAACACAGCATACATTTATTATCTTTCGATTCCTGTGGGTCAGGAGTCTGGGCATGGTTTAGATGGCCTGTCTGCAATCAAGTTGTTGGCCAGGGCTAGGTTTTCATCTGGGAGGGGATATACTTCCAAACTCATGCAATTGTTGGCAGAATTAAGTTCTCTGTGATTGTAAGACTGAAGAATTCTGTTTCTTAATGGCTGTTGGCCAGAAGTTCTCAGCTTCTACAAGGGAGCTGCAGTTCCCTGCCACGTGGGGAAGCAACATGGCCATTTGCTTCCTCAAATTCGGCAAGGAGCTGAGAGACTTCAGTAAGGTGAGTGCTATAATTTTATGTAGTGTGATCACAATCATACACATCCCATCACCTTTGCTGCATTTTATTAGTTAGAAGTAAGTCACAGTTCATCAAAGGGAGGAGATTACACAAAAGTGTGAATCCAGGAGGCAGGGATCCAGAGCACCTGAAGATCTGTCTGCCACAATAGCCAAATCGGCTTTATGCTCAGAATTCAAGGTAGGCTTAATATTCAACAATTAATAAGATTCCCCATATTAACAAACTGTAAAAGAAAAACTATTGGATCATCTCCCTAAATATAGAAAAAAATATTTTACAAAATCTAAAACCCATTCCTAATAAAACTTTGTAGCAGTCTGGGAATAGAAATGAACTTTCTCAATCTGATGAAGGGCATCTGCAAAAAAGCTTTATAGTGAAAGACAATGATTTTCCTATGGGATAAGGAGAGAGAGTAAGGGTGAGAGAGAGATAAAAAGAGAGAACAGCATCTCTGAGCTCTGCGGGACAATATCAAACAACCTGTATATAGTAAGTCCGCACTTAACATTACTGATAGGTTCTGCGACTTTAAGTGAAATGATGTAAAATGAAACTAATTTTACCATAGGCTAATTGATATAAACAAGAGTTAAGCTCCTGTGGCATCTCATCATTGTTCAAGGACTTGCTAAACATATAATTGGAATCCATGAAGGAAAGGAAAGAGATAATAGAACAGAAATAATATTTGAAAAGATACAGCAGAAAAGTTCGAAAGATTGATGAAAACATGTAATCCACAGATTTAAGAAGCTAAGTGAGTTCAATGCAGAATTTTTAAAAAGTAGCTGGAGAGAAAAATAGAGCAGATAGAGCAGAGAAATGATACAAATAACAAGTGACTTCTTACCAGAAACAATGCAAACATGAAAAAAAATGAAATTACATCTTTAAAGTGTTAGAATAGAATATAAAACTAAAAGAAAATTGACCTAGAACTCTCTATCCAGATAAAGTATCTTTTATTTAAAAAAAAAAAAAGAAAGTTAAATAAGGATAATTTTATACCAAAAAAGCTGAGAGAATTTATCTTTAACAGCTGAAGGGAAATGATACCAAATAAAACCTTGGACCTCCTGGAAAGAATCGAGATGGCCAGAAAAGGCAAGTATCTGAGTAAATATTAAAGGCTGTTTGTGCATATGCAATTAATTTTATATTTATAGTATATAAAAAAGTATAGTACAAGACAATAAGAACATAAGCGTAAAGAGGTTGAATTAAATTATATTTTTGTGAGGTTCTTAAATTGTCCATGAACTATATGATATTGTATGGAAACGGTGAACTTAATATGAGTATCCTAATTTCTAGAGTAACCACAGAGAAATACAGTTTAAAAGTCAATGGAGAAGCTAAAATAGATTACTAAAAATGATTCATCCAAGGACAACAGGAAAGTAGAACTAGAGGAAAAAACCACATGGGATAAATAGAAAAATAGATGGTAGGTCTAAACCCAACTATATCAGAAATTAACTATTTTCTTTCTTTCTTCCTTTCCTCCTGCCTTTGCTCCTTCCTTCCAATCTCTCTCCCTCTCTCCATTACTCTTTCCTTTCCTCCTTTATCTCTTCCTCTCTTTTGTTTTGTTTTCTTTCCTTCTTTTATTCTCATCTTATTGCTTTATTTCCTTCCTCCTCCCAACCTTCTTTCTCTCCTAAGTATCCTTTGACAAAGTACAGCCTTGCAGTCTGCGTGTTAGGTGTTGAAATGTGGTGGATTTCCTCTTGCATTTGTCTTTCGAGTCCATCTGAATGACTTGTCTGCCTTAGGAAAGACCAGGCTTCAGTCGGCCACCATATTTCTCCTTTGTTTCAAGCACCTGGTTCCACGTCATACTTGGAATGAAGACATAATCGAAGTCAAAATGTATACAGTAAAGAACAGAATAAGTGTGTATGCAGCCTTGGTCCTTTTAATATTACGACGTCTTCTCTTCTTCCTCTGAGAATGGATATTCTCTTTATAAACATCCAGGTCATAATTATGTTAAAAAGAAATGAGAATTGTCTCAGCCAAAGTGGTGATGAATGTGAGGTGGGTAGAGCCTCTACTGTCTTCTCCTTGTCCCCTGGCCCCAGCTTTAGATTGCCCACTCTGCCCTGTGTCTTACTGAAAGAGTCATTTTAACATTCCTGTTTCCGTAGTGACATTTTTTGCAGACATTTTTCGGATCCTGGATTTGAATAATTTGAGAAAGTGATATTAAAGTTCATTCTGATGTCTGATCTCAATTTAAAGTTATAAGATATATCCAAAAGGTGAACATTTTCTTTCTAGGAGTGATAACTGTGGTTAGAAAAATTGGGTCAATCAGTAAACTTGCTGCCGATTTAGCTAACTGGTATCTTAAAAGAATAGATATAATTTAGTCACTTGTCCCACATGTTTTCTACCATGTGACCATGTCTGCACACACAACACGACACACCAACTTTTCTGTGAAAGGAAAAGAGAGAAGATAATTAAAGACCAGTCACTTACATTTCCATTTTAATGTTATCGAGTACAAGCTTTGAAAAGAATATGTTTTAGATATATTTTGGTTTGTTTCAGTTCTGGTTTTACTTAGTAACACCAAAAATTATTTTATCTGATTGCTGCTCTGCTTTGGTATTGAAAGCTTTTCTGAGATATGTCAGACAACTCGCTAAATTATAAGGCCTCCCCTTTTGCCTGAGGAAAAAAATGTCAGTAGTCAGAATTAAGAGGACCGAAGGGCATCACGGAGTTAAGTCCTGATGCCATGGAAAACTCACTTTATGATCTTGGACAAATCTTTAATTTTCTCTGAGTCTCAGTTTTCTTCCACATAATTTCTTCTCACATCCAATTCCTGTAAAATGGGAGATTCTAACATAGTCCTAATATTGCTAATTCCTCATTCTTATGAGGAAAAGAAACTCCTTTTGTGGAAAGGGAATTCAATTAGTGTAACTTCAAATCTCTCTCTGAACCTTTACTCTCTGGAAAGATGGAATGCTAAATATGACATATTCAGGGGAAAATGCCTGGGCCTGTATAGCTCAATGTTCTTCCTCTTGAGAGGAAGCCTCCTCCTAGAAAGAATGAGTCCCCTCTGGTCCTTGGTCTTACCAAGGCCAAGCTTCTACAGGGATGGGAGGCTCTATTAGTTCAACTTTGCCTTTCTGGGAGGGTAATTCTGACTAATTCTGGAGTTCAATGAATAAGACTGTTGGCTCTCACACTAAGCCAATGTCTCCAATTTAGTAATATCAATGATAAAAGTGATATTTTAGGTTCATTTAATCCATTATTTTATTTTCCAACATGTACAAACCATGGTGGAATGGAGAGAAGCTGTCTATTGGAGGTTTCCTTAAAAACTCAAAACACCTGTCTCAGAGATTTGTGGAGACTCCAGAGAATAGAGAAGTAATACAGCACAGTGGTTAAAATTGTAGGCTCATTCAAGTCTATCTCAGTTTTAATTCTGATTTCAGCCCTTCTGAGCTGTGTCCTTTAGGCAAGTTAATGAATCTCTATGCTTCAGTGTTCTCATCTGTAAAATGAGGAAAAACAGCACCTGCTTTTTAGGATGATTTGCAGGTTATATCAGTTAGTATATCTGGCATTTTGAATTGTGCCTAGTACATCGTCAGTACTCAGTAAATATCAATTACCGTTACTATTATAGAGGAGTTACATACAATACCTGCACCAAAATGAGCATTCGAGAATGTATAGCTATATCACCTCCTTTGTAGTGGCTGATATAGAAGAAGACATTTGCGCTATTTAGGTTAAGTAGGTAGAGTATATAGATAATGGTGTAACAAGTATACACTCAAATATTCAATGGCTTAGAAAACATGAATTCTTCACTCATTTAACAGCCCAGGGAAATGTACACAAATGTTTATAGCAGCTTTATTCAGAATGGCCCCAAACTAGAAACAACCTAGATATCTTTCAGTGGGTGAATGGTTCACAAACTTTGGCACATCCATACCACAGAATATTACTCAGTAGTAAAAAGGCATGAACTATCCATACGCATAACAACCTGGATGAATCCCCAGAGAATAATGCTGAGTGACAAAAACAACAACCCAAAAAGATCATATCCCGTATGATTCCATTTATATAGTATTCTCGAAAGGACAAAATTATAGAAATGGAGAACAGATTAGTGGTTGCCAGAGGTTAAGGAGGGTCGGAGTAAAAGCCTTGAAAGGGCAACGTGAGGGACCCACGTGGGGATGGGAATGATCTGTGTCTTGACTGTGTCAATGTCAATTTCTTGCTTGCGATACCATGTTGCAATTTTTCAAGACATTACTGTTAAGGGGAACCGAGACAAGGATATCTGGTTCTCTCTATATTGTTGCTTACAACTACATGTGAATCCACCATTATCTCAAAAAAAAAAAATTTAATTCCCTGATTTATTTGCGAAAAACAAACGAGCAAAAGATAGAAAACATAACTTGTATTTTAACTTCTACGTGATTTTAAAAGATAGCTCAAAAGTGTTTCTTAAAAAAAGCTTTTCACTGGAAAGCTTATTCTCACTGGAAAAATATATGCACATTTGTAACAATTTGCAATGGTTTTGCTCATACTCTTCATTACTCAAGCCACCATCTGAGGTCAGTCTAGACAATGTTTGCTGTGGCAAATGCCATTTTATTCAGAACTGCAATCAAATTCTAAAAGGCCAGCAAGTGACCCGCTGCCAGTCTCTGCGGAGAAGCAGAAAGGTGGGGCATCCACTGCTCTCGACTTTCACGGTCACTTTGTGGTTCCTGGGTTCAGAGTCTTGGAGGAATTATCTAAGGGACACTGGAGAGAAGAAATTCTGATATTCTCCTTAAGGCCAAGTGTCAGTGTTTGCAACTGGCATGGAGAGATCAATCGTGGGAGAAGGGTCAGGGGCTGACTGGCTGACCAGCTTCTTCTTCCACATGCCACCCTCCATTCAAGACCCCTCTTGTGATATCTCTTCCCTTTCGTGGTTTCCCTTGAGAGTCACTTAACCAGACTCTCAACCTCTTTAAAGAGTCATTTGTTCAAAAATATTCATTAAGCACCTGTATTGTGCCCGCCGTCGGCAGACAGTGGTGATCGGAGCAGCCCTTTCACTTCGCCATTGTCACCTTCTTTGACTGCGTAATGTAACTTAGGTTTTCTGAGTGCCCTCTATGAGCAAGGCATAACATTTTCCCTTGTGAAGTCCTTACTATCTGCCGCTCATTGTATTGATGAAGAAACACAGGCCTAGGAACGTGAAAGGGGCCCGAGGTCACGCAGGAACTGTGAGTCTGATCCACACTCTAATGTCTCTATTCCTTCTGGCTCAGGTCACTGCTGCTCTGAACCTTGAGTTAGGAAAGCTAACTGAGTTTGTCCTGCACCGATTTGGTTAGATATAATTCTAACCTGTTCTCTCGACCTTATGTCCCCTTTGCTACATCTGCCTCTGTGAAACCCTGAACCCTATGCTAGTGATTCCAGTGTGACCACCTGCCTTCAATTTTGGATTTAACACCTAAAGAGGCGATGTTATCATTCTTTATTCAAACTGGCCAGCAATCTAAGGCAAAAAAACCTGTGAAAGACATTGCCCACCAATTCTGTATTCACAAGAGTGAATACAAGGTCTCTGCTGCCCACTTGCCAGCATCACTGTTCTTTCTTAACTTCTTTCCAAGAAAACAATAATAGCTAATATTTAAGGAACATTGTCATCATTCTTCACTTAATCCACTATTGAATCCTCTGAAATAGTTATTATTATTATTATCTTTTATTTAATACATAAACTGATGTTTAGAGACACTATGCAATATCCCCAGGGTCATGCACCTAGAAGAGGCAGAATTTGAACCTTGTTTGCTAGTGTGTCTACTTCACTGCACTAAACTACCTGCGGAAAAATGGTGGTCACTCCCGAGGGCACTGCCGAGCTTAACCAAATGAACTAGTGGATCCGCAGGAAGGCATTAGTAAGTGCTTCTGAAGCACTTGGTAATGGAAAAATCCTTGTGGACGCTACCAGCTAGTTTTCAAAAGTGATAATCTCACCATAGAGATATAATAATTAAAAGCGTGGGCTCCGGGATCCGATAACGAGCACCTGAATCTTTACTTCACTGCTTACAGCTCTGTGACCCTAAGGAATCGAGTTATTTAGCTTTTCTGCCTCTCAGTCTCCTCTGAAAACAGGACGAATAATGACACCTTCCTCTAAAAGTTGCGTAAGGAATTTATAATCAGACTTAAGTCTACTGTTCTTTTAGTTCACGGAGTGTTTCCTTGTTGAGTTTTGAGAAAGGTCAAAAATGGATCATTTAGTTTTCACAAGCATTCTCAAAACCCTAAGTACCTTTTAATCACACCCCCTTAAACTGGTCTCCTTTCCAGACTAAACTGTCCTAATCTTGGAAATCTTTCTTCCTTTGGAGCTAGAATCACAAGTACCAAAGTAGAAACAAAAACACTCTCTTCAGCATTTATGAGGAAAAGTGCTGCAAAGTGCCCATTCTCAGCAGAGCTCTTCCTGTGGAAAGACTGAAAAATGAAGGCAGAGAAGTTCAAAGACTCAGAGCCTCCGAATAAAAACAAAATCCCTTAAAATTACGCTGATGGTTCTTCCAGATAAGCAGGTAATTCTTAGAGGTAATTTGGAGAGAATTCAGCAGTGTTTATTACAGGTTCACTTAAGAAAACCAAACATTCGGCCCTAAAAGCAATTTCAAAGCAAAACTGTAAACAGTATTTTTGAATAAAGAGGGAATTATGTGCACAATCTTACCTCCCAGGGGTTTTGAAGGATTAATGAGGGAAAAAAAGAAGCGATGGGGAGAAAATCACCAGAAGAATGACAGGAAATATAAGAAATTCTCCATAAATGGTACAGGCTGACAGAGTATAATGTCGGTATGTGATTTTTAATAGATATTAAATAAATACCTGTAGGAAGATGGACTTTTTGTCCGACGGTATCACAGTACTTGGGGAGGCATGGTCAAGTGGAGCTAGAATTGATGCAGAAAATGAAAATTAGTTCAAGCACACATTACCTTTTTTTCCCTTCTTTGACTCTAAGTGCCAAAGGAACATTAGTATTTGCCCTAAAAGAATATCTTAATAATTTCTCAGTGAGCAAGTCAGACTATTTTATTTCCTGTGAAAATGACACACAAAATATCACGTTTTATGATACTGTTTACGATACTTTACCTTAATGGACAGGAAAAAGCCCATTATTCTACAATTAGAATAGAAAATATTAAAATGTACGGCAGTCATAATAAGGATGAACAGACAATGGATGAATCTAAGGCCTTTAATAGATATAAAATATGGATATATTATGTTAAACTTTCATGTGAGTTCTTTAGGGGAAGATTGAAGAGTGGGCTGGGCTTCTGCCTCTGGAATGTTCTGGGAAAACATCTCCATGAATAACTTTTTGATCTCCCTCAAAGTGTTCATTGTTTTGAGGCCTCCCCTCTCCATCCTACTTTTGTAGTGGTATGCCCCCAGAGAGCCGTTCCCCTCCGCACACGGCAAAACATTGCAGTTGTGCGTACGTTCTTTACCGAGGCAGTTGTGTATCACCAGTGTGAGTCAAAGCTCGGGATTTAAAGGCCTGAAGCCACATACTGTCTGAAGTCAGAGGTTTTGGAATCAATGTAGCATTGTCAGGAGCACCCAGATTTTGTAATCAAAGTGATCTGGGTTTGAATCCTGCCGCAACCCTTCTTTAGGTAAATGGTCTTAGAAAAGTCATTCAGCTTCTCATCTCCAGTTCCCACCTGCGAAATGGGTTAAGTAATACTTACATAGCAGGTCTGCTGTGATTAATAAATGAGATTATGTCTAAAGCACCTCCCTTATGACACCCATGTCATTGTTGATATGGCGGTTGTCATTGTTCCAGCCAGAACACTGAGCCTATTGAGGTGCTGCAAAAACCACATTGGCCTCGAGACGTAGTTTAGTGACAGTGTCGTCTTGGCATTGGCATTTTCTTCCAAAATATGAAGTTCTTTTTTTTTTTTTCCCAATGCCAGACACTGGTTCCTTTCTTACTGACCACTTCATATATGAAACCTTGTTATAATCATCTTTGTTGTAGAAATGCTATGTTTTGGAGCTTGTCCAAGGTCAACTTGCCAACAATAGTCACCAAATATGAGGACCCTGTTACCTCAAGAATCTAGTGCTTTTCTTTGAAGAAGTTTACAGAAAGAAACACTCAATCCATAGAATTTTATAATGTAATATGTCTCTCTTCTTTCTCTCTCTCTCTTTTTTTTATTTGCATATGTTAGGTTTCTCCAGTGACTTTTTAAAACTGGCCTGGTTGATGTGAAGCATTCTTCTACCCAAGTGCTGTTCTCAATTGCAGTCATGATAACTCAGAACTATATTATTTCTCTGTGGGAAGAATGCTAGGAATCCTGGCCAAACACTTCACTGGAAGGAAAAACACTTCTCTTGTATTTACAATAATTTTTCCTTCCACTTGATTAAATAATTAAAAATGTAATTAAGAGGAACTTCTCGAAGCATTATCAGTTTGGGAACAAGATTCTTGAGGTAAAAAAATTATGACAGTTCTCATCACGATAGGTAAAAAGAAGATTGCTTGATAATTATGTGCTTATTTGAAAATGACTTTTCTCTCATTCTTCATCGTCTCATTTTGTTAAAATGCATACTGAATGCCTAGGATCTCTTTCATTTGGGAAAGACAAAGTTACCAAGTCACAGGAATAATATTCCCTGACATAAGGCCCAGTATTAAATGGTTACTCCATAAAGGGATTAGAAAAGGAAATCAAGGCAGGGAAGTGAGGAGACTCGTGTGCTACTTACTAGCCTCATGGATTCCGCTAGCATTTCTTCTCATAAAATGTTGTCATTGTCTTTTGTTTAGAAGAAAGTAAGTCTAAGAATTAAGTGGCATCTAAATGCTGCTTCTTACTTTGCCACCGCTTCCCTAGGTGGCCATGGAAAATAATATTTAGTCTTTTGATACTTTGGTTTCAACAAATGACTTAATAACTTCTACTTTTTAAATGGATTTTGTAATAGCTGTCTATTGCTGTGTAACGAATTGCCCCCAAACTTAAAACCTTAGAACAACAAAATTTATCGTCTCACGATTTCTGTTGGTCAGAAATCCAGACATGGCTTATTTGGGTAACTCTGTCTCGAAGTTTCTCAAAAGTTGGCAATAAAGGTGTTGGCTGGGCTGCCATTTCATCAGAAGGCTTGAGTGAGAGAGAATTCAGTTCTCAGCTCAGTTATGTGGTTGTGGGCATGAGTCAATTCCTCCCCGGATATTAGATTGAGGGCCTTAATTCTTTGCTGGCTGTTGACCACTAGGGCCACCCTCGGTTCCTCGCTACGTGGGCCTCTCCATAGGGCAGCTCACAGCATTGAAGCTGGTTTCTATCAGAGTGAACAAATGAGAGAGCGAGAGCAGGCTTGCAAGACAAAAGCTACTGTCTGTCTCTTTTTAACCTAATCTCAGAAGTGACATACTATCCTATATTGTATTTGTTAGAAGCAAATTTCTGGGTCTAGCTACACTCCAGGGGATGGGATTACATACGGGCATGAACATAGGAGACAGGGATTGCTTGGGTCATTTTATAGGCTGACTCTGGAAAACTTAGTCATAACTAATCTGAGGGATCACAGGGAGTCATGCATCCAGATCATAGGAAGTCTCTGAAATTTCCCTCTTTCC
>NW_006443566.1:1438983-1484540 GCF_000325575.1 Pteropus alecto
CACATTTAAAAAATTTACTCACTCATTTGAAAACATTTATTGTGTACTTGTTATTTACAAGGCACCTCAGGGTGGGGAGTGCTTTGAAAAGGCCAAAGATGAAAGGAGTTAACAATTCAGGTAGCATAAAGCACCCTTTGACAGAGAAGTCCTCTGTTCCATTGACGTGTAAAACACCATCAGTGCCCATCAGATCTGCAGGGAGGCAGAAGCAGAGCAGGACTGTATTGCATCTCCACACGCCCAGCCACTCTCTCATCCCCTGAAAATTTTGAAAAAGGCTCCAGAATGGGAAGGAGGTGGTCTACTTGCCTTTTATCACTTTTGGGGAAGCTTTATATGCACTTCTCAACACTCTTCCTGGGTAAATGCGAAGTGTCAATTCTGTTTGTTAACTTTCTCCAGGGCCAGAAGAGCGGGGTATGATTCCTGTGCACTGGGAACGGAGACAAATGTGTCTCCCGGCACAATTTTCCATTGCTTAGTAACGATTCTTACGTTATTTCATTGTTATCTAAAACCATATTTCTTACTTGACTGTTAGATGCGTCCTTCTGTTCCCCGCCCCTGAGATTATAAATTCTCTAGAACAGAAGTTGCATCCTAACCTTCCTTGCATCTGAACAGTTTTAATTAACATAGAATTTGTGCAAAAATGATTTATACAGCAAACGCCTCTTTCGCAGGGGCCTAATTTACACAAAAACCAATTTAGGTTAAAAAAAAACAACAACAACAAACTAACAAACTTAAGATCATTAGTTGAAGGGCTTCTAGGGGCACAGTCTTATTTATATTTCCCCACTTTTGATTCCTTCTGCTCTGTCTTTTCTTGAGTTTTAGTTAATTTCTCCTGCCCCTTAACCTTTTATTCCACAAAAACATGTATTTCTTTCCATCCTTCTTTGCCTGATCTCAACCTCAGCTCCTGCCACAGCCCCCACATGTGGGACAACGGACATCAGGGCCTCTCCTAATGACGGTAAAAAGAAACGATCTGCCAACCTGGGAGCTCCCACAGCCAGAGGCGCAAAAGTAGGCTGCCTTTCTTTACTTCTCAGAGGTTTTCTATTTAATCACAGGGACACAGGCCTGCTATGGTAGTAGTAGGTATTTTAACGCATAAATATCTTTATCCGTTTTGAGAATGTATTTCCTGTTTTGACTTGTTCTCTAAATATATATAATTTTTAAATTATAGGTTTACGTCAGGAGAACAATTTAGTCAAGTATAACTTTCTTCACAAAACACGTCTGGTTGCAGTACATAAACTGTGGAATGTGAGCAGGCTTAGGGAATGCACGAAACGAGTCGTCTTCTGTCCCAACATTTGAAAAAAACATCTTTTCTATAACAACTAAGTCTATAAAAGGAGCTGTTCTCTAAGTAAAGATAGCAGAGACCAAAATCTTAGCTGATGTCACCCAAATAGAAAAAAAAAAAAATCAAAATCCTGTCATGAGATAGAAAGTTCCTATAGTAAGAGGACCTTTTAGGTCCGAGTGGCTAAAGGGGCATAGTTACTTCAACAGCAATCCTTTAGACCGTTTGCTTTTGGGGGGCCTGAGTTCTTAAACAATGACAGAGAGAGAAGGTGACATCCTGGAGAGTCAGTCTGTGTCACTATTTTGTAGTCGTACATCAGCTCAATCCAAGAGTGTTTCCTTTCCTTCATCTCGCTGTATTTCTGGAGTGTCCATTCATGAGGTCAAAGGAAGAATTTTTGACTTGGAATCCAAAGGCATAGGTTTTAAAATGTAGGGCACTTCCCTCAAATTGGAAAATAACCAAAGAACTTAAACGGATTTGTTTATTAAAAGTTGAATCAAAGCAGAAACATATAACTAGGTTGGCATATACGCAACGCAGGAGAAAGATAGACTTCTGCTATGTCATAAGTCGGGGTTCCTGGAAACGGATCCTGAGATGGAGATTTGTGTGCAGGCAGTTTCTTTGGGGGAGTGCTCCAGGAAATAATACCTATAAGAGAGGGAGGGAAGCAGAGCTAGGCGGAGGAAGAAGTCGGGTGCATCTGATCCCTCAGGGGGTGCTGGAGCTGGGGTGGCCCTTCGGGGTTGCCACAAACTGGGTATAAGGTCAGGTTTTATGATTCTCTCCCCACCTTCCTCATCACCTTTGCCACTGGGCTTACCTAATGACCTAATGACCGGGAGAAGGGGAGACACCTTGGAAAATACAACTCCTTTTAGGCCGAGGGTAATTTCCTGAGAGGAACTTGGCCGTGAGCCTAAGCATGTGAGCCTAAACTCCCAGCAGCTGAGAGAGGATTACCTCAGTCCTGGAATGGAGAAGTGTGCAACATACCACAGAATCTACTACACGCTCTATTTTAAAGTGAGGAAAATGGAATCTGACAAAAATCTTGGAATTGAAACAGAGATAAAGTAAATATGTATATAATTTAATTATTATCTATAATATTAAGTAATTAATATATACAAACTAAGTAAAAATAACCAAAAGGTAACTCATAAGTGAACAGAAAGGAACCAGAAAAACTCCAGTGATATATATATGTAGGCAGATTCACTTCCATCTACTCAAAGAAGTTTCATAGTGGGACATCATAAGCAATGGCGGATAAAGACAATGATTTCTGAATAAGAGTTTGTGTGTCCTTCTGGGCAATGGGCAACAGGAAGACCCTTTTTTCATGCTAAAATTAGAGGAGGTCAGTGAGATGCAGGTGACATTGCAACGTCCTCAAGATGTTTTATGGAGAGGCACATTTACACACTTATTTCCAGTAATTTCAGTGTGCCAAACAATTAGAAACAGAAAAATGTCAGCAATTAAAGAGTTGAGAACCAGAAGGAAAAAAAAAAAGAGTTGATGCAGTCCATGTTATTGGGCAGAATGCTTCTGGATATTTAAAAGTTTTGACTTTTAGTAATTGCAGACAATTCGACATAGAACTCTCAAAGAACTACGCTAGGCCCAAGACATGTATGAGGATAAGAAGCAGAAACTGATGAGTGCCACGGATCGAGGATGATGAAGGAAGACTGTTTGGACTCAGCCAGGAGAGGCACCACTGAGAGTAATCCCCGGGAGGAATTCACCAACACGTAGAAAGTAGGAATTGGTGTTTTCTACCAGAACTGATTTAGCTATTGCCATTTCTACCTTATATATTTACTACACTGTCCGATTTATTTCATAGAGTACATGCAATTCTTCTTAATGAATCTTTTAGTGTTACTCCTGAAGTTCCAAGTCAAAAGAAACTTTTTGGGCAAGAAATGCTAAGGGGTAGGCAAATTCCTTCCATATTTGTTGTCACTCTTATGGTGCCCCAACGAGAAGACCAGAAAAATAGCATCTTTTAGCAAACGATGCCTACATAAGGCTATTTCTTTGTGGATGTGCCACCCACCTATTATGTAATAGTTTCACACACTCACTGCAAAAGAGAAAGAAAAACAAAAGCAGGACTGTATATTGGAAGCAATTATAATTCTTATTCAGCTCATATAAACCCTGGGAAGTTTCTCTAATCACATCCTGTTACAAAATTTTATTTCATTTCCTTCGCTGAAAATGTTTCTACATCATTTTGTACATAAAAAATAACAAATACAGCTTCGCTGTTTCAAATAGATTCTGCAATGACAAGTACTCTTATAAAAAACAAAAACAAAAAAAACCCAGTGTTTTACTGAGGGCTCCAAGGTCAAACTCTAGAGGCTTGAAATGAGAAAATTGTTTTTGTGACACTTTTTTAGAGGCAAGAAAAAATACAATAGCCTGGACTTTCAGCCACTCTGTTCAGATGACTGGTCTCCTAAAATCCTTCTCCATGGACATCATCTCATCCTTGTCCCTACACTGGGAAGGTCCACCCACCTGGGCTTGCACAGACTAAGAAGGAGACTACATTTCAAGAGCAAGGTCATTTAGAGCACAAGGTGTGCCCTGGAACTGGAGCCAGAAGCCCTGGCTCTGGGTTCCAGCTCTGCTACTTGCTCCTCGGTGTCCTGTGGCGTCTGCTGGTGTCCCATGCCTGCTCATTGAAGGGACGTCAGTGCTGGCCTGGCATGTGTATAGGGATGACATAAAAAATGAAATCTTGAAAAATAACTCTATAAACTGCAGCACTCAACGCAAAAATATTAAGTGTCATTATACATCTTTATCTTTGTTTCCAGGGATGTTTGCTAAATGAATTAAGATGGATGTTAAAAAATCACACTGAAGAGAAGATAAGAAGCATGAAGAGATAAGAAAGACTCTTTAGCCCCTTACAATTAGCCCTGCTGCCCTCTATCTTGTCTCTCACTCAGCACTTGTAGCCACCCATCATAAAGGAGAGTAATTAAATGTTCGAGCCTGGGGCTAGTGTCCAACACTTCAGCCAGTTGTAATTTTCCATAGAGATCATATTTCCAGCTTTCTCTCTCACACAGGGGGTTCTGAAGTGCCTTTAGCCTCTGGCTCTCTCCCTTCCTGGTAGAACAGGCAACTGGGAGAGGGTCACACAAGCATAGAGAAAGGACAGAGAGAAGAGACCCTAAAGACACAGTTCACACGGTAATCTGGGTCCGCAAAGCTTTGAGGTAGATCTGGTCCCATTATTGCATGGACAAGATGGGATTCCAGGAAGCAGAGAAGGCAAAAGAACTCTCTGTAAGTTTTCAGTTTTGATCCAGAACAAAGGTTGAGAACCTTCACTTGAAATATCTGTACCTTGTAACTCTCGTCAATTCACAGTCACAAAAATTAGCCATTCACAAACTTCCCTTCCCAGAATCACTTAAATACAAAACTATCATTACTAGTTTTATACCACTTATGTTTCAGTCTGGCAAGTCAGTCTCAGAGGTATTAGAGCTAGAAAAATATCTTTCTTCCCTAATCAAAGAAAGAAGTAGGGCCTGTTCCTTGGGAGACCCCGCTTCCGCCAGAGGTGCCCTGCGCTATCTTCATTCACCATGACTGGGTGAACCACAGGAAGAGTCCAAGCCTAGAGGTCAAGTCCTCCATTCTAATTCTGACTCTGCTGTATCTTTGACTTTGGGCCACTTCTGTTTGACTCTGTTTCCTTTGCAGTAGAAAGTATTAGGTTAGATTCCAACAGTGATTCTCAAACTTGGTTGCCTATGAGAAAAAAGCTCTCTATGGGAAGCTTTTAAATTCCTAACGCTTGTCTGGCACTTTCCTCACCAATTAAATCAGAAGAATGGGGGCGGGATGAGATTTAGACAAGAAAAGTTTCTAAAGTTCTCCAAGTAATTGCTATGTTCAGCCAAGGTTAAGGACTACTAGTTTAGATCAGTGGTTCTCCAGTCTAGCAGTGCAGGAGAATCACTCGAAAGACTTTAAAACAAGACCCCAGAGTCTCACCCTAGGAGAATTACAGTGTAAATCTCTGGGGTCGGTCTTAGGCACGATATGCTGTCAAAGTTCCCCAGGTGATTCTAACGTGCAGTGAGGTTCGCGTACCTCCACGTTAGATGATCTTCAAGGATGCTAAGCTTCCAAGAACCTACATCTGTGGGGCTTTAAGCATGTGGACTACCTTTCAGGAAACTAAGTGCTCCAGCTGTTCCTATCAGCTGCCAAATTAAGCAACTCCATCTCATGCTGAGGAACGAGAGGATTATTCCCCCCGCATCTGTCTTATCTGGGTCTCGGCTCTTGACCATCAGAAACATCCCCCCACCCCCAACATTTACAATCTACAAAAAGATCACCTAGACTTGACCTCAGTCCCATCATAAAAGTACACATCAGAGTTCTCAGCTTTTGTGGTCACCCTTACTTACCCCTTTGAGAACCTGATGGAAGATATAGATCCTCTCAAGAAGAAAACTTCACTTCTGCCTACGCACATCGAATTGAGCGTACAACTTTAATGGGTCCCCGAACCCCTGATGTAAAGAAAATTCTGTTCTATTTCGCCATGATATAAAAGTAAAAAATTTACATAGCCCCAGAAAGCAGAAATTGCAACACAGTAGAAAGAGCTGGGACTGAGGGTGAAGAGTCCTGAGTTCTAACCTTAGTTCCACCTCTAACCAACTGACTCTCAAGAGTCAGTGAATTCTTTAATGCCTCCGTTTATTCGTATGTCCAATTAAGAATCCTAACACCCACTCTACCATGCTTCTGCCCCACCTTCCACTCACAAAAATTTGGCACATTCTTCACATACATATGCTCTGTCCAAACTGTGTCTTTGGGACCTTAGCACCAAAGTGTGTTTATTTATTTGTTAACCTATTCCGAGTGCCTCCGTTAACCAAGAGACCGTAAGGATAACAGTACATAAGGGTCTCGGAGCCTGGGAGGGACTGGGTGAAGGGATTGCACACAGCATCCTTCTATTTGGAAAACAACTCAGAATCTGACCTTGGGAGGGGCAAGTGGAGAGCCCAGGAACCCACCATTCACCGGCCACAGTTCTTGGTGGGGAAAGGCTGGAACTGGAACCAGATGTCTGAGAAACAATCTCCCAGACTTCGCAGTAACTGCCAAATTGGCCACGAGCTTGGCAGAAACGAACTGGTGAGCGCCAAGTGGTTTGGAGAGAGTAGGAGGGCTGCTGGTCTCCGAGCACAGGCAACAGGAGAATCCGTGTTCCCACCCTCACTGGGCACTCGGGCCATTAGAGCTGAGACCTGACAAACGTTGTCGATGAGTCCCCGCCAGGAGGGTGGGCTTGATGACTCTAAGGAGCTCCAGATTTGCTGCGTCACCAGGCGAAAACAGAATTGTTCTACCATTAGCCTCGGGCAGAGGTTGGCCTCGATAGGAGACTGTGTCCTGGTCAATCCCCCCCACTGCCCATTCTGCCCCCAGCCCACATTTTCTCACTAGACAATCTTTATGGAAGCACGAGCTGAGTGAGAAGAGGAAGGCAGCAGTGTGTGTCTTGGGCACAAAGTTTCTGCTCAGTAAGTTCACTTAGAGACGAGAGAGAAGCCCAGTGGCCCAGGAGAGTTTCCCCACCTGAACAATATTGAGGAAACAATAAAATAAGCCCCTAACCAGAAGTGGCGATGCGTGTGTGTATGGGGAGAATAGAGATCCTCAGAGAGGCTGAGGGACAGCGCTCTGGGGACAGAGGAAGAGTTTAGGCAGAACCTAAAGTTTTGACAGAGATCGGTCTGTCTGTAACACAAAATGCACATGCACACGAGGACACACATGCATTCTCTCTCTCTCTCTCCTCCTCCTCTTCCCCCTACCCCCAAGAGCGACTGATTACAGGATCCATTTTAGAGCTACGTTCGGAGTGCTTTTGTTTTTGTATCAGGTATGTACCACATGTGTATATGCCTAGTGGATAAACTGGGTTGTCTGGGAGCTGCCAGATGGCTCAACAGAAGGTGCCCAACCTCACCCCTTGAGAATCAGAGAAATCCCTGTGGGAGGGGAGGGGAATTGTCCAGGGAAAAATAATGCCAGTCTCCAAGTTCTATATCCTAAGGTGGTCTTTGGTCCTTCTAACCCCAGGACTTTTAGTGGAACTGTCGCTGATGGCAGGAGAAATGGCAGGTGGGATGACAGCCTTTGGAGCCGCAGCTTCTCATCCCCAGCTACTCCAGGCTTCAAGGAATGACACACCTGCACTTGCACATCCCTCAAGTAGATAGTTTCTTCTTGCTGCTGAGAAGGAATAACCCTGGCGATATCCTGTGGCTCGGCGGAACAATGTGGCTTTCTTTTCATTTCCTTGCAATTCCTCGGTTGTTGCTTGTGAACTGTTTTGCAACTACTGTTTCCAACTGAGAAAGAGGAATATACACAAGCAGTATATATTTTTAAATATTTACTTCATTGAAAATAAAGATAGGTATCTCATAGTTTCTTCTCATAAACCAAGTGATTTATGTTTCCAGACTGGGGCATTTCTTGTTGTCTTTATAAATTAGACAAATGGATGCTTTTCTACCACAGATTCTTTCTTTTAAAAAAAAAAAAAAATTTTTTTTTGGAGAAAAGGCTTCACGTTCTGCTCAAAATTACTTTCCAGTATATTTGAATCATAGGGAGAAAACACAAACAACTGTTGATGAGCATAATGGGATATGGATATGACCATTGGAAGGTCACTTTGAGGTTCCCTGTCTTGATGATCTGCAAAGTCCCAACGGGACCACTGGCCAGAGGAGATCGAGGAGATCCACTCTTAGACCCAAGAGCTCACAAGCTTTCTTGCGTGTAGCACCTCAACCTCACACCTCTGTTTTGATGAAGAGAAATACATCGTCACCGTTGATGGTGACACCCCCACCCCCACCCCCCGAACCCAAGATGTTCTTTACAAACCTAGGAAGAAAAATCAAACAAAGCTCTCACACCCTCCACCCCTGAGGAAGTTGCCATGCAAGGTCATTCACCCTCACTCCTGATGGAGTGAGGTGGGCACAGACCTCTCTGAGTCCCCTCTCACTGTGTTTAGTCGATTGTGCTTCATTTCTGTATCAGCCAGAGTCCAGCCGGGAGCCAGAAACCACACCAGTTAGTCTGTGAAAGAATTTACTACAAAAAACTGTAAACTATATATCTTGAAGAATTGAAAAGGCAAACACAGAGTACTTGGGTATGGAGAACCAGAAACTGGAGGAAGCAATTACTACTCTAGTGCGCAAAAGAAAAGGTTGGAATTAAGATTTAGAGCTTTGAGGAGGCTTAGGAAGCTGAAACTCTGACCTCCAAGAACGGGATACCATCCAGCTGGCGAAGCTGTTTCTCAAGGGATGCAAAGAGGCTACTGGTATTGGGAAACTGCAAACGGGATTCTAGTGCTGCTGCTCCGATGGGCAGCGGCACTGGGTAAAGCGGGTGTTGCTAGGGTGACGCTAGGGTGACGCTAGGGTGACACTGATAGGAACAGGAAGCAGGGGAATGGGCGTGGTCCTTCTTCCTTCTCAAGCCTCTCTCCAGCGCCCCCTATCTACAGTCTGCAATAGGCAAAGAAGAAATGTAATTTGCCACTCCCGTTCCCAGCATCAAAAGCTAAGAATTGAGGGTGAGAGACAATAGTTTAATAAATAGTACACTTGGCTAGGTCGCCATTGCTTTATCACCACTGACCTGGTCTCCCCGCTTCCCTGACCCACCATTATAAGCTGAGGAACTGGTCCCTTTTTTTTTTTTCCCTTGAAATGGCTAAGCTTAGGTGCAAAGAGGATTTGGGGGCTCCCTAAATTTGGGTATACCAGCATACCTCTGGCCCAGGGTTTCTCAACCTCAACACCATTGACATTTTGGGCCGTATAATTCTTTGTTGTGGGGGGTTGTCCTGTGCCTTGTGGGAAGTTATACAAGCGGGCTACCTACTAGATGCTTGTAACACTCCCCGTCACTCGCTCCCAGTCGACCAAAAATAACAACCAAAATAATTCTCCAGACGTTGCCACTGTCCCCTGGGCAACAAAATCTCTGCCCATTGAGAATCACTACTCGGACCTCTTTCGGCGTCGTTATCCTGGATTTTCTGGCCTGAGGATTACAACCAGAAGGATGCCCATGCATTTGCACACTGCATTATAGTCTTCGAAGCCCTTTCTATGCTTTATTTAAACATATTTAAACAGTCTCAAATGGCAAGAAGAGACAAATACCATTGTCTGCACTTTACAGGCCAGCAAACCGACTCAGAACCCCACCCCCACTGCCCCAACTAGGAAACCCTATCGAGGCAGAATCTATGTTACCCTGACAGCCCTCATCCTCAAAGTTTTAGAGGGGAAAGTGGGTGCATGGACAGCTGACTGGCAGAGAAGGAAACCTTCCCCCTTACCCCCTAGCTACCAATAATGTTCCTTTTATTCTTCTTTTAAAGTGTCCAGCTGTTGCCAGGAATACCATATAAAACATCTTTATGAAGTGAACACAGGCCCCAACAGCTTATACAAGCTGGCTCTGTCAAGGGCACTAGTGTTTCTAATTAATGCCTGGGTCCAGTGTTCCATGCAAGCCCTACCTGCACC
Organism: Pteropus alecto; assembly: GCF_000325575.1. Lineage (NCBI taxonomy): Eukaryota > Metazoa > Chordata > Mammalia > Chiroptera > Pteropodidae > Pteropus > Pteropus alecto. The sequence continues at coordinate 1,448,947 of NW_006443566.1, forward strand.
CTCTCCCTTAGGTTTTGACTTCTGGCTAACCTGCACGGGGGCCCTTGTGCTTATGACTAATAAACGCTCCTACGTTTCTCGCTGGGTGTGGGAGGGTAGAAATAAAAGCCTCTTCCAACTAGCTGCGTCCCAGCCTGAACATGGACCATTCATAGCAGGCACCAAGGAGAAAGCTGCCCCGCCCTGCACTGTCCAGCCGAGCAGCCCTTGCAGACAAACGCTTCTCTGTGGCTGGGCCTCCTCGTTTTGACTGTGCTCAGTATCAGGCGTGGTCACCCTATGGCCTTTGGGGAAAAGCAGGGGACTCCTCACCACCCTATAGGGAAACCATTCTAAAAATATCAGGCAGGTATCTTCACACCCTCCCCTCATGACAGAGTTCAGGTACTCCCGAAGACCGAGGGTGAGAAGGCTGTCACTGTCACAAAATAGGGACAGATATGAAAATAAATTCGAGGCACTCCAGTGCATGTGTGTGCATATGTGTGCATGTGTGTGCATATGTGGATGTGTGTGTACATGTGTGTGTGTGTGCATATTTTTCCAGGACTTCTCATGTGAAACTGATGAAAACCAAGGTTATAAAGTTGCAGACCCTTTGCAAACCCTGTGGCCAATTGGCTAACTTCTTGACTAACTGATTACTTAGAATAATGGGGCTTTAGATCTCCAAGGAAACTCAAAGATCTTTTTGCCCAACTTGCTCTTTTTACCCAACTTGCTCTTTTTACAGTGAAATTAAGATCCAGAGAGATTAGGTGGCAAATCAAGTCCATAATCCACAGCCGATTAGTGGAAACTCTCAGACTAGAACTTCTCAGGCAAACAGGCTTCTTCCTGCATCCCCACACCTCTCCAAGAGGGGCGAGGGGTGGCTGGACCACTGACTGGCAGAGAACTGCGGCCGGGGTTGACAGCACCAGCCTGTGTAGCCTGGCCCCTCCTTCCAAGAAGGAAGGGACTGCTTGGTTAGTGCCTACCTACATGTGCCCCTTCTGTCCCTCTTCTCCTTATTTTACCAAGGCTGATGGTCACTGGTTCCCATCTCCGAAGATCAGATCCCGGCCACTGGGAGAGGCTGACCCTTGAGTGAGAAATAAATTGTAAATCAGTCCTATGTTCCTAGTAGGAAATAAAGCCATAAAACAAAAACAAAACCTTAGATGGGTTATACAAATACATGGAAATAGTCAGATAATTTATCATAGTTCTCCCCACTTATTGATGATGAATATTTAAAAAATAAAATCTAAATCCAGGTCATTGCAGTTCAGAATTTATAACTAAATAGGAAGCCCTGTTTTGGCAAGGACTGTGTTATAATTGCCTTGAATTTTTCAAGGCACTTAACATAATGCTGGACTGGCAATTAAACTAGCATTCTACCGGCACTTGTTAATTAAATATCTTGAAGAATGATGTAAAAATAATGATACCTACTTTTTAAATGACAAGTTGACATCTAAGGTTAGGTCTTTCCAAAACAGCAAGAGGATTTTCCTTCTTTTTGTTGACTCTCACAGCACACCAGGAGGCTGGCTGTCCTCAAGCAGTGGGCATATTCCAGGCTGATGAGGGACGGTTGTGTCCTCAGATTTTATACAGTGTAGGGAGTGTTCAACAGTATGAAGTTTTTCAAGGATTCTGAGAATCGTGAAGAGCATTTGATTTGGAGTTCACTTGCAAACTGTGTGGCACAAAGAAAATCTTTAGACTCTCCTAAAGTGGAGATAATGAAGTCAGTATTCATATCCCGAGGGCGTTGTGAGGACGAAACCAAGCAAAATGATGGAGAGCGCCATGTAAACTGTAGAGTGCTGTCCAAAAGGAGGTTGCCCTTCATACAAGACTGGAGTAAAACCATCTAAATTCAAGAAAGTGGAGTCCCTACGCATTGGAGGAGGTTTCCCAAAACCACACGAGCACGTGTATTCAAGCATGATGCAGCCACATGGTGACAGCTGTAAGTGCTTGAATTTAGGAGGTGTCTTAGTGCAAAACAAACTTCCTAATTCAAATATAAATTTTAGTTAATGAAATCATAAAGAGTTAGGACTGACTAGCTACTGGTGTGTCTGGAATTGTAAAATAAATATTCTTAAAAGTTCTCTTATGAGGAAACCAACTTACAACAACAACCAAAAGCAATTAGCTTATAAAAGGAAACAAAAGTGTGAAATTTAGAAGAAAACGATTGCCCAAATTCCTGATGCCCCTGAATTAACCACCTTTATTTTGGCATACTGTTTCCAGACTTTCTTCATTACTTTAAAAATATTAAAAGTAGTGGCATAGACGATGCTGTAGGGGTTCAGAACAAGTCACCCTGAGATGTACCTCCGTGGTATGCAGATTGTTTTGAATTAAAGGCGACTTTAGCCTTGGGCTCAAGAGAAACTTCTGCCTCCCCCTTAACTGCCTAGAAAAATTTGAATTAGGGGCCTTGCCCATAATAAGCGATTATCACAGATCACCTCTTTTGACCTATCTCTAGGGCAGGACAAACTTTTATTTACCAAGCATCTGCTCATCTTATCCTACTGCAATGACCCTTTGACCCCCCAGGCACCTTACCTAATTCTTAGCTCAGGAAGTCGTATATGCCTTGTTCCCTTTCTGTCTCTGAACCTCTCGTGAGTGTGGGGTCTCTGACTCTCTCGTCTACTCATGGTCCTTATACCTATGAGTATATTAAATTTGGTTATTTTTTCTTGCTAATAGGTCTCATGTCTATGTGATTATTAGACCTTAAGTGCAGAGGAAATTTGTCCCTCCTCTACGATGCATAGATAAGGCAAAGATCATGAATGCAGACATAAGTGACTAAAATGAGGGAAATATTAGTCTAGGAACAACACTTTGTTTTACAGTTGAGAAGTGGGTCAAAATTTCCTTGCTCAAAGGTCAGCCGCAGAAGTGACAGGAACACCTCTGATTATTCCTGCAACAGCCACTTGCATTGGAGACTTACACAGTCTGTGCTGACGACCGTGTGCGGACTCTCCACAGAGTAGCTTCTCTGCAACGCGTCTTGCTAATCTTACTACTTGCTGCCTTAGTTAGTACTATGACTACTCTGCTTGAGTGCCGTGAATACCATGAGTACTAGGAGTAATCCGTTTTAGTACTTGCACTACCAACTCTTCCTGCTTTACCTCCTCACAAGTTTTGCTAACACAACAGTCTCCATTTACTTTTTGCATGTTGAGAAGGCCCTTTGTAACCAGGAACCTTTACCAAGTTCCTGAAGCCTGGACGGAATGAATTCTTGCTTAGGCTGGGGCTGAGAAGGGGTTGTGCTGACCCCTCTGCCCGGCAGGAAGGGAGCAGCGCAGAGGGGAGCAGTGAGGCCCCAGAGAGGAACACGCTGTGCGTGAGTTCCCATCGGTTCTGCTGGAGTGACCTCCTCGTTTCATTTGAAAGAAAGCCTCAGAACCAGACACACATTCCTACGCCTCCGATAATTGCCGATTTTTCCACCTATTGTCTTCCTGGAATCATCGATGACTCTGCTTTGCTCTAATTAGTACAGATAAGTAGCTGCTAAAGTGTGACATGTGTTTTTCTCCGCACCAGTGCTGAGATCCTGCCTTGCTTGCTTGGAAAGAAAGCAGAACAAACAAACCTAGAAAAATATCCCAGAGATTACAGTAAGCTAAAAGTAAGATAAAGTATAAAGCATTAGGTTAGAAATAATTTCTACCACTTTGAAATCGAAGGATCTATTTTCGAAAAACAAAATACATAATAAACATGCATATATACTATAATGTACAATATCTAATTTTCAGTGGGGGGGAAAAAACCTCAACAAATGGAAATTTCTCTTGAAGTTTGGCAAAAAGCCACCCCTGCACTCTGATTTGAGAGAGAAGACTGTAAACAACGTGGTGGTGTCTGGTTTTAGGTTACAGATTATTTGTGGATATCTAACTTTGATTATAGTTTAGCTTTTTAGATTTTTATCACAGAAACATATTTCAAAGAACCCCAGCATGCAAATGATGGTGTGGAAGCTTGTGAAAACAAACTCTTAGGCTTCTTTAAGCCTAAGAAAACCAAAATAAAAACACTGGACAAGCTGAGGAATGCCCCGCTTCCCCCAACCACGGGTTCATGTCTCTGGGTTTTGTTCTGTCTGCTGAGCTTTTTGTGTCCTGCAAGCAAAATGTTTGCCCGTTAAGATAAGTCGTGGATGGTGGAACCAACACAAGCAGAAAGGAAGAGTCTGGTCAGCACCTAGACCCCAAATGCTCTGGGAAAGGTGGGCCGAGCTTTCTCGGTGGCGACAGAGAATGGCCCGTTTTCCTCTCAGATAGAGAAGCGTAGGTCATTCACAGTCAGGCACAGAGAGGGCACAACAATCCCCACCCCCTGCCCGTCCATTTACATACTGCAAACAGAGAGGACACGGACAACAAAGCAACCTCAAGAAAGAAGAATAGTCACAGAAATGCAGTGCTGCCTGATTAGGGGGTGTGGTAGGGGAAGCTAGCTCTGCAGACCCACCCAGCTTGCCAGGAGAGCCTGGACAGAGCCAGCGTGACATGCACCACTCATATACAGGGGGGCATTTTAGCACCAGTGGGTTCAGACTGTTTCCTGTGTCTTCCCTCGGGGGTCTCTGACTTTGCCAGTTAATGCATGGGTACTGAGGACCTATCACACTGTCTTCAGGGTGCTAAGTATTATAAAAAGGAGAAAGAGTAAGAATGAATTTGCGGGGTAGGTGGCAAGACCAGCTCTTGTTAGACTTTGGGGCTCTTTGGAGACTCTTCCTGATGCCTCTTTCCTAACCTTCCCCCTACTGTGCCTTGCCCTCCCCCATGAACCAATGCTTTGACAATCTTCCTCCCTGTCTTAATGGCATCTTTCTGCTTCTCCCTTCCTGGGAGACCTGCAAGCTTTCTAAAGACAACCACTGGGTAAAGCAAAGGGAGAGCGAGCTGTGGGCTCCAGTGAGAAGATGCTTTCTGCTGGAGAGTCCTACCTGGTGTCTGAGAATTTCCATGCACAAGCCACCTTCACTGAGAGGAGCCCAGGGGTAAAGGCAAGCTCAGGGTGTGTAAATCTCTGCAGAGATCAGTGATCCTGGACTGTTCTTATGGTTTCTAGCCATGTGACCCCATCAAGTCGCATCTACGCATTTGTAAAAGAGCTGCTGGTCCCTGCCTTGTCTGTGTGCATGAGACCTTGTATACGAAAGTGCAGAAGTAGAAGCTGTTATGGAAGTATTAGATGCTATTAGAACATTAAAAAAAAAATGAATAGACACCAAGGTCCCCAAAGTGATCTTGGACGTACGCTGTCTCAGAACATGGAAAATTAGGCTCTGCTGTTGCTGAAAGGGAGCAGGGCTTCACTGTGTGGCTTATCCCAAAAGGACGGGGAAGCAGCCCTTCTGGGAGGTGGGATGAGATCCCTAACAAACCTGCCACTCCCCACTTCCTCTCAGGATCGTGAGGGAAAGCGCCTCCATCTCCTGCACGATCAGCCTGAACTGAAACACACATCACTTTATGCCAAGTTCCAGGGGCTTGGGCTTCCTTTCCTGAGGGTAGGACTCCCATGAGTCAGTGGGAACAGGGTCAGTGGGAGCTTAGTGGTTTGACTTGAGGGGAACCTACAGGAAATAATTTAAGAAGATAATAAGGGGGATTTTTCCTGTCTGGAAATGAGGCCCACGGGTCTTTGCAGACGACATTATTCTCTCATATTCAGAAATAAGTGCAGAAAAAGTCTCGGTTATAACCTGTTAGTACGATAAGCCGTATACTCAGACCTTGTTGGAGTAGTACTAAGCTTCGATGCCTTCAGCTCTACCCAGGGCCCAGGCCGAGCAGACCAATGTGATGGCCCGCAGGACTCTCTTTGCCAGCACCCAACACCAGACGTCACCTGGGCCCAGTCTGAGCCGGCACCTCCTTGGTCTCCCATTCTCCTCTCCAGCCTGTTAGGTTTACCCTCTATTGTTCGGAACTCAATTATCTGTGGAACTAAAATTGTAAACTGATTCTCACAGAGGTAGAGGGCAAGTCCTTGTGTGGCACCCTCCTCCCCATAAATAATTTTCATTTTAACAAATGGTTTGACACCCAAAAGGTGACTATTTTCGAAATTCAGCATTTAGTGCTATCTGCCCCCAAATTTGTATTCGATACACACTTAATAACTAAAAAAACAAAGTTATCAGAATGATGAAACATAGAATAAAATCCAGTGAAATCTAGTTCAATCTCTTCACTTGATAGGCTCCAAACCCAATGAATACTGGATGAATAAATGAATTCAAGAGCGAATGAGGGAATGGAGCCACAGAGCTGAAGCTCTCACTGAACATCATCGAGGGTTCTAGGCCAATGCCCTGATTTTCTAGATGAAGGAGTTGAGGCTTAGAGAGACTGCAGCCTACCAAAGTCCTCACCTGGGCCCCAGTGCCCTCTGTAGATGAGACCCCACATTCCTAGCGCTGACTCCTGGGGAGAGACCCCTGACTGGGGTAGAACCCGAGTTTCTTCCCTCCCCTCTTCTCCCCACGCCATCTGTACAATGCTGCCAAGACTTGCTTTGAAGCAGGACGGCAGCTTTCATCACTCCCACGACTAATATGAGGGAAGCATCATAACAGGAGTCTGGGAGAGAAGCCCCCTCGCTTGGTTCTCACGATTCCGGTTTCCTATTCCTTGGCCGTCATCCTATCTCTGATCAGTGGCCAGTAAACAAAAAAGAGCCTGCTTTATACTATCACAGATAAATTGACACCAGTTAAGGGCTCCATCTTTCACTCTTTCTTTGAAATGAATCCTCCCTCCCATCACTGCTTTTTGTCCCATGAGAGGAATGTGTGTCGACGAGGGGAGGGCAGGGTTCTTTTTCACATCCAAACACAGAAAAGTGGCAGTGCTTTTGCTGCTGGAGGGGAGGGGTTTGGCGTGGGGAGGGCGTGTTGGGCAGTCTGTAAGGATTAAAGCAATTCTGAATTTGAGAGCAGTTTCATCTTTATCTCTGTCTTTTTAGCCGTGGGCACCCCAGAGGCAAAACTGGGTCCTCTGAGTGGTCCCAGTGTCAGATGCAGGATGTGGGCAAAACTCTCTCCAGCGAAGGGGAGGGAGGTGCTGTTTGCTGCATTTCAAATTTCGGTACCACTTACTCGAGTCATAACTTTCCTTTGATATTCCTGATTTCTGAAATATCTAATCCAGGTGATTGAAAACACTAGAACCTTCTTTCCCAAGTACGGAAACAGGAGACGAGAGCCCACCTTAGGGGCTTTCCAGTGCCTGCGGAAAGACGATGTGCAGTTGCCTGGGAAGCCCTGAGCCGTGCCCGCTCAGCAGTGGCTCCGAGCCTCCGCGAGCGGCAACACGTGAAAGCAGTTCCTATTTCTGTTGGCAGTTAGAGTCCCAAACTCAACTTGGGACATTGTATGTTCAGCCCATTTATACGCAGAAATAACTTCCAATTATTTTACTGCTTAACCTCACACGAAAATCAGTTAGGGCATGGTTTTCCCAGTTATCGACATATGGTACAGAAAGTGGAACCCACGGGAAGAGAGGTTAGGCTTAAAAATGATGTGTGGGTCAGGATAAAGCAGAGGAGGCGTGATAAGCTCTGCTCCGTGCATCTTAAAGCTCCTGCTCTTTTCACTATGACACGGTGGGCACACTTCGAAAAAATTAGGCTTCACGATAGAAAGGATTTAGAGGAGGGAATATGATGCAGTTTGTATCTTTCGATGTCAAATCACAGCTTAACGGACATTTTATTCCTACTAGGCAAGTTTTCGTAATATGAATCAGATACAAGAAGTTTCTTCATTATGGAACATTTTTGCTTCATCTGACTTGTAAATATACTATCAGCTAGTAGTATGGTCTTGCCTGGGAAGCAGCTCAGGCCCACAGAGCCTGCTCAGGAGGCATCGTCTTCCTTTCTTTTCCACTGGCGATTGTCAGCACTGCTGCAATGGACTTTTCTGGCCTTGAAACTTGTTGAGTTTTAGCTGCAATTCAGGCTTTGCTCAATGTTTAGCTTTTTTTTTTTTTTTTTTAACTCCACTTTTGATAAACCTATTTATTACTTTTAGGGTACAAAAACAAAATCAGCTTACAAAGTTATCTTCGTTGTTGAAATTCCCGCAGCCTGAAACTCTAACTCCTTAACCGCTCCCTCACGCCACCACCAATAACTTTTTCTCATTGAAATTATCCGTATAAAATGTAATTCAAAAATAACAAGATGAAGTGTTTTAGGAACACAGCTGTTTTATTAAAGTAATAGTTGGCTTGAGATATTATAATTTTGAGAGATTTTGACAAGCTGAAGTGAATTCAAAGGCCAGAAGGGTGAAGGGTCGAGAAATCAGTTTTGGGAGCAGGGGGAGGAAGGACATTGGGTCACAGAGATGCGGAAGGTCTGTCGTGTGAATATAGCCTTCAGACCTAATCTGTTTTTCTGTAGGATGTGGACCAAAGCCACAAGGTCAAAGTTAGAAGGACTCAGATTTCAAATAATTAGAATTGTTCAAAAAAGGAATGGACTGCCTGGTAAGGGAATGATCTTCTCATCAATGAAAGAAATCAAGGGAAAACTAGACGACCCCTGTCAGGAAGGGTAGAAAAGGGCCTTTTCTTGTAATGCTAAGATGTGGCATTCTCCATTAGGATCTCAAGAGTGTCAGGGAGTAACGGGCCAGCGGGAGTGGCTCAGAGGCGAATAAACAAGGAGGGAGTGATGACAAATATGGTGGGCCAGACACAGGAGACTTGAAACTGTCTCGGACAAAGAGCCTGTCACAGTCATTCTCCTCCTGCAAAATCAGCTCCTCTAGGTTCACAGGTTCCTCTGTGAGCCGACCATCTTCTACTCTTCCACTCCCCGACTTGATTTCTACACCCTTCTGGCCACATCTTTAAATTCACTTTAGTTTATTAAATATCTCCCCTAGTGGAGCCTGAAACGTCTTCTCTAGCTGGTTCCCACCGAATGTTCCGTGTTCTGATCCCATGGGAACAGACTCCACTGGAGGCCACTGGTAAAGCCACACATTAAGAGAAACTTCCTGGAAAACCTGATCCTATCACCTGCCATTTGGGCCCTGGCTCACTCTGGTACAAAGCGTGAGTGTGGCGATCACTGAAAACCCCACCAGCCTGCCTGGTGGTATGAGAGGAAGCCCTGGTGTGTCTGTGAGTCTGACTCCGAGTCACTTAGGGGCAGATGTTTGGCTCCTTGTGACTCCTAATCAACCTGTTTCCTACTAATTTACCCTTCAGTCATCAAAATTTTATTTTATAAGAACTTTTTGATGTCCAAGAAGCCTGATGAGTCTTTTGAGCCCTTTCCCGCTTTGTACCATGAACTTGTGTGCTCCCAGATCTGGTATCAGGAGTCAGAGAGGCTCAAGTCTGTGCTTGCAGCCCCGGAGTTATGAAAACAGCCTTGCAAACAATCCCCTGCCCCAAATTGCAGGACAATTGTGATCATGTCAGGTGGCAAGCCACTTTTCTTTACTCTTTGGGTCCTGTCTCTAGGAATGATCCAACTCCATTAGAAATTCGGTAAATCGTACCATTCATTCACTCCCTCATTCAACAACTGTTTAATGAGCACTTACTACATACCAAGCATTGTCCTGGTGTTAGGCATCCAAATATGAACAATGTTCACTTAATTCTTGCCCTTGAGGAATTCACATCCTAGTGGGGAAGAGGTATGCTTAAAGAGAGCATTCCAAAAAGTACAGTGTCAATAGAATGCAAAGTATTATAGAATGAAGAAGGGACATCCAACTCAGACTGGGGTGGATGAGAACAGTTATGTGCTGCTTAACGACGGAGACATGTTCTGAGAAATGCATCGTTAGGTGACTTTGTCATTGAGTGAACATCATAGAGTTTACTTACACAAACTTAGATTGTATAGCCTGCTACACACCCAGGCTATATATACAGGCTATTGCTAAGCTATTTTTCTCTTTAAGAAACACAAGCCTTGCTCCTCCGCCTCAGAGTTGTTTCAGCAGCTGCAGGCCTGCCCCAGGCTCCAGTTCAGGCTGAATGTAGCCCCAAGGCATCAGCTCTATAACCTGGGGCTTTGCTGCAACTGGAGGGCAGTTGGCTGGCTGAGAAGACACGGAAGTTTCACATGTTGGTATATTTCACATGTACAAGGACAATTTTAAGAAAAATTATTTTACTCTTACCTATGTGAATTAGAGATGATATTTGGTCCGTCTTCAAAGTCCGTCTTTCTTCATCTGCCTCAGATTTCTTCATCTGCTAACAGATTTTTAGAACATATTTTTTTGATGATAAAAATAACACCTTTATGGTAGGAATTTAAATTCACTAAAAAAACGTAACAAAGAAAATTAAAATCACCTATAATGTTACCCAAAATAACCCATTAAACATTTTGGATATTTGCCTCTCTGATTACCTCTGATTAAGTCAAACACTGCGTCAAAGTGTATGGATGTTTGAAGCCTCATGATAAATAACCTAGAGGACTTTCTTCTAGAGACTGGACTTCATTCTGTACTTTCAGGTCTCAGGGTCAAAAACTGCCTGAGCTAACCATGAATCCCTTCATCCAAATAATGGCCAACTGATTGGCTAGATCCAACCTCAGGAGGGATAGAATATTTAGACAAGGTGGCCTGGTTTACAACTTTTATTCTCCCTGGGTCCACCTACAGAGCCTTTTGACCTTTCTTCCGTAGCTATTGACACCAGACTGAATTATGGAAGGAACATAACATCCTGCCTCAGCTTAAATATTCAAAATACTATCACCTTTTAAGAAGATCTAGAAAAGGTGAACCCTGTTTTCCATCTCATGTGAAGAAGTCCTAAGATTTTCTTGTGATATATAAGGAAAGTCATAAGGTAGAACTTTTTTTTTAACCTAAAATAACAAAAGGAAAACCAATCTCACTCTCTTCTTTCGAAGTGTAGTAAAGTGTAGTATTAACTTTCTTTTCAAAATATGAAAACTATTTTTTTTATACTATTGTGCTAATGTGTTCTTTGTGGTTGGGGTCAACATTTTAATTAGCCTTCAAATTCACTTTAAAGTTTAGCTTCAATCTTGCTTAAATTATTTATTATTCAGAATTTAATACCACTCAGATATATATCCTGAATAACCCAGAATTAAATATCACTCAATATATATTCTTTTCTAAAAGTGGCAAAGAACTAACTGTGATCAAAGAAAGAAATGAAAATCAGGGTGCTGTGTGACCCTTAACAGATTTTATAACTTCTCTGAGCCAAAGTTTCCTTACTGTAAATTAGGAATAACAAGAGTACCTACATGTGATTGATTGCAAAAAATATCCACAGTCCTTCGATCTTGATATCCACACCCTTTGCAATGTGACTTTGCAGACCCTTCCATCAAGTAGTAAAGTCTATTTCTCACTGATCTGAAACTTGTGACTTGCTTTGCACAATAAAATGTAATTAAAGTGACAATGTGACAGTTCTAAGCCTAAGTCTTGAGAAGATTTGGCTGCTTCCACTCTCTTTCAGAACCCTGTCCAGCCACCATGTGAACAAAACAGGCTATTTTGCTCAGGAATGAAAAACCACATGGAGCAGAGACAAGTAAGTAATCCCGATTGAGACTATCCTAGACCAGTCAGCTCCCAGTCAATAGCATCTGACCACATATGCAAAAATGAGCCCACTCAAGGCCAGGAGAACCACCCAGCTGAGCCCAAAGTAAATTATTAAACAGCAGAATTGTGAACTAAAAAGTGGTTATTGTTTTACACTATTAAGTTTTGAGGTAATTTGTTATGCAGTAAATGCTAATTGATACAGCATCTCACAGAGGCTTATTGAAAAGTTTAGAAGATTAGTATTTGTAAAACATTTATAACTGTTCCTAGTCCTATGTAAACTCTAAATAAGTGGTTTTCATAACCATTATCATTAATAAACTTTTAAGATGCCTTCACAGTTCCATGATCTAATTGGAAATAACAACAACAGCAAAAAATTCTCAAATATTAGCTTTAGTAGGATATTTTGACTTGTATTTCAGCTCAAATCCAAAAGTAATCAGCAAATTAGATTTGCCTGCACTGATATTTTTGTTGTAATACTAATAATATCCAGGGCGACCGAAATCTTTTGGCATGTGAAAAAATATTTTTGCTGAATGAGAAAGCTTTGGTCTTACAAATATTTACTCTTTTGCCAAGGAAATCTTAATTGTTCAAATTTTTAAAAAACAAGTATCGTTTTGATTTGCTTAGTCTCCTCTCACCCCCTCCTTCCTCCCCCCATCACCTCTCAGTTAGAAATGTATTATGTTGAGACCAGACATGTCATAAGCAAATCTACACATTTCACTATGTATGCTGGAAATCAGCTGAGTCATCCCAGGTGAAGATGAATGTAATTTCAGAACTTAAAAATAGCTCTTGTTCTTTCCTGTAGTAACGAGTACTTACTATATATTTATTTTTCTGTATAATTATTTATAATGTTAGATTATAAAAATTACTATTTTTATGAAAATAAATTGTCTAAAACTTGTTGGAAATGATTTTATATGATTACTTGTGTGACGAAAAAATCTAGAGAGTAGCACACTAGCTCAAGAAATTGCACACTTTGGTTGCTTTTTCATAAATTCTGGAGACTAGAGACATCCTCTCTGCTTATCTTTATAAGGTACATAAGATTTCCAATGGCTGCTAGAATACATCTCATTGCCAAGTCTTTCATTCTAATTTTTTTCCTATCATCATGTGTCAGTAAAGCACACTTCACTTTATAAGAATAAGACTTTACAATTGTCTCATGGTTTTTGGTTTACAAAATACTTTTATATATTATATCATTGTCATTTTAACATCTCAACTACCTAGAGAGGTGGACCAGACATATGTGACTATCTCCATTAACAAAGCGAATGGTACACTGAAGGTTACTGACTTGGTAATTGATAATGTCACTAGGTTCAAACCCAGATTTTCTTTTTTTTAATTTTTCTAAATTTTATAACATTTTATTTTGCTATTTTTTCCCTTCCTCTCTTCCCCCTCCTCTCTGATAACCACTAGTCCCTTGTCCATGTCCGTGAGTGTCTGTTTGACAAACCCAGATTTTCTGATTCCAAGCATTGGGCTCCCTTCATTGTGTACCATCTGGATCACTACAGTGCCGCTGAATGATGAAAAGACATGGCCAACGAACAGTCAAACGCATATAATTTTGAATCCTGGTTTTACCATGTATTAGTTATGTGACCTTGGACAAATTATTTAACTTTTATAAGAGTGATAATATCATGTACCTTATGGAATTTTATTTAAGATTAAATAATCCATGTAAATTGCTTAGCACTACAAGTGTTTAATAAATGTTAGTTGTCATTACTATTTTGGTATTAGTGCTGCTATCATTAGCCTGGTAGTAGGCTTTGGTAGCTAGAGTCTCACTTGAGATTTCAGAGTCTGAGATCGTTCTTAGAATTCTTGTGGGGATGCCAATTTCCCAAACTTGATGTTTGGTTAACTGTACAATTCCACCTCAAAGTGGAATGGATAAAGACGAGACCTAACATGGATTGTATTTACCATCTTTTGTGGTTGGATCTGTGGGAGTGTGGGATCAATAAAGGAGTGATGGGTAGGTATTTTTCTCTCAGCTGCTACTGCTTAACTGCCTAAAATATTGCATCTTTAGTGGAGATATATTTGTGATAGAGGAGAATTCAGGGTAAATTTAATCCATTCTTAAACCCCCTCCACAGGATATTGGGTTTAATAATGATGCAATCAAAAGATAGCATCAGTAGGGTTCTCTGAGGTGGGCATTTTCTGCTGAAAATTGTTCTGTACTTTCTAAGCAATGAAAGAAGATAGTACTTGGGTTTGTTTGATCTCCGCCCTACTGCCCCATTTCCTCTTACACTTATATAGAAATTACTTATTGCTGTTTATTCTCATCTTAAAAAAATTCCTCAATTGCTTAGAGAATTTTCAGTTAGAACCGCTTGTGAATTCCTATAGACACTGGGTGTGTGTATGTGTGTTGGTGGGGAAAGGGTTGGGGGAGTGGCTATGTGTTCTTTTCTCTTTGCCTAGAATACTTACTTCGTTTCACAACCTAGCTGGTTTCACCTCATTCTTTAAGCCTTATTTCAGGAATCCCCTTCTCTAGAAGTCTTTTAGAATGTCATCTCTGTCCCCTGTACTCTCCCCACCCAAGCTGGGGTCAGAGTCTCTCAGTATTATCATAATTCTCCACACATTTTTCTACCTTGTCCTTGTTTATATATGTTTCCTCAACAACTGCGAGGCCTTTGCACACAGGAACTATGTCTTATTTACCTTTGTAAACTATTACTAGCAGCATGCTTAGCACAGAGTAAGTTCAATAAATAATTAATAAGTGAATAAACTTAATTGTCAGACTATTTCCTTGTCTACACTACTTACTGACAGTTCGCTCTGAGCAGCTTCTTCGAACCGATTACTTTAATATCCCATTTCTTTATTCTCTTTTCAAAGAATATGTTGTGAATTTGTAGCTTATAGCTCATGTTAGTCACAAACTTTTCTAGCCTGCACTGCACCATTTTAACTATTGTTCCCAGGAAACAACAACAACAAAAAGATGTATCAATAAAACACAAAAAAATACACGGTGAAAACTGCATGTGTTGATAAACTTTATGTACATTTCTTTATGCCATTAAATATAGACACATTTGGGTGTGATATATATCTCATGTATAATATGTATGTATAGATGTGTACCTATATATGAATTTATTCTTATACTTATCACTTTTTCATCAATATTCTGAAACTGATGGCTCTAGTTTTTGGTGCTTGAGAAAGTCGCTATGTCCATTCAGTCTTTAGTCTCACTGAGTCTTACTGTGAGAGCTGAGTGGCAAAATCACTCAAAGCCACAGCTTCTTTGGCATGCCTGCTTTCTTTCTAGGGTCAAAGGTCTCTCCGAGATTTAGCTTTTAAGGTATTCAGAGCTTCTGAATCTCCAGTCTCAGCAAGAGGCCTACTAAGATGTTGTTACTTTTTTCTTCTCAAGAAGGAAAAAAAAAAATAGAAAAATCAATAATCTCTGCTTCTCCACAGATATTCCAGGTACTTCCCAAGAAAAAGACAGAGAAAGCTAGAGATTTATGAGCGCTGAGAATTCACAGGGCTGTGTCTGTTGCTATTCCAGCCACATTTCCCAAGGGCAGCTACTTTGGGAGGAGGCAGCTTTAAGGTCAGACCTACAGTGAGTGAGCTGGGGCAAAGGCGGGAGTTCACTTTTCTTACCCAAGAGGATCCATCAAACCTCATCAAGGTGTTTTCCTAATTCCAAAAACCATATGTTCCAGATTTGCATTAGGCTATTTTCCCAAAAGGCAGAACCCATTGCCATCAGTTTCTGCTTGAATTACCCTTTTTGTTTCCTTCTTACTATATATGTGCACGCACAAAACTGAAGCTAGTGACTGACACATTAAAAACGCTGGATTAAATCAAACAAATGGAATTGTTCAATCTGAGAACTATTGGGAGCAGAAAATGACATCCAACTGAAAATTTTCTTTTTAAAACTTTCTAGATCTGGACTATACTGTTTAGAAAGACAGAAGAGACAGTCTGTTGGTCAAGAGAAAAACTCTGAAAAGAACTTGACTGAAGATTGAACGCCAGGACTTCGACTTCAAAAGAGGATTACTAATTTCTCCCCGGAGATTAATCTAATCTTGTGGAATAATAACTCTGAATTAACTCGAAGATTTGTATTTTCTACTGTTTTCTTTCAACCAAAAATCTTAAGCTCCGCTATCATCTTACAATAGAAATAATCGAGGAAGCGTACTCATCATTTTTAAGTAAATGATATTTCCTGGGATGGTGTAGGGGCAGGAGAAACTAATGAGAACACAGAACAAATAAATTCAACCTCCTTTTCTTGTAGATTGATTTTATGAAACTTGTTCACAAGATTCAGGATTTCTACCAGATGTCCCCATTCTGGTCAATGTCACCATGATACTACTGACTGGAGAAGAGAAAGCACTCGGCATCTAAAGGAATACAGTGCTCTGCACCATATTTTCAATTCTGAATTGTTTCTCTTCCCCCCGGCTCAGGTCTCCCCTTTAGGAGTGCCCGTGAGGTTTTCGCTTCAGTTCTCCTAAAGTGAGTCTCTGCTCACCTGTCTCGTTCGACCAGCACTTTCGCGGTCCAGCGTTAGTCACAGGGGAGATTCTGTAAACTTGTCAGCAGTCTGTCATCATTCTCTTACTTGCAATTCTAGACTTGAAGATGTGTCATTGTTGGTCCTTCCCGATGTGTTGATGAATGCTGTACATTTGTAGAAACTTCCCAAGACTATCTCAAATCATTTTTACTGCCAAGACACAGGACCCCAAGACGCCCTTTTCAAATACATTTCCTTTCATTTTATAAGACCCTGAATATTTCCAGGAAAATATTATCCATATGTTTCTGTTTTGTGTCCACTTACCTCATCTTACTGTTTAGCAAGAAAAACTGGTATTATCCAAGAAGTCTCATAATCTTTCTTTCCTTTCCATTGGGGGAAGGATGGCCACAGTCTTAACCAAGTTTAAGTCTGGCTGGAGACTTGAAGCCACAGGCATTTAAGTTTGCAAATACTATTTTCCTCTTCCTAATCAAAGAGGCCAGACTGGAGACCCAGGGAAGGCAAAACCATTTTAATAGCAGGATGGATAGAGCAGAAGTACCCAAGTAAATTAACCAACACACAATTTATATTCTGTTGACAATGTGTTCTTGAGTACTTAAAATGTTCTTATTCTCTAACCCCAAAATTCTGCTTCTAGGAAACTGTTCTCAAGGCATGGTCAGGGATATACCAACAGATTAATAAACACTGTAATATCATTTATCATAGTGGAAAATTTTAGTTTATCTGAAACTAAATGTCCAACAATATGTTATAAGTTAAACAAATTATAGCATATCAAAAACATGGAATACTATGAGGCTATTAGTAAATATTTAGTAAAAGAATATTAAGTGACATAGGAAAATGTTAATAACATGTTAAGTAATGAGGTAAGTTACACAAAAGTGGCATGAATGTTACTTAAAAACTAATGGGAGGGAATGAACCTATGACCTGTGTTTTCCATTGCCATGTGCAGGATATTTGCTCCAGAAAGAAAGGGAATTTCCCTCCATATCCCAAGAGTTCAGGCAGAGCATGGAAGAAAATTGAGGCTGTGGCCTCCAGGAGAAAAAAAAAAAAAAGTTGACTCTCCTGAAAGAATTGAAGGCTCCGGGACTGAACGGGGACAGAGGGTTGCAAGTTTCAACCGGTTGCTGGAACCCAGGATCTTGCTGATCTGCAACTCCTGGGAGGAGGACAAGTGACAAGAGTGACTTATGGAGGCCCTCGAGCATTAACATTAAGTGTTATGGTTTATTATTATTTCTATCTCTCCCTCTACTGGACAATTCCCACTAAGGTATAAACACACTTCGGTATCTCTCATCTTAGAATAATCTTCTTTAACCCTGTAACTCTTGCCTCCTCATTTCTAAAAGTTTGCCAATAGTGGACTGCCCCCACGGGCTTGATTTTGGGTACCCTTCAATCCACTGCCTCCTGTGTTCGCCCCATCAGAGTGGCACAGACAGTAAGAGACTTCTCTGATCACTGTCACCCAGTATGTCTCCATTCTGTCTCCTTAGGGCTCAACATCTCTCTGCCTCATTCAAGGCAGTGAGGCAGCCACTCCCATCCTCTGGGAACATTGGCTGCTGCGAGCTTCCGGAATACCTGCTCTCCTGGCTTTTCTCTGTCTGAGCATTTCAGCCCCTCTTCCTGAGCTGGCTCCTCCTCCTCAGATTTTAAATGTGGATGACTCTCTTTCTTCTCCCTGCCTTCTTTCCCTTGGTAATATCATCCCACCCTGCCTCCCCTGCCCATTTCCAGAAACTTAAATACCATTTTTATTCAAGATCATTATCTTATCTGTGTAGGTCTAGTTATCCTGACTTTTGGACCTTTATTCCATATCACATAAAATATATTAAAATGCACCTATAGTTCAAAGTCAATGTCTTTTTTTTGAAGGCGAGGGAATACATTTTTTAATCAGATAAAAATATACACAAAATGAAAATTGCCACTTTAACCATTTTTTAAGTGTACGATTCAGTAGCATTAATTACATTTAAAAGTTGTATCACCACAATCGATTCCCCAAACTTTTCATCACCCCAAACAGAAGCTCCGTAACCATTAAGAAATATCCCTATTTTCCCATCTTCCCAGCCCCATAACTTCTAATTTACTTTCTGTCCCTATGAATTTGACTATTCTAGATTAAATGTGATTTTTTTTTTTTGCCGTTAAAAAATAATTTTGTAATTTTACTTTTGAAACTGTTTGGATAAAGCATTTAAAATTGGCTCTCATTTTTGAGCTACCAACAAGCATACCCAGGAATTCTTGTAAAGTGGGAAAATCTACTACCCAAATTATTTTTAAATAATAGGTCTTTATTATATACTTGAGAATTATTAAAAATGATATAAAACTGCATTTCGAAGACATGTAACGCATTATTTATTAATTTTTACTTTTTTATTTTGATTTTTTTCTGAAGTAATTTTAGACCCACCTAAAGTTGCAGAATTAGTACAGAGTCCCCATGTACCCATCACCTCACTTCCCCTAGTGATACGTCTTATATAACTATAGTTCATTAGTTCATTATCAATGATCAAAACCCTATTTTAATTTCACGAGTTTTTACATGCACCACTTGTGTATATGTGTGTTTATAGATTCACGTAGGCACCACAGTCAAGATACAGAACTATTACATCAGGACAAAGAAACCCTCTCATGCTGTCCATCTACAATTTCTCCCTCCTATCTGGTTGCCTAATCCCTGCTAATCCACTGATCTGACCCTTGCCTCTATAATTTTGTCATTTTGAGAATGTTATATAAATAGAATCACACATTTTGAAGTTGGCTTTTTCTCTCAGAGCCCCTTCCTCTACCCTCATCTTTCAAGAACCCTGCTTTCCAAGGTGATCTGTATGAGCACATAGAGTTGGTGGATATAGATTGGTATCTCAAAAGACTAAAATGAGACATTTTCTGTGTGTTGGTAATTTGGTCTACTAGCTTTGAAAAACAGGTGACAGATTCAGTATTGTGTTGGAGATGAAGATCTGTCATAAAAATTTTTCTAATCAGTTGGCATCTCTAGAGTCTTTGCAGACGTATCCTCAGGATTTTTTTTTAATCTTTCTCCCTTTGCCTTTGTCTCCCCATATCCACATTTTCCATCTTCAGTGAAGCCCCCATCCCCTCTTACCTGGTCTCTTAACTATGCCCCATGCTTCTGCTCTTATCCTTCTAAAATCCATTTCCCGTAGCATCTCATGGTTCACACCCTTATGAAGAATTTCATAGTATTTATCTTGTTGATTTATAATCAGTTATTGTTTATTTGTTTATGTCTTCTCCTCTACTATAAAATCACCCTGATAACAATAAGTTCCTCCTGTCCCTAAAACCACAGACACTTGGCACAGTCTCGATAAACATTTATTGTTAGAATAAATGACTAAATGAATATTCACATGACTGAAAAACTGCCCCCCAAATGGAATAAGCAAGATAGCTATCCTTATTACACTATACAACTGCTCGGAAAACACAGGAGAAAATTGAGAACTACTCTGGAAGTTGGGGATATACAGACTGGCAGAATATTGTTGGTGATTTAAAAATCTATGAACATACTGAGTTCAAAACCTCAACAGTTTGGAAAATGCTGTTGGACCTTATGTGACCACAGTGGTTAGGATGTTGGCTTTCACCTGAGCTGCAGAAAGATCTCTCTCCCTACTCTCTCCCTGTTGCCTTATTTGATTTCTTAATATCTATAGTAATCGGGCACTTGTAAACTGCTAAGCCACATGCCAGGGGGAAGCACATGGCAAAAAGAGGCAAGTTTCATGCCAGCGCAGTGAAAGGACCACTCCAAATCAACTCGAGTTTGTAGGTTCACCCAAGGTGCAGTACTCTACTTGGCTCTAACATCCTGTTGGTGAGACTGGCCAACTCAATTGAACTGAATATTTTCTACTTCAGCAAAAAATTTATTGATGGAGGAGAGGGAGAGGGTTTGATATTTGGCATTTGGGACCAAAAAGCAAAACGAATTCCCTTTTTGTAGGAAAAAGAGATTTTTACAATAAAAAAATAAATAAATAAAGCCTTTTTCCTTCAAAGAAAAGAAGCAAAATGAGATACTCTGCTCCTAATTGAGAAAAAAATTGTTCTCCAAATGAAATATTTCTATACCATTCTGATAAGACCTGGGCTGGTCTTTTGTGTTAATGAACTATCTTGCCACCCAGATAATATTTCTGAAGCATAGAGCTACTTAAAAATGTGCTTCCCAACACTGAGGAGGAATTCTTTGTGATGCAGGCTGAGGGAAGTCTCCAGGATACATATCCCTGTTCCCAGGGAGTCATGGCACATGTGTGACCTAAGACCTCAGAAGAAGCCAGTTTACCTAATTAGGCATCATAATCATCCAGAGCATAGGGAATGGGGAAATGGCCACCAAGGCAGGGAGAGTGAGATTTAGGGTGAGGGTGACTCTTCCTTTACTCTGAGCATTCTTTCTTTCACCCATCAAATACTGACCGTACCTACTACGAGAGTGAAGGGAAATGGACCAGATACTATGAACTGACAAACTGAGACACAGTCCTTGTCTTCAAAAAACTTGCCATATAAGTATAGAAGGGGGAAAATGTGCATAGATAATTCTAAGACCACATGGAGAAAAGCCACATGACAGTTATAGGTAAGATGTTACAAAAGTCTGGAAAAGATAGAACTTAGTTTACCTGGTTAAGGTAGAAAATGGCTAAGAAGGGAGGGTGTGTGAATCTGAAAATTCTTGGTGGAAGAGGTGTCATCTGTAAGGGACCCCGTAAGATAGGTGGGGTTTGGCCAAAAGGATGTGAGGTCAAAGGGGAATTCCTTTGAGGCATCCACAAACTCATCAGCAGAGGAGCATGCCCCTGAGAAGGCAGCAGGGAAGTGGAGAAAATTGGCTTGATCAGTTCTGAAAAGAGCAGAGAAGCAGCTGTAGGCAAAGGCACACTTCTCTGATCCATAATCACTTGTGATATCAGCTTTGATTCACTATTTACAGACCAAGATTGTATATAAGACCCCGAAGGTTTAGTTTGGCAAAATATAAGTCAAGGAAACAAACCGATAAATATAGTAGTTCCCTCTTATCCATGGGGGATATGTTCTAAGATCCCTTATGGAAGTCTGATACTGTAGATAGTACCAAACTCTGTATATATTATGTTTTTTCCTATACATACATATCTATGATAAGGTTTATTTTATAAATCAGGCAATTTCAAGGATAGAAAATTTGTTCTTATCGTAGATCTTAGCAACCTCAGCATATGATTTATTTTTTCTTATTAAGTGGAGAATTTTTACCTTTTCCTTAAAGGAAGCACTTTATAGCTTCTCTCTGGTATACCCGGATTGACAGCATCATCACTTCTCTTGTGCTTTGGAGCCATCAAGTAAAATAAAGGGGGGCTTGAACACAAGCACTGTGATATCATGATAGTCAATTGGATCATGGAGTCAGCTACTAAGTAAATAAAGGGTGGGGAGCATGGAGACACTGGTGAAAAGGATGATTTATACCCTGGGTGGGAAGGAATACAACGGCATACGATTTCATCATGGTACTCAGAACAGTGCAAAATGTAAAAACTTATGACTTGTTTATTTCTTGGATTTTTCATTTCTCAGAAAGCAAAACCATGAGTAAGGGGGGACTACTGTACCCTGAAGAGGTTTGCATTCCAGACTCAGAATTGCCTCAAACTGGGTGTGGGCTCATAGTAACCTCACTGCTTCATTCCCCTGTGACTTTTTTTGAGCTACCTCACTGGCTTCTCCTGAATGATGAATGAGATCAATTAAAATTCAACTTTGGGAACATCTTAGAGAATTCAGAGGCAGAAATTCATAATGGCTAAGAGCATGGACTTTTGGAGTCAGTTTTTCCATATTTTAATCATAATTTCTTCTAGTACTCACTTTGTAAACTTGGGCAAATGATTTAACCTTTTTGAGATCATTTCTTCATCTCTAAAAGTGGGGCTAATAACAGTATATATTTCATGGGCTTAATGTGTAAAGATTAAATAAGAACATTTGTATGAAGACTTCAATCCAATTTTGGCACCTAATAAATTAGCTGTATCATGAATAAATAAATAGTGGCCCCAATCATGAAGGCGATGCTGCATTATACACCATTATAGACGAAAAAGCCTTGTGATGAGGGTACTTAACTGACTCAAGAGATCTAAGACATCAAGGCATCATTTGGTGATTTAAAATATTGAATAAACCAGTGAGAAATCCATCGAAATCTTTTAGCTTGAATTTTTCAGTGGAGTGAAGAGCCAGGAGAGATGACATTTAGGGATGAACTAGAAAATACAACTCACCTAGAAAATTTTTAGTAGAATTTATTCTCTCTTTCTCTCTCTCCATCAACATACTGGAAAGTGGTCCCTTCCTATGTTGAAGTTTGGGCTATAAAAGGGCTCTCTGGGAATAGTCATTTCACTCGCCATTGGCAGCAGCCCTTCCAACACTGCCAATGGAGTTCCATAATTTATGCCTTTCAAATCAAATATAAAGCTCCTGAAGCTCATTTGTCTTAAGGTTTCTCCCATGATGTTTCTTTCATCCAAGGTGTCCACCGAATAATCAGATAGACTATTAATGCCCTAGGCTCTTGGAAAGTAAACTCTCAAGCTTTTTGTATCCTCCTCCCCTAAACCTGAGTCACTATTGTAATATTGTTTCACTGGAATTTTAACACCTTCATTTAGAACCAGAAGTTAAGTAACTTCACACAAGATACTTTAGAAGCCCAACACTCTCTTCGGAGTTCACATTCTCTTGCCTATGGGACTGGGATAAAGTATACAGTTTATCCAGGAAAGGTCATGCCAAATGGAGACGTAGCACTTTGTTTAAAAAGCAGGTATCTTATTACGTACAACCCTCACCTTCTGGCCCAGCCTAATGCCATAATTACTCTCTTAAACTTCCCTTTATTTAACATCATCTTTCCTGTCTTCTTTTGTTACCATTATTTAATTAACTAAACAGACCAAATACAATACTAAAGGCTAAGGACGGCATGAATCCAACTTGTGGAAGTCTGCTTTTAATTTAAAAGTATGGGGCCAGTTTCTTAGAAATTGCCGCATTTTAAAGAAAATGAATTTTCCTTCTTTATGTCAAGAGATGGTTGATCTAATTAAATTTGGCTTAATCTAATAATGAGTTATGTTAATGCTGTCTTCAAAATTAACATTTTGGTCCCAAATCCAAACTTTAATCATCAGATGTGTATTCTTGCTAGTCTAAATAAAAAAATAAATAAAAAAATTAAATTCTTGAATTCCCATAAGAACCTTCTCCACTCTCATAAAGACCTATTAGAAAGTATTGGAGGAACAGAAAACAAGATTACATTGGCCACCAAGTGGACCACTGTGACTCATTTTTCCTTGTAAAGAGATATGGAAATTAAAAATAAACAAACAAAAAACTATTGGGAAATTAGGAAGGTCTTTATAAATGTAAGCTCTTGCATGGTAAAAGGTGTGATTCACTTTTGCACGTCTAGTACTTCCCACAGTCACACACTGGGTTGGTGCTCAGTAATGAGTGCTGAATAGATGTAAACTTTCAACCTTAAAAAAACTAAGCTGAAAGTGAGATTAACCCAAGATGAAGATTCTTTTCTGCTTTTCTTTCTATCATACATAGCAGGTATTCGAGAAATATTTATCAAATGCATGAATGATTGTCTCTGAAGCTAACCTGGTACAGAGAGAAACCATGGTGATTGAGATGCTGAACTCAGCACTACACCTGCCCCACAGTGCAATACCATGGGGAACCAAGCAAATAACAATTTATGACAATTTTGACCATTAGGCCCAAGAATTCTGCCAAGTTTGACTGGTTAGAAATGCAATTAGAAGACTAAATTCCCTATCTTGTTCTGATAACAATAAGAGATGAAAGGCAGTGTATGGATAACTGAAGAAATTTCAGTGACCTGTAAGAATTTTCGACTTTAAACATGTCGGATGACTTTAGAGCAGTCTGTAAATAGTTGGTCTATGCCCTGATCCAGAACAAATTGGTAGAGAAGGACATGACTTTCCCTGGGAAGTTTTTGCCACTCTGGCACAGAAAGAAAACTATTCTCTTGTTCTGTTTATCCAGAGTAAAGCACATTCTTTTTCATGTTAATATCACAGAAAAAGAAATAAAAAGAAGACAAAGGTTTCAGCTACAAGAGTCAGTAAACACAGCTCCCAAAAGATGCTTGGTTTTCGCAGGTTGATTAGACCAATCAGAAGCAACAAGCATCTCTCATTGGAGACATCAAAATCAAAAGCCTTCACCTCAAATCTCAGTATTATTCCCCAAAGTCTGAAAGACACCAATTTCACATGGGTGGAATGATATTACAGAGAGGAGCTGGAAGTTCTGTGAAGATAAATGAAATTCAGAATCTTCCTAGATTTAAGCAGGGAATAACAACCACAACCACCATGAAAATCACAAAATTCAGTGATTATTACAATAAAGAATGTGGTCACTAAAATTGACTCATGTATCTCGACTCCTCAGTAGCAACATGGACTTTTGTTTATAGAAACTGGATTTTAATAACACCAGTCTTTCTTCAGATTTTCAAATAATTTCATAAGGATAAAAAGTTGACTAGCATGTACAATATATACATATTCCATCACCTACTTATATGAATTTGTGTGCAAAGACATGCATACTGGGAAAGAAGGCCAACAATGCCGGCCTCTAAAATGAAGCCGTGTCTGGGGAGAAACACAATAGACATTGAACCGAACACATCAAAACTGCTTAATGGTTTTCTGACGTGCCTGCAGGCAGTGGGGAATAGCATGTCCAATTGGAAGTGCAAGGGAGAATTCTGAAGCAGTCAAAAAAGAAATGAATCCTCTTTCTCTTTTTCTTTTTGAACTCTATAATATAATTTTTCAACGTTGTCCTTTTGAAGTCTGACATTCAGAAGAAAATTCCTTGAGGATTGTGAGACAGTGGAATGCATGACAAAGGAGGGCACGGAATGTCCTTTCATGTGGGTCTTTAAGGAGAGGGTAGATACAGAAAGTTTACATCCCACTTCACCCTCTAATTCCAGCATCCTAGGAAAATGAATTTTAACTCTGCCTGATGAGCACAAATGGAACAAAACATAACAGAAACAAACATTTACTCCCTAATGATTTATGTTCTTATCCTCCCAGCTTATAAGCAAGCTCTTTAGTAGCTGGGACACTCTTCGTCCTGTTGGGTCCCTCCTAGTCTTCTTTACCCACAGACATTTGCAAGAGCTCTGAATCTTCTTATTCCTCTCTCCTGGTGATGTGCTCATCTACGAATCCCCCACCTAGAGCCAGGGCTACATCCGCTTTCCCTCGGGCTGTCAGCTGACCGCAGGCACCGGTCTGCGCATCCTCCTGCACTCACGGATGGTCCACGCCATCGCTCGTCCTTGATCAGCTCTGTTTCCCAGTTCCCTTCAGAACAATGCCACATGTTTCCTATTCTCTCCAAATTTTCTGGAGTTGAAATCATTCCCATGGGAGAGTGGAACCAAGCCTTAACTTCAGGTCCTGACTGTCCTCCCTTCTGGGTAAGACAACATACCCTCTGTCCCCTCCATGCTCACCCAGGCCATGGCCTCTTGCTTTGGGGGCAAACAAGCCTCCGGAGGTGAGCTCTCTCAGCTTCGGGCCCTCTGTCTACAAACTCGCCCACCTTCACACCAGGCCTAGGCTACATCCAGTACCAGAAATTGAGGCATGCCTCCTCACGTTCAAGGTCATACAACCGCTGCGCCCTGGGCCCCGAGCCTCCTATGGGACTTGCTCCACCTCCCTCTCCTCCATAGTTTCAATTTCTCCCTCTTTTCCTTCTTTCCAACCTCTTCTAGCTTTCCCCATGGTATATAAAATATCCAAATCGATCTCATCTAATTCTTTCAAAAAATAATAGGTTTCATCGACTTCACCATCCTTTCCTTAGAGCAACCTCCTTCTCAGCTAAACTTCAGGAGAGGACAGTTCTGCCCTTCCTGCCTCTCTTCTGGTGTTTCTCGCTTATTCTTCAAACCACTGCTTCCCGCTCACTGTCTCAGGGCCCCATAAGGCTTCCTTTTTTCCTAAGGACACAAGAGACCTTCATAATAAAGACTCCTCCTATGACTGGACGTCTACGTTGGTCGCCACTGTTGACCCCTCCCTGCATCTTGCCACGCTCTCCTGAGCACCCCCTCGCCCTGCCCCTCACACTTCCTGAACTCAGTTTCTTCTTAGTCTCCTCTGTGGATTTCTCTTTCTCCTCATCCCTTTACATGGAAGTTTGGTCCTTGGCCCTATCGTCTCCCTGTTCTTTCCTTGGCTGGGCTCACCTAATCTCATAGATTTGGGAGTCAGAGTCATTCACATATAAAGAAAGGGTAATGCTATACTCCTTTGTGTCATGTCATCCTCCAAGCTCTGACTTCTATACTATATACGATCACTTTGTCATACTTTCCTTCCGGTATCCATTAGCACGTCACGCTCAGCATGTCAAAAATTCCCCTCAATTTGTACTCCTTCTGTATGTTCTGTCTCCAGTGGTGACAGCATCTTTCCTGGTTGTGCTCCGGCTGCAGGTAAACTTCATTCTTGACTCTTCATTCCACCTGCGTTGTGCCGCCACACTGCTAATCTGCCACTGCATGCTCCAGTTTACCTGCTAAATCTATCTCTCACCTGCTCTTGACCTTGACAACCAGTACCCTAGTTTAGGTCCACATCACCTCCCATGAAGATTAGTGCAACAGGCTTCAAGTGCATCTCCTGCCCCTAGTGTCATCCTCTTCAAATATATTCATCACTCTCCATCAGGGAGATCCATGACTAAAATCTGACCTGTAATTCACCTTCCTATTACCTACAGGATAAACTTCAAACTCTTCAGCTGGCTATGCAGAGAAATAGAGCTCAGTATTTCAAATCAGAAGCGGAAACAAACTATCACTGGGAAGCCAGAACCTATGTGGTAAAAACGTGATCTGTCAGCCCAAGTCTACTGGAAATTATAATAAAATTATTTGCATATGTGCTTATGTCCCAAATTAGATTGTCTTGAGAAAAAGACTGCCCCGAGTGCCTGGAAAATAGTAAGAATTTAATAAATGTTTGTTGAAGTGGGCGTGGACTGGTCTTCCTTAACTTGCTAAGGTTCTCTGGAATTTGCTCCTAAAAATCAGAAAAGAGATAGGGAGAAGTGGGGGGTAGCCATTTGAGGCAAAGGGATGAAAGGGAATCTGTGAGGGGAGGAAGTAATAAGGAGTAATGTGTGTCTGGCTCCGTGTGACTGATTTTAAGAACAGAGATGCCTCTGATTAGCATGATGGGCTCAGCTGCACAGAAGAGAAGAAAGGTAGAGATGCAAAGAGGGGCACTTGTTTCTGACCTGCACTTAGCCTGTGCTGCTGATAAGGACAGGATGACATTGGAATCTCTCTCTTTATATATATGTGTGTCATTAGGAGAGCCGACTGTCATCTTCGTAGACTTGACCTAATACTCCATGTGTTTACCATTTAGGTGTTAGTATTCCGGGAATATAATTAAGCCCAATAAGTGTCTGGATTCAAAGAATGGTGAGCCACCTTGTCATGGGGTCCTCCGGCACAATCTGAGAACCTTTTCTCAGCAGGGAGATGCCTCTCAAATCTCATCATAACACTTCTAGAGGACCGGAAGGTGCTGCTTCTATCTCTGCCTATACTTAGGCTCCCAAAGTTCCCACCGAGATCAGCAGCTTTGCCCCTAAAAGGGAGTCCAGCGTCCTTTATCGCATTAATGGCATTTTCCTGCTTATCCAAGAGTAAAGAGCTCTCAAGGACACTGTCCTTTTGTATTCTTCTTCATCCATGTGAATATAATTTGTGAAGTTAAAGCTGTAGACAAATCTCAGGCATTATGTTTATTACTATTATCAAAAATTTCCTATGTTCCGAGGCAAACAAAAATAGACCTCTTTCAAACCTAATTACTTTTAAGTAAAGATACTTTTTTTGGTTATTATTCTCCTTGTCTATTGATTGAATTTTTCCTGGAATCCTCATTTTCTGATATTATTAAAATTCTCAAAGAAATCTTCTGTTATTGCCCAAATACCAAACTTTTGTGGTTCATTAGAAAATCATAATGTGTAAAGCTGACTGAATTACCTCAATATTATCCAGAACTTCCAACATATCACATTTAAAATGATGAGTAAACACATGAGTGTGAGTGCTGTGATGAAGTTCCTGCCTTCAGAATACCGTAATTTCAAAACAAAATTAAGAAAGCAACCTTTGTATGAAATCTCTTTGTCCATTTTTGTTTGAGTTTATTTTGTTGTTTTTTTACACTCTGATATTTTTCTCGTTTACTTCCTTCTACGGTGAGGAATTATGTCCTCATTGCTCATTTTTTTAATCTGATTCCAACAAGGCATGCCAGATTTCTGAGTTGAAGGTGAAGTTCAACGAAGACTCAGATGAAGAATTAAGGAACTGGAGAAGAATCTTAATTTCACTGTTGGTACCTCTCATCTGCTCTTTTTCTCCTATTTTAATGTAATTAAAAAGAATCCTATGCTTATGATCCCATAAATTGTTGGTGAGAGTAGAAATTTCTGTAACCACTCCAGAGGGTAATTTGGCAATGTATGAAATGTTTAAATGTGTTGCCCTTTGACCCAAGAAAAATTACAGGAATGTGTCTAGAAGGATATTCATCAATGACAGATAGCATTATTTATTAAAACAAAAAATCTAGAAACAACCTAAAGAGCATATCAGTCAAAGAAAGAACAAAGGAATTCTAGGCAGACATTAAAAGTAATGACATTGTTATGCATTAGAGAAAAAAAGGTTACAAAAGGAACATATGGTAAAATTTCTTTTTTGTTAAATTGTGTGTGCATTTGAAAAAGTCCATAAGAAGATTCAAAATGTTAACAGTAGTTATCACTGGCAAGTAGAATGTTAAATATTTTTGTAAAACATCTTGCCATGCTGTCTGAATATTTTATCATGAGCATACATTATTTTTCATTTGGGGAAATAAAGCACTAAACTTTGATACCAGAACTTTGCGAGGTCCATGACAAGGCACCTCCTCGAGCCCCAGGGCAGTCTGGGAGAAAGAAGATCTTCCCCTGAATCTGCTTGCATGGGTCATTTGGTCAGTCGTCTTGGCTCTGCCAAGCAGCTGAGCTCCAGAGAGGCTACTATGGCATATCCGTTCAGCAAGACAAGAGTGTCACCATCTTTGGTTCAATGCCAGAGAGGATGTGAGCAGCCCAGGCTTTGGGAATGGTGGTGCCTGCCTTGCAGGTCACATAACAGCCACATGAGATCAAGATCACAGGCCAGCCTAGAACAATACCTAAAAAACTGAGTTCCACTCGACGCTAGAGAGGCCCTAAGAACAACTGGGAACAGGTTAGCCTGTTCCCTGCTTGCTCTGGCCTAGCCCATCAGTGCTGATGCTGGTTCCCAAGCTTGCTCAAGCCAGAACCCTCTTTCTCAGGGACAGACAACACAAGGTTTACTGGTATAAATATCCTGGGTATGCTAGACAGTACTTTCAAAACAAAACAAAACTTGATTTAAAATAATAAACCTTCCATTGATGTTGATAATGAAGGAGATATATTACTAGGTCTTGCCTAATTTTGGAATCTTAAAAGTAATTCTTCGCATATGGGACTAGTTATTTTATAATAAATAAATGACTTGAGCTATTTCTCCTTAGACTCCATAACAAGCTTTTTTTGGTTTGGGGTTTGTTTTAACAACAGTAGCATGACACGATTCCCTCAGATTTCCCAGCCAGCAGGAAGGAGTCACTGGATATGGCCCAGATACAGCAGCGACTCACTTGTCACACTAACTCTAGACACGCTGCTCATTCCCAGGGCTTTGGTTTCTTCACCCTTGTAGATCATCACTGATATCTATTCCTTCCAGATGTACACTTCTAAGATTCTTTGCTTCCTATCACCTTTCCAGAATGGAGAGAGTTAGTATTTCAAGGTTCTAGACCAAAGAGATCTTCAATAAAAATGTCAAGTTGCTGCCTGAAAGAGCTTTGTGGGAGAAGCTGACCTTCTGGAGAGTAACACTGGGCCAGTCCTTAGTTGATGGGTGAGAAAGTAGGAATAGCACCCAACGATTAAATGAGAAGTGGGACAGATGACCCTCTAGCTTGACCTGGATCCAGATGTTGGTTAAACTGAGATAGAGTATGGACAGTAGAGGGAGGAGAGGATTAAATTTTATGAGCATTTTTTTATGTATAAGGTGTATTATTGGTGTTAATAAGAGCTAACATCTCCTGAGCACCTATCATATGCCTGGGCTGCATCTATTGCTTTATATATGTGATCCATTGAGCCCAGCCACAATCCTATACAGTTAGAACAATTATATCCATTGAACAACAGAGAAAACTGAAGCTTAGAGCTCATGCAGCTCTAAGTCATGACCCAGAACAGCAACACGAGTCTAACCCAGACCTGAGCTCTCAACCAGTAAGTTAACTATAGTGCCTGTCAGTCACTCTACTGAATAGGGAACTGAACCTGAGAGGCATAAGTATTTGTCCAGAGTCACATGGCTAGTAAGGAGCAGAGTGAGGATTTGAAACCAGTTTGCCTGACACGAAAACACATGATCCTTCAATTACACGTGATGCTTCCCCAGAGTCTGGCAGTGAAGGAAGGTCCTCAGTCCACTTAGCAGGGTTGCTGGCTTGTCTCCACTTGGAGCCTTAGTAACTGGGTCCAAACCCAAAATACAGCTGAGAAAAAAAAAGATGCATGGTCCATGTGACCAGTAAGCCAACCTAACCAAGACAGTTTTAGACTGTTTTAAAGATCGTAGGATACAATGTTGTAACTTCTGTGGTATTTCTTTTTAAATTTTATTATTATTATTATTATTAACACATCTTTATGTTGCTGACTTCGCCAGCGTCTACGCCAACAAGGAAGGAACAAATGACTGGGGCAAGAGTCAGCAAAGGGTCAAGGCCTGAATGCAAACCTGAAGTAAGGATTTATTTTTCAGCTTATCTGCTTGTGCTGGAAGGACTGGGTTTTTTTTTGTTTTTGTTTTTGTTTTCACTTCCCTACTTTGTGAAAACCAGCTGTCAGGCACCTTGGACAGCCTGAGAGTATAACTGATTTCACATTACATTGACACCCCAAATTGTAACGGTCACACGTGCTTGCTTATGTGTGGGTTTCTCAGACCTCACCTCCACGTCTCTCCAGTTTTCTTGGTGGTGTTTCATTTGGCCTTACTTGTCTGTTCCTTGCTGGGCCCCTGACAGCTTATGTTCGCTGTTCCCATCTTCACTTGAGGAAGCAGTGCCACTGCTGCTGGGGAGACACCTCTTGAGAGCAGAAAGGCCTGCTCCTGGGCTGCTCCCTTCCAAGTCTTGCTGGCTCCTGGTCACCGGTGGACTTGGTGGAGAGGTCCAGACAGTGGCTCACTTTCCAGTGTCTTGTTGCACCTTGTTGCCGGGGCTCCCAGGGGCTTGTGCTCAGCATCTACACAGGCCCCCAGGAAAACAGCTCCTACATCTGCTGGCCCTCACCCCTGCCTGGGTGAAGAGCAGAACCCAGGCCATCCTCCTCCATCACCGTTTCTCTTCTTGCATCTTGCGTGCTGTACAATGAACAACTCTGTCTTATTTCTGCAGACGTGAAACAAACACCCCATCCTGGTTATCAGGAAAAAAATGGTGAAGGTGCATGTCGTCGGCAACTTCTGAGAGGGATCCCAGTGATCCCCCTCCTGGTACTTGTGCCTTCGTCATCTCCTCCTCCTGAGTGAGGACCAGACTCAGCGACTTGCTGCTAATGACTAAAATATGACGAAAATGATGGACTTCACTTCTGTGATTAAGTTATTCTATGGGTTGAATGTTTGAATTTCCTCCCAAATTCATATGTCAGATTCTAATGCCCAATGTGATGGTGTTTGTAAGTGAGGCCTTTGCAGGGTGATTAGGTTATTGGGATTGGTGCTCTTATAAAGAAGCCTGAGAGAGAGCCTTTATTCCTTCCACCATGGGAGGACACAGTAGAAGATGGCCATCGATGAAGAAGTGGGCCTTGAAGAATCTTCTGGCAACTTGATCTTAGACTTCCAGCCTCCAGAACTGTGAAGAATAAATGTTTGTTGTTTACGAGCCACCTACTCTCTATTTTTTTACAGCAGCCCAAACGGACTAAGACAGGTTACAGAAGACTGACTTCCACCTTCCATGCCTCTCTCTTACTGTCTGGCTCACTCTGATGAAGCCAGCTGCCATGTTATGAGCTGCCCTGTGAAGAGGCCAAATGGCAAGGACCTGAGAGAGAGGCCTCCAGCTGACAGCTCATGAAGAACTAAATCCTGCCAACCACCACGTGACACGGCTCAGACACACATCTTTCCCAGCTGAGCCTTGAGATGATAACAGCACCGGAGAGGACCCAGCTGAAGCACACCTGAAGTCCTGAGCCACAGGTCTGTGAGAGAATAACGTTTTTGTCTTAAGGCACTGAAATTTTGGGGTGATTTCTTACTCAGCAATGTATAACTAAGACAGAGCAGGATGTAAATCTTCTCTCAGACCCATTAAACTTAGGTTCCTAGTCAAGTTCCTTTGGGAAAATCCCAACTTTGTGTGGCTGAGCTGGCTGGAGAGAAAATTTCCCATGCTGAGGCCAATGGAACCAGGTTTATGGGGTGGGGAAGGGAGCGCTTTTACAGCTTTCTGCAATGGAGGCCTGAAGTTAGGGCTGAGAGGGAGCTGACCGATTGTGTGATAAGCAAGCCTGTGGACCCCTCCCCCTCCATGATTTTACCGTCCAGAAAGTACTTGACAGAGAACTTGTTTTAAGTCCACAAAGAAGCTTCACGTTGAAGGTGAAGATGGAGCTCCCTCGATCCACTTGATTACATGCCATGTCCCAGCACAGACTGATAAAATATGTTTTGAGAACTTATGTCAGGAACTTTTATAGTATCTGATACAGAGCAAGCACACAGGAATACCTGCTGACTAATGTAATGGACGCAGCAGTGGGAATAATGATTACAGACATATATTCTGCGCCTCTTCTTTTACCAGATACTATATCAAGTGCTTTCGATTCTTTTTCTTATTCATCCTCATGACCACCTTACCAGGTGTGTATTGCGATCCCCATTTTGCAAGTGAAAAAGAACTAAATACAGTATTAATTGGAGTAGCTTTTTCAGGGTCACACCAAGCCTATAAAAGTAAAAATAAGACACGGGGTTCTGGC
This sequence comes from Pteropus alecto, assembly GCF_000325575.1. Lineage (NCBI taxonomy): Eukaryota > Metazoa > Chordata > Mammalia > Chiroptera > Pteropodidae > Pteropus > Pteropus alecto. Next base: position 1,482,507 of record NW_006443566.1, read on the forward strand.
TCCACCACCGTTCCCAGTCCAGATAACCAGTGTTCTCACCACGCATCCTGGCCAGAGGGCGGGAGGGTCGTGGAAGGGAAGGCGCTGTTCTGGGGACTGCCCGGAACAGCATAAAAGCCAAACCTGTTTACGTCCCAGTGGTCTGGCTCCTACGCCTTGACCTTGACAGCTTCTTACAAAGCTTTTTAATGATTTTTGTATGCCTGCCTCACTCCTTCAAGGAACGTGCTGCTGTGTTTCTGCAGGTCTTTTACCTTTTCAACAGAGTCTGTCTGGTGCGCTTCTAAAGAGGATTCCTTACACTCCTCTGATCCTACAGGGCATTCGGCTCTTGAGATAAGTGGACCAGGACATACCAGCCTCCCACGCCCAGGCTCCTGGCTGAGAAACCTCAATTACTTCAGGTCCTATCTACACCACTTTCTCATGTCTAATACATCTCGAAACACATTTAGGAAACTCAAAAATGAAAACAACTTCTTGAGATAAGGAATGACTATTTCAGAAGAAGCCTAAAAATAAAGTACAATCACAATCTGCATACGCCTACATGTCAGCCTGTCCTGCTTGAATTCTGCCTGAAAAGCTCTAGCTGCGTGACATCAAGCAAGAGTAACTTTAATCTCTAAGTCTCCATTTTATTCTTCCATAACAGCACTGTCCAACACGGTGGCACTAGCCACTTGAAACGTGCTAGAAGTGGAAAATACATATTGAACTTCAAAAATTAAGTCTAAAAAAAAGTAAAATCATATTATTAATATCTTATTATGAATTACATATCATTAATATATTATTGTTAATAATTTTTATATTGATGATATAAAAACAATAATATTTTGGATATATGGGTTAAATAAAGTATATTGTTAAATTTTTTTAGTACTACAGTCATGATCTGAATTTAGCCAGACTGCCCTCATGTGCTTAACATGGAATGATTCCGGCCCAGCAAGATGCTGGGCTCCTGTGCAAACCACGGACAGGTCATTCCACAGAGGCAGACCTGGGACCAAGATGGGGGATTCGGAGTCCTGCGGGCATATTTAATCTTCTGAATTCTGTCTGAATTCAGCACCAAGTTCATTACTTGTTTGTTACCCTCTAGGCAAAAGGAATTAAAACTTAAAAAAAAAAAAAATCTCCAGTGGAGAAATAGATCAAAGGCAGTTGAACTTGGTCAGGGGCATCCAAAATAAATATTATTTCATGGCTCAAACAAATCTTCTGGCTGTCTGGGCAAGACACGTTGATAAGGGACTTTTATGTCTCTTCTCTGCACTCCTCATTCCTCCAACCCTGGTCGCCTCATTTTGTTGTGGCACGATCAATTCTAAGACCCACGGAGCCAATTGAAATGAATTATGAACCTTTATTAGCCGGCTGGCAACTGACTACCACACTGAGTTCAAGGAGATCAGCCCCGAGCTCCCAAAAGAGGCAACTTATAAAGCCTAGAACCACACCCTGGTTTAACATCAAACAAGCAAACAGATTAACCACACCCTAGTTAACATCAAACAAGCAAGCAGATTACAGAATCAGAAGTCAGCCGTTAGCATATCTTTGCCCAGAACCACACCCTTAACATTCCCCACTGGTTTTTTTAGGGGAATTCAAATCATTGATTCGTCAACCTGGAGCGGTGGGTAGTGAGTTCTGAGAACCATGAGTTTCACTGCCTGCACCCTTTTTTGACATACGTAGTTAACAGTAAGTAGGTCTAATCCTCTCCTATTTTGTCAGGTTTCACCTAAATGTCTGTGGTGGATGCGCAGCCTTGAGGGGCTTCTGAATTAAGATGGTCCAGACCAGACCTTCGATAGTCTTATCTTTAACGGGTCCTCTGTCCAACGCAGGGTCCATTGTTCTGATGTCTGTGGTGGATGCGCAGCCTTGATCTTGGTATGGTGAACCCAATGACGGTGCCCAGCTACCTTGACCGCAGTGGGTGTTGTGAGGATGACAGGGAAAGGTCCATACCAGCGGGGCTCAAGAGAAGCAGGCTGTACATTTTTCACCCAGATACAATCA
>NW_006443566.1:1485281-1486386 GCF_000325575.1 Pteropus alecto
TGTGAGCACTCTGGGCGGTAAGGCCGGCAGAATGTCAGTTGGCCCCACTGGTTTTCGGGCAGCCTCCTTTGCTGTCTGATCAGCGAAGGAGTTGACTCGTGCTACCTCAGAGCCCGAGTTCTGGTGCCCTGGGCAGTGGATGATTGCCACTTTCTTTGGCAGCCAAATTGCCTCAAGCAGGGCTAGTATTTCTTCTTTATTCTTGATTTCTTTTCCTCCCGAGGTCAGTAGCCCCCTTTCCTGATATGACGCCCCATGTACATGTGCCGTGGCAAAGGCATACCTGCTGTCCGTATAGATATTAACAGTTTTGTTTTTACCCCACCACAGAGCTTGAGTCACTGCTACTAGTTCAGCCCGCTGAGCTGAAGTTCCATGGCTTAGGGCTTGTGCCCAGATGACAGTCTCGGTGGTAACCACTGCAGCCCCAGCATACTTGACTCCTTCTGAGACGAAGCTACTCCCATCCATAAATAGAGTGTCTGGGTTCGGCCAAGGGCTGTCTGTCAGGTCCGGTCTGGTGCAGGTGACATTCTCTAGGACCTCAAGACAGTCATGTAGGGGTTGGCGAGGGTCATCGTCAGGCAGTAGGGTGGCTGGGTCGAGTGTGGCAGTTTTCAGAAACTGTATGTGGGGCGGATTGAGAAGCAGGACCTGATACGGGGTGATTCAAGCATTGGAAATCCACCGGTCTGGGGACTGCAAAGCACTGACTCAACTGCATGTGGGGTGATGATCTGGAGGGTTTGCCCTAGTGTCAATTTTAGGGCTTCTTTGGTGAGGATTGCAGTGGCAGCGATCACCCTCAAACAGTTGGGCCATCCTGCTGCCACGTAGTCCAGTCTTTTGGAGAGGTATGCAACCGGTCGCTTCCAGGGTCCTAGGGTCTATGTCAGGACCCCTTTTGTGATTCCCTGCACCTCGGTAACAAGGAGCTGGAATGGCTTTTCAAGGTAAGGCAGGGCTAATGCAGGGGCTGTGGTTAGGGCTGCCTTCAGGGCTTCAAATGCCTTCCTTTCTTCCTTTCTCCAGGCTAGGTCCTCTCCTTTCCCTCCGGTACTGGTGTACAGGGGCTTAGCTATTTCTGTGAAACCCAGAAGCCACA
>NW_006443566.1:1487387-1488233 GCF_000325575.1 Pteropus alecto
AGATTGTAGAAGTATGACCTCAGGGTGCCTCTGGCAGAATTCGACTAAGTTCTGACTTAGGGCTTCATCGAACAGTGTTGGGGAATTCTTGAAGCCCTGAGGCAGTCGAGTCCAAGTCAACCGTCCTGAGTAAAGTCTGTCTGGGTCTTCCCATTCAAAAGCAAAGATGGGCTGGCTAGCCTTGGCCAGCGGCAGAGTAAAGAAGGCATCCTTCAGATCTAGGACAGTATATACTTGATGGCTCGGGGGTAGCTGGCTGAAAAGAGTGTAAGGTTTGGGGACCTTTGGGTGGATAGTCTCAACTCGCTTATTGACCTCCCCGAGATCCTGGACAGGTCAGTAGTCATTGGTGCTGGGCTTCTGCACTGGGAGCAAGGGAGTATTCCAGGGGGAGTGGCAGGGAATTAAGATTCCTGCCTTCCTCAACCTTTGAATATGGACAGCAATACCCACTTGGGCCTTGTGACTGACAGGGTATTGACGTACCTGGACTGGAGTAGCTGAGCTGGACAGAGTCACTATAATAGGAGGATGATGTGCTGCCAAGCAGGGGAGATTTGTTTCTGCCCAGACACTAGGAATCTTTTGTTGGAATTCAGTTAATAGGGGGTTTGTAGGTAAGGCTCCCGGCGAGCTTATTAGGGGCTCTTATAGCAAAAGGTATTCCTCAGACAATGGGCAGGTGAGTAGAATGGTCGGTGGGCCTGACCCGACAGTCAGTTCAGTATGGCCTTACTTGAAGGAAATCGTGGCCTGTAACTTCTGTAGCAAGTCTCTACCCAGCAGCGGGTCCAGGCATTCTGGCATAACTAGAAATGAATGGGTAATTGTTCCTTTTCCCAGATT
>NW_006443566.1:1489640-1511785 GCF_000325575.1 Pteropus alecto
GGTGTGGAGAGAAGGACAGACTTGGGAGTTGCCTTTGACTCTTGGCCACAGCGGCAGCCCTTCAAGTACTTGGGGGCATCAGAAACAATATCAATCCACACATCGATATACAGAGCCTGATCAGGGTGGCCAGGATTTCCGTAGATAATACCCCGCACCTGAATGGCTGTTTGCAGGTTGAGTGACTCCTCTGACGGCCACCCTGTTCCAAATGTGGGGCAATCTAACTGGCAGAACCTCTGAAGGTCAAAGGGAGGGCCCCTAGCTCCGTAGTCTTGGGCTCGTCTCCTGAAATCCTTAAAATGGTTAAGGAGGCACTGAAGCGGGGTAGGACGATTCGAGGAAGAAGCCTGAGCCATGTTAGTAAAAACAAGCAAGATCCCCACAAAAGCCAAAGAAGCCAGGGCTAGGATCAGCCCCTGACCTAGTGTCCAGTCGGACGGGGCCACGGAGGCCAGACCTAAGGAAAGAATTAAAATACCACACATCGATATATGGAGTAAACCTATGAAGACCAAGGCAATAGGAGGGCAACAGTACATTCGACCAGTCCGGACAGACAGACACAATACAGACAGACAAGACAAACTACAGGTAGCACAAAACGCTAGCGTACCCAAAAACCTGAATACCTGAACCAGAAACCTGAATGCCTGGAGTCAAGTCTGACGTCTCAGATCTTGACCGGACTAGGGAAGTATTGCTGTGTCCAGCCGTCCACTAGTTCCCTTTAGGGCTCACCGACAGATTCAAGCGCAGTCTTACTCATCGGTGAAGCTGCTCCAGATGGCTCGTGCCCAATTGTTACAGAATTAAACCTTTTTGTCCACCTGCCCTCCTGGGCAAGTCTGCCTGGTGTCCGGGGCTGAGGAACGTCTCTCAGCGGCCGTCCCCTGGACGGGGCAGGTCCTCGCCCAAGGTGGCCGGGGTTGTGGGTCTTAGGAGATCTCTCCCTCTGGAGAGATCTCACTGGGGCCTCCAAATGTTGTGGCGCGAACAATTCTAAGACCCATGGAGCCAGTTAAGATGAATTCTGAGCCTTTATTAGCCGGCCAGCGACTGACTCCCTACCACACAGGGTTCGAGGAGATCAGCCCCAAGCTCCCAAAAAAGGCAGTTTATAAAGCCTAGAACCACACCCTAGTTAACATCAAACAACCAAGCAGATTACAGAAGCAGAAGTTGGCCGTTAGCATATCTTTGCCCAGAACCACACCCTTAACAATTTTTGTGGTTCTCTGAGGGGTCCCTTGCGATATTTTAAAATCAGAAAGCCGAGGCAATCATCTGAGTTGTGCAAGAAGACTTTGGACTCCAGGCACAAAAGAGATGGGTTTTCGTGTCCCTCATCCGCCATGCTAATCACTGGGGCGGAGGGGTGGGCAGTGGATATTTGGTGAGTTGCTACACTAGAGAGCCGTTTCTTTTCTCAGTTTGAGTCTACATTACTTACTACAAGCTATATAATTTTCTGGCCCTATCACCTCCACGGAGATGATTTTAACGAACTTTTGAAAATGTTTTGTGAAAATCGGAATCTTAAAGGAGCCACCAGCAGCCTGGTGAAAGCTAATCCTTATAGACTCCTGGGCCCTGTGAGCTGAGGGGCCCTGCACTAGCGAGTTAGCAGATTCTCCAATTTGTGATAATAAAAACAGGTTGCATTTATTAAATAGTTGTGGTGTGCCAGGCATACTTTCTAGGGCTTTGCAGACATTGTCTCATTTGATCCTTACAGTGATCCAGTTGGGTATTCTCTACTGTTCTTTGGTTTTTACTGATGAGGATATATATAACTCACTCAAGGTCACACAGCTACTAAGAGAGACAGAGTTCGAAATCAAAATCAAGTCTGTGTCAACCCTAAGCCCAGGCTCTGAACCCTTAAGCTATGGAGCTGATACAGTCAAGTCCCCGATGCTATGCTTTAACATTTTCAGTTAAATAGTCGAACTAAGAGTTTTTTTGACTTTCTTGACAAAGGAAGTTTTCTAACCAAGCCTTATTACTTATAGAGTTTCTATTGCCATCACACATCTCTCTCAATTTGAGTTTATTTGAGATTGCCAGAAAATCCAGGGCCACTGCTATGGTTCTCCATACAATTCTGGGAGGCACTGTCCATTATGATGCTGTGCAGTGCGTGACCTGTACAATGGTACATAGAGCCTGGTATAAAGAAGGTCAAATTGTCCCTAATTTACTTATCACCAGCTCCCATCCTCCCGTCTCATTCCTGATGAGTACTGAGCAATGTACTAAGTGTCAAAATTGTCCCACAGCATTGACTTAAATATCCTAGTCTTCTTTTCAACTTATTTAAGATAATTCACTTAACTTCCAAGTGACCTCCTCGGTGGCTTGCTTCTCTAATATTTCTTTAGTTAAGAGTCCTCAGACCAGAAATTCTTCACAATGAAATTGCTTCTGGCATTACAATTGTAAGAGAGTCTGTGAAGTTTATAAAGTTTATCAACAAAATCATGGGACTTGTATTTTAACATAAAAATCCCTAAACCTACATATACAATTGAGGTTGCCTCAGAATATATGTGTGAATCCTTTAGTAATCGATAATTACTTTCAGAGACTGTCTCATCTTTTTGTTAAATAGCAAAAAGAGTGATTAAAAAAACCTTTTTCTGCAAAAAAAATTTGAGGTTATATTCGATTTGGGAAAAAGACTATCAAGAAAGATATTAGAGTTTTATCTACTAAAAAAAGTGAAATAGTAAAATAGTGATACTGTTTTTCTTGTGTTAGCTTATAAACGAGCTCATGAAAATTCCAAGAGATGTTTGTATATTTTGAGGGGTGGCACCATCTTGAAATAAATATAATTATTGTAAAGAAAAATAGTCATCGAGTCTATAAAAGTAAGATTTAAAAGAAATATCTTATTTCTTTTTAGTCGCATCTGTCATGAGAGGATAATGCACAGTTCTCGGTGCTCTGCTCCTGATTGCATGCTAAAGAATCCAAGGTAAAAATAAATTAAAATAACTACCCCCAAAATGCTAAATTGAACTCTGTGGCTTGGCATAAAATTTAGGGCTTATGTTTAAAAACTTATTTTTAAAAGAAAAGTAATTCAGAGGAGGGAGAAACCACTGAAACAGTAGTTCCTCTGCCAACTTTAGCTCCTGGCAACCAAATGTTCCATGAAATACGAGTGCCAAGTAGCAGCCTCGGGCTGCCTCTGCGCTCACACGCGTACACACACACACATACGCTCAGAGTATTACTTATTAGGGATAGAGGACAGGCTGTTTACGTATCTGCTATAAATTGGCTTCTGAACCCCAGACTTAAGGCAGAGGGGTCCCACAGCCATGCTGTGCTGGAAGGGACAGGTACGGAGACACGGGAGGAACCTGAGGACAGTGTTCCCAGCAGGGCGCTGTCTCACCACAGGAATAAGGGCAGAGCTAAACACACCCAGGTCTCCTTCCTGAATGTACAGATCAGATAAGCCACCCCACTTTCCCAGGCGCCAGGTTCGAGAGGGAAGAAGGCCCAGAGTGTCACAGAAATGGAGCTCCCTCCACCGAGTTGGAAATATTGGAGGTGCTTCTCCCTGACTATTAACTATCATGTGGGAAAGAGCATGGGAGACTGGAGCTTAGCCCCCCACCTACTCGCTAACTTTGCGTGCCAGACCCCTGACACCACGCTGTTACAGGGTAAGTCTCACTCAGTGTTAGTTATTACAGCATTATCTTGAGGTCTTTGTTTCTTTCTTTGCAAAATGAGCTTCTTAGACATGGTTTTCCCTTAGATCCCTCCCAGTTATGGAATTTGAAAACAACTTGATGTTTGACTAAAGTCGTTTATACAATAGCCGGGAGTTTGACTAAATTAAACTTTTCCCCCTAAGCCAGTTGGCTTGTGTAAACACAGCCTAGTGACCCTCGCCCCGACACCCTCCTAGTTACAGCAAAGTGGTGCTTGGGACACGGAGAAAAAAGCTGCTCTCTCTTGATGAGATGCTCCGTGGGTGCCTGGGACTGATTTGGGAGACATTTAGAAATGGAAGGAATTATTTAGAGAGAGAAGAGGAAGAAGATCCGTGACTACAAGAAGAAAGGAGAGAAAGGAAAGGAAGAATGCAGAACCTAAAAAGCAAGTGATCAAAATAACGCAAAACCAGCAATAATCTGATAGAAAGGTGGCCCCACACGGTAGAGTTCCATTCACAAAATGTAAGCATTAATATCATTCAGGTTGGGCAATGTCAAAACTTGATACTTTCCCAGCACCAACTTATTGTCATTTTTAAAATTAGAATCCTTGGGGAAGAGATGTGTTTGAGTGTTATAAGCAAGTGAACATGAGTTTACAGTATTGATTAAAGTATAAAAAATGAGCAAAGGGGCACCTCACTAAAAACATTAATCTAGACCTGTGCTTTTCAAGCAGATACAGGGGACATTCGGCAATGCCTAGAGACATTTTGCATTGTCACAACTGGAGCTGGGGTGCTCCTGGAATCTAGTGGGTAGAGACAAGGGATGCTGCTCAACATCCGACAATGCACAGAACAGTCCCCACGACAAAGAATCATTTAGCCCAAAATGTCAATAGTGCTGAGGTTGCAAAACCCTGGTCTTGCCTGGGGCAGAACAAATGAAAGACATAGCATAATTCTGGTGTTTTTTAAGGCTTTTCATTGACATCAGAAGCAACGTTTTATATAGTTATACTGCCAGGGGCTGAAGCTGATAGCTCCCTGATAAGTCCTTCTGAGTCTGACTTCCACATATGCAGGGTCAGCCCTCTTATATGTTGATTGACTTCCCCCAGGAACAATACAAAACCCACCAGGCAATTGGATCCTGTGAGTTTACAAGCTGAAACACTTCAGTCTTGGAGATGTAGATATGTGATAATTGTTCTCTGAAACCACTTCCCTATACAAAGAAGAAGCTAGAGATGGTTGAAATAAGGAAATCAGGAATTATCTTGCTGTGCAAGCCAGACCACACTAGCCTGTCTGGCAAGTATGTGAGTCTAAGGCCATAGGCCCCCTGCCTTGCTGGAAAGTTGGAAAGGGCCCCATGTGCATATTAAATTCCCCTCACAAAAGGACAAAACCGGTGATCCAGGGAGGCAAGGCCTAGATAGAAAAGATTAGTTGCCAATGGGAGAATGGAAAGTTCTAGATAAAATTTGATGTTATTTTAAGATCTAAAAATATTGCTCACAGGAACTTGAAAGATGTAGTTAGACCTTGGATAAGGAAGAGTCCACACTCCCCAGTGAGACATTTCCACCACCACCCCAGCTCCTCTCTTGAAATATCCAGTTTTACTGGGTGTTCCCGTGTTTCCTTTCTCTGCTTGCCTTCACCTCCCTCAGACTGAAAGGACACCAGTGGCCCTTTGCCATGCATGGGGCAGAGATTCCCAATCTTCGACCCACTGCAGAGATAAGAGCTGGGCTTGGACTGACGCCACTACCTTAGCAAAAGAGCCTCGCTCGGGAGTGCCACCTACTGGATGCAGGGAAAAGGGAAGACGAACCGTCAATTCAAAGATGAGCAAGGTGAGCGATTCTGTTCATAACTCCAAATTCTGGTCAGAGCCATGTGCTAAGATGCTTCAGTTAGGCCCAGATTTAACATAGCTTGCTCTACTTTCATTTTAAAAATTATCCTAGATCAGTGGTGAAACACACACACACACACACACACACACACACACACACACACACACACACACTGGAATAGGACCTGACTAGTGACCTGGACCAAGGATAAAAATTAGTGCTCATCTCTGAGGCCAAGCTGGTGGACTGGGTGGAGCTACCTGGAGGCCAGGGAGAAAAAGGCTTTGAGAGTTTTACGGTGTGATTAAGAAGGTTGGCGGCAGAGATGGGAAGGGGTATCACCATATGGCCCCAGTGCTCACGCTTGACCTGGGTGATGGACAGACAGCTAGGCGGTACCATGTGTTTCTATACCACAGAATGTGTGTTTGGAAAAGAGGTTTGAATGTATGATCAATATGAAGCAATTCAGGGTTCTAAAAATTAGGATTTTGGTCACCTTTATTAAGGTTTCTCCTTCCCGATTCAGACTTAAAAATACTAATTTTAACAAATTTTGGAACATGGTAGAGCTTAAGGTCTAACCTTTAGACCCAATTTATATCCAGTAAAGAAAATAAAGTAGCTAAATAGGTGTGTGCCACTGAAGCCCTTATTCACATTTTATTGGGGGGGGGGGCGGGGAGGAAGAGGGACTCAGCTAAGTCTATTAAATTAGCCATCATTATAACCATTATTTAGTGAGTTCCCTCCATGGGCAAAGTGCTCTACTAGGAAAATTAGCTAGCTAGTGTAGTCCTCACACAGCATCTGAGGAAGGTAGATATTGTACCATTTGGTAGACAAAGAACCTGAGGACGCTCTTAGAAGCTGAGTGCCTTGTCCGAGGTAACACCACGAGTAAGCGACTTAGCTTTTTACAGCCATGCTGTCTCTTCCCCTGTATATAGAGTCAGGTTTTAGGACTTGAAAGGAAGGCAAAGGAATTTCTTCAGGATATGCTAAATTCAATGGAGTCATAAGGGAGTTGTCAGAGGTACGATTTCGTGGGGGACTTAGGTTGGAATCTCCCCATAATCTCCTAAGTGAGGGCAGCATGACAGAAGATGGTGACCGTGGAGACAAGGAGGGTGTCATTGACCTTGGACAATAGTAGGAAGGAGAGATGTGAGGATAAGGTTTATATAGCTGATAATTCAGCCATGGGTTTCTCTTTTCATTCATTTTATGAGAACAGATGAATATCATGGTTCAATCCTCATAAATAAATATTAAGATAGTAAATATCTATTTATTACATGTTAATAACTCATCGGGTTTGTAAATTAAACCTCATAACTCTAACGAATTAAGCTAAAATAATTAAGTCAAATGGAAAGAACAGTTGATGGAGAGGAAATATGTCCTGAAACCTCGTTTTTGGTTTTCTTTCCCCAAAAGAATGCCCGGCCAGAAAGAACTTCAAATATGAAAAAATACCACAAATAATGCATTTTCTGTTCTTACATCCATGCCCTATTGAAAACTCCGTTCACTGTTCCTCCGGGAAGTTCCTCCCTTCAACAATCAGGCCACTGTCCCTGAGACTTGGCAAGAGCCTTCGACATAACCAACAGCAAGGGAAATGTTTTAACAGGTCCGTTAATACGGCAACAGAGCTTTATTGTTATCGAACAGACACTTGGTGCAAAGCTGCTGCCGCTTCCACAGCCCCACCCGCTCGGCTTGGAGGACCCCGCCCACCGTGGGCCAAGTCCCCGCAAGGCCGAGGATTGGTTCTGTGGCAGGAGAGCAGAGACCGCGGGACACGGAGATTTGGAGTCTGAAGTCAGTGAGAGCTGGATTCGAGTCAAGAGTCTCTCACAGAATCTGTGACCTGTGGCAAATTATTTAATATTTTTTAAAGCTTCGTGCACTTAACACTTTACCTAGAATATAGTTAACACTAAATAAATGGCAGTGCTTTTTTTCCTTGTTTAAAAAATTGAGCTATGATATATAATATAGCATATATATACTATATATAGCATAAATCTTAAATGTAGAATTTGATGAATGTCTACATTTTTAAACATCTTTCAGCTCAAACGATAGAACATTCTAGAACTCTAGAAGGATATATATATAGATATATATATATACACACATATGTATATACACATATATATACACACATATATATACACATATATATATGTGTGTATATATATATCTGCCCTTCTTGGAGAAAATAACTTTCCTAACATCTAGCAACAAACATGCATTTGACTGTTCTTGAACTTTCTAGAAGCTTTATCATACAGTCTGCAGTCATTTAGTGTCCGGTTTCGTTCACTCAGCATTTTGTCTCCGTGTTGTTTCATTTATCAGTAATTTCTATTTTGTTGAATACTATTCTGTTGTCTGAATGCATTAGAATTTATTTACCCATTTTACTGGTGATGGTCATTTGAGTTATTTCCAGTTTGGGGCTATTATGAACAAATCTGTTATGAACATTCCTGTACATGTCTTATTATTTTTTATAGGCGTAGAGTATGAAGTCTGCTTCCCCCATTACTGGTGGACCAAGCGTTCCAAAACGATTTCTCTCTTCTGCTTTTCTCATCTATCACTTCAGTGAATAAATTCAAATACTTTCCATTTCTGTATCTCTCCCTATATTGTATTATTTAGCTTCTGAAGAAAAGAAATATCATAAGTACCTGGAGAATCTCACAATGATATCTGCAAAAAAAATTGGTTTTTTTGAAATATAGGTATAAACTATTTGACTTAAAACCCACAACAATCGTCTGCTCTTTCAAACAATATTTCTTTAGACTAAGCTTTCAGACAAGAAATGTGCTCTAGAAAAAAACAAAGATTAGTCTGATATGATTTGACATGCGTGTGTAAGTCTCAGAGACTTTCTACTCAACACATAGGTGATTCGGAGGTATAGTGCAAAAGTGCCACCTTCCCCAGCCTCTGCCTCACACCCTTTGAAGGTCAACACTACAGGCCCCCATGATCCATTCAGCAGGGAACACCTTAGTGTCATTTGTCTGAGATTTCAGAGGTCCCGAAATTGTGAAATAAATATCTTTTAAATATAAATATTTATTTCAAGGTTTTATCATTTTAGACAAATTCACTGTATGAATATAAATAGTCATCGAGATCTACTCATTCTCACTAAATGGAAAGTGTAATTCCAAAACCTCAATGAAATCCTTCTCTGGTAGCAAATCTCTCTGCTCCACCCTGTGGGTGAAGACACCTGCCCGACGTGGGTGTGCGGGACGACACCTGCCTTCCACTCGCCCACAGGGTTTCCACCTGTGTAGGTAGGAACCCTGGATTCCAGTTATATAACCCCAAAGAGGTGCGTGAAGGACACCTGTCACAAAAGGTAATCTGCCTTTCCAGTGCCAGTGCGTGACAGCTCCCATGAGACAAAGCTGTAGGAGCCAAGTATTTCATCTCATTATTTCAATGACAAGGCCTTAATTCAAAAAGTCACTTAGGAGCAGCATCTGTGCGTGTCCCTGTACAGCTGTAGAAATCATCAATAGAAATCTCTTCTACCTGGGCCTTTAAAGATGAAGACTAGTGCAGTATGGACATTACCTTAAGGCTGCACAAAGATGCAAACAGGCAAGAAAAATGCTGCCTGCACCTAGGCTCAGTCTCCCTTGTGCTTGGGACTGCCCGTGTGTCCAGTGCAGCATTAAGTTTTCAACAAACGTGTCCTGACTTATGCTATGTGCCCTCAAATCAGGCCACGTGCCAGTCATTCCCTCTTCCCACTGACATGCCCCATAGGTCTGAAATAGCATCTCATTTTGGAGGGTTAAGTTGTCACCCCAATAAAATGAAAGTGTCGCTAGAAAGTGTCCCTACATTAAGCCTATAGACCTATTTGAGTTGGTTAAAAGTAGGCTTTGCTAGGTGGGAAGAAAGAGGGGCAGGTTGCAATGGTGAGGAGAGGATCAGGTCAGGTGCAAGGCCCCGTGTATTTGAAATTGAGAGAAGGATGATCTAGGGGGCAGGGGTGCGGTAAGATTTTCCTTCCTCACTGTGGCTGAGCATCAGCCCTTCAGGTGGCTTTTAGAAAGGTTTGTGAAGCTGACGCCTTTTTGTTTGCCATTGACTCCTACCACACCCTAAACAACGTGATATCCTGTCGTGATCTCCTTGATTCATGCAACCATCCTGGGAGACTGGTGTTAATATCCCATTTTATGTGCTTGGCGTGCATCTCTTAAAAAAATAAGACCACCTGTATCTTCTGACTTCAAACCCAGGGCTGTCCCCACCACTCCCTACCACACTGATGGACTCACTGCCATCACCTGCACATGCTGAGCATGTTCTTTCTCATTTGGAAATCTCCGATTTCTGATTTTTGCAACCAAAGCAACATTCGCTGTGATGGCTTCTGTGAGCTGCTCTCTCCTCACCTTTGGAAAGTATTCTCTCTCCTGTTTCTGACTCTAGGACTTTCTAGCTCTTCGGCAAGTGAGCTGAGAGAGCTAAGTTGTGGCGACTGATAAAGTCGGAGCTGAGTTGCCCAGAATAAACCGACCCAGTGCATCTTTCAGGTATCAGCAGGGACACCCGAAGAGTTTTGAAAAGAGTGGATATAATGAGTTACACACTCAGTATTGAAGTACTTAACTTGAGAAAATAAGACCCTGTTTGGTCTTTGTGATGCTTAAAGTTTAGTAATGTTTATTTTGAGGTGAGCCACCTGCCTGCAAGGACACCTCGGTGCCTCTAGCTATTCTCACTTCCCTTGGCAGCAACATCTAAGGTGCCTCGTGTTTTTTGTGTGAGTGTACTCGGGGCACTGTTCCCGGGGCTTACACCCAGACACCCCTCCTCTAGTTCAGGGGCAAGTCGAAAGCCTCTGCTCTAGTGCTGCAGCCTGCTGGGCTGGAAACCTGCTCTAAGTCTGGACCCGTTTCAGTCCACATACTTTATACCATGCAGAGAGTCTATACCAGACACGGTCTTGAAGAATCTCGTCTCAAGGAGCAGTTTATTGATCTGGCACATGATTAAAAGGCAACAGAGATGAGCTCAAGTGATGCTTTGGTTTTTCCATCCTGAAAGTGAATCTGAAATTTCCTTGGGGGATCATTAGCTCGTCCGCTGCTGCAGAAGAGGCAGATGGCTCCTCTATGCAGTCAAAGGTCACAAGACCATCCCCGACGACGTCTCCTGGCTCTCTTCTGTCCTCAGCAAGACACCCTGGGGAGTGACACATTCTGCCTTATATGTGGGATGAGTCAAACATTGTCCCAGATCACATCTATACTGAAAGGAGTATCACACAGTCCATCAAACGGGCTCTGCCCGTCTCTCTCTGTTTATGGGATGAAGGAGAGGATTACGGGAAAGGCTGTAAAGTTTAAGCTGCTCCAAGAGAAAAGGAGGGGAAAACTGGCTCACACCCATCACAGAGAGCTGACCATTTCCAGCAGCAGGGAGAAGGGAAGGAATCTGGGCTGGTGTGTATGAAGTCACCTGGAGTTGTCGTTTGAACCAGACATCGCTGCTGCCAAACTTCGGATGACCTAATGTGCTGCACAGCACATGACTTGGACTTGTCACTTAGCAGATATGCTATGGTTCGGGGAGAAATTATAGGAGGTTCAATGCTCAGGCAACAGATTATTTACAACCTGTTCCTAATGTGAGAGCTTTTACAGCAGTGGTTTCATGGACAAAAGTACATATTAAAAGGCTAATGTAATCGCTCATGCTGGCAACGAAATACAGCCAAATTGGGTTTCAACAGGACACCTACAGCCGTGAAGCATGCTTCAATCTGCTTGGAGAGTAAACAGCTCTCCACTAGAACAAATTATAGACTGTCCAGGCCAGCAATAAGAGAATCTGAATAGCAAATGAATCCTGAATATTAACTTCTTCAAAGAAAACTTCCCTTTCCTCCCCTTATACGCTTTCTGACACCTTTGTTGGAACCGTTCATGTATGTGTGCTTTTAATCAGGTCGAGCACACCAGCTCCTGAGCTACCAAAGAAAGCTGATTCTGCTTTGGAAATCTTGAATGACAACGAAAAGACCCAAATACCCCTTCCTGCCTCAAAATTCCTTGCAAAACTTGGCCACGATAAAAAAACACTTTGTCCCAGAAAAGTGCTCACATACACAATTAGATTGAACTGCATCAAAAGGAGCCCCCTTAGACATTTTTATGGAGGGACATTTTTATAGATAAAATGTGCCCCTTTTACCTTCCCCACCCCCAACCCCTCCAACCCTTGCAGGCCACTGTTTTTTGTCAAAGATAGTTGTAGTTACAGCTCATTAATCATCCATCACCCAGACAGACTCTGCCAAGAACGCTGATAGCATCAGGGCTCCAGGGTGCAGCCTGCCGAGGCAGGCGGGACTGGCGGTGGACATACTCTCCAGCCTGGCCTGTGAGACCACCGGCCCACGGGCCTCCATGCCTCAGACTTTTTTTTCATAGACTGAAAGCTCACGCTCTAGCCTGGGCTCAGATCAGCTGGGAAGCTCTCTCTCAGACAACAGCTTCTTCAGTACTTGAATAGTGTAACAGTGCTCCCAGGCCATCCAAAATGCTGGCATAATTAAAAACGACCAGAGCTGTCAGCCTCCTTTTTAAAAGACATTCACTGTCCTAAGAGTTCTCATCACAAAAATAAAACTATTTTTCTTTTCTTCTTTTTTTTTTTTCTTTGTATTGTATCTGTATGAGATGACGGATGTTAGCTGAACCCATTGCGATAATCATTTCACAATATGTGTAAATCAAACCATCACGGCATATACTTAACCTTATACAGTGATGTATATCAATTATTTTTCAATAAAACTGGGAAAAAGTACAACAAAGAAAAAAGGCATTCACTGTGCTGACTTACGCTCTGGATATGTAGATGAGTTTTGTTCTATTAATACATCACCAGTGCAATTCTATTTCTGGATATCAGCCAGAACCATCTGTGATTGAAATAGTGTGTATACACACACACACACACACAATCTCATCCTCAGAGAAGGACACGCAGTGTTTACATATTGGCCATAATTTCTGAACCCAACATTGGGACATCTGGCGTGATAAACAAGAGTAACATTGTTTTATCTGGGAAAAGCACATATATCAAAGAAAAAAAAAATTGATGGATAATAAATTGAATTCCAGAGTTCTCCAGGTCAGAAATTTCAACAAGCAAATATTTGCCTTTCTCCTAAAGAGAGAGACTAATAGCAAATCACCACCTTAAAAGCCAACAACAGTTTTTAAAGAGGAGAGCCTTAATTTGTTCGTAAATATCTTTAAGTAGTCTAGAGAAGCAGCATTTACTACATTTCAGAGGTGAAAATTTGGAAGCCATAAAGATGAGTTGCTTCCCTCATGTCACTTGGGGAAGTCTCAGTCTGTGACACCCCATTTAATACACATTCCATTTGCCACCCTGTCAAAGACTCTCATTTCCTTCTTTAGACACCGACTTTAATGGATGTAAAGTCAGATTCTGGCATATGGCAGACCTTATTTCCTTTACCAGTTCTCTCTTTCAGGGAGATGGAGAGAGAGAGAGGGAGAGACAGTGGCAGCAGAAGCTTAAAATGCAGAACCATAATTAACGTTTTAAATTTCCCTTGTTGTGGGGGACAGGGCTTGCTACCTGAAGTTAGCGGAGATCATGTGGTTATTCTGAATCCACAGGAGACTCGAAGGGGTTTGTGTGAGTCATGAGATTTTAAAACGTTTCAATTAAAGAAAATATTTCAGGGACAAATGTAGCTCAACTCCTTTTTTCTTTTTAACTCCACCTTCTCCATCAACCAATTTAATTACCCAGTTAGTGAACCATGTGACCTGTGGATGGACTGCGAGTTTAAGGAGTGTTTCACTCACTGCATCATCTACTCGGCTTTACAAAATGTCATTAAAAGTGTGTTTTAAAGAAAGTCACAGAGATTCAGGTTATTCAAGCACACGGAAGCTTGTCTGTAAACAGGAGCATTTACAAAAGATCTTAGGCAAAATATTAAGACAGCTAAAGCTGCTCACTGAGATGTGCGAGTGACTCAGGGATGCATAGACAGACATGCCACAAGACTCTCTCCATAAATAAAAGGTTTTATTTAAGAGATAAGGTGAACTCTGGCCATTTATAGTAGTCCTTGTCTGTGAGATAAATGCCACGGCATTTGTAGAAAGTAAGACTCTCAGCGAAGCTAAGTCTTCTCTTGTCAAAACAAGAAGATTATCTTCTAGTAACCCAGCTCAGTCTCTTTGACCTTGCCTGCCATTAGGGTAAATGAGATAATACAAGAAGGAGCAAGAGATCCAGTGAGGTAGCTAATGAGTGAGGAGAGCGAGAAAGATATTTCAATATTTATAGAGAACTTCACGAAATCTAGATGCTCTTAGTAAGAAAAGATGCATTCTCCATTGCTTCCAACTGTTTTGGAAAGATGGAACAGGATTACTTGGAATTGTGTTTTATTTTTATTTATGGTCTAAAGCTGGTGGCTGCGACATTGTGGGTGACTCTTAACTCCATCTGTAGTGCTCCCTGGTTCTGGAGCTGCAGACATGACACTGGTGGGGGCAGGGGAGGAGAGGGTCGTGCTGGGAACACATTGCCATCCCTTCCTCAGATGTGCTGGCAAGACGGGCCCTGGCTCGCCTTATAAAAGTAGCTCCGGAGTAAATCATTAGCACATCTAACCTCAATATTTTGAAATCCAGAAACAACATTGAGTCATGCTGGTTGTACTGTAAAGTTTTATTGCGTTTTTTAAATAGAGTCAAAAACAAGCTGGGGAACATGTGAATTATCTCTTTACATCTGTCAAGCCCTGGAATTTGGCGAATGGATCAACATGATGGAATGGAGCAGGGAAGCCACGGGAATATGTCGTTAGAGAAAAATTGCACTGGCCTTGGGAATGCATGGCACTTCATCAGGCAGGTTCCCTGTTGTCTGGACCACATATCTGGCATGATGTCTGATCTGTGAAAAACTGGGGCTATATATGCCCTCATCCTGTACTAAAAATAGAGACTCATTTAAAGCAAAAGAATCTACAGGGAAAAAGGTATTGACCACTGCTGACATCAATTTGTACTATCAGTGTCTATGTCGTCCAGGCTATGCTCTCTGTGAGCCTGTGAAGTTGGGGATCTTAGACAGGATTTTCAGGAGAAAAGTGAATGAATGAATGAATGAATGAATGAATCTCATTCTGGGGAAAGCTCAATATGTACTGATGCTTGAAACTACTCATCCAGTTTTTCTAGATGCTCTTATTAGTCTCCAGGTCAACTTTTTCTGGAAACAGTCCACCAATGCTACCTGAAGTGTCAATTTTGTAAAAATGCTCTGTTAGAGGAGAGTCCAGGAATGGTTCCTTAGCCAATGGCATCCAAGGCCACAAGAGCAGACCACTTTCCAAAGTTCTCAGGCTGCTCAAGGGGAACTTAACTAAACTGACCGTAATTCATACCAACACCTTGCATAATAAGGAACACAAAGCAGATGAGAAAATACAATAAAGTATTTCAGAAGACATATGTGTAGACTTGCAGTGCCAGGGACTAAAATAGATTATAAAAGCTACAGTAATTAAACATGTATGGCATTAGTACCAGAGTGGACAAAGAAATCAATGTACAAGAATAGAATGTCTAGAAACAAACTCCAAAATTCAATATTATATGATACAGGTAGAATGCCCATTTAGTGGGAGCCACATAGATTAATACTAGCTTGTATAGTATAATTACTTAACTCTTTAGAAGACAAAAAGCAGACATTAACCTCATGGAATTCCACATGGGTTAAAAATATTAAGTATTTAAACATAAAATTATGAAAAAAAAGAAAATGTAGCTATGAGAAGGGAAAGACTTTCTCATCATCACATAGAGGGTAGAAATCATAAGGAAAAAAGACCAATGATGCAAAACAAAATTGTGTATCACACACAGAAAGAACAACAGGTAAAGGATATGAACAAGAAGGCTATAAAAGAAGACATACTCATAGCCACAGTGTATGGATGGCAGATACCATTGGCTGCCCCAAACCCCGTTCGTTAACCTCTTCCCTCTTGTTCGTTTTAACCCTAAAAACTGGAAACGCGCAATACTTTCACTACCTGCAGACACAGGTGCCTATGTGACGTAAATCTACACCAAGAGTTGTTAAAAAGAGGTTCTCATCGTTCCTTCTCAGGCAATTCATAGACCTGCATTTCTTCAAAGACGGTTGGTCACTGGAAGTTTATTTTGTTTTAATTACGTTAAATGAATGAGTTTTAGAGATCTGCCATACAGCATGTGCCTGAAGTTAGCAGTATGATATTGTGTACACTTCAAACAATTTGTTGAGAGTAGGTCTCAATTTAAGTGTTCTTACCAAAAAACAAAACAAAACAAAACAAAACAAAACAAAAGAGACCCAAGAAAACTCTGATGTGCTGCAGATCTCTGTTACCTTGATTGTGATGATGGTATCTTGGGTGCTTTCATACGTTTAAACTCTTCAAATTGTACACATCAAATATGTGCAGTTTTTTGTATATTGATAATGCCTCGATAAAGCCATTAAAAATAAAGTTTATGCATAAAATGTTAAAAAAAAATTTAACGAGGTTGCCGGTACTTCTCGACTTCCTCCATCTTGCATGAGGATGTGAACCTAGAGCTGAGACAGCCATTTTGTGGCGGTGACAGAAGGTCAAGAGGATCATAGAGACCTGAGCCTCACAGAGTGTCCTTGGCAGCCCCGGTCTCCCATCTGAGTAAGGTAACATAAACCTACTTCTCTATTACTTGATAGAAAATGCATTCTGAATACATTGAGAGGG
This sequence comes from Pteropus alecto, assembly GCF_000325575.1. NCBI lineage: Eukaryota > Metazoa > Chordata > Mammalia > Chiroptera > Pteropodidae > Pteropus > Pteropus alecto. The sequence goes on from NW_006443566.1 coordinate 1,506,058, forward strand.
TAAAAACAGTTAGAAAGCAAAACGCAAATGAATGGGGATCTTAGACAGGATTTTCAGGAGAAAAGTGAATGAATGAATGAATGAATGAATCTCATTCTGGGGAAAGCTCAATATGTACTGATGCTTGAAACTACTCATCCAGTTTTTCTAGATGCTCTTATTAGTCTCCAGGTCAACTTTTTCTGGAAACAGTCCACCAATGCTACCTGAAGTGTCAATTTTGTAAAAATGCTCTGTTAGAGGAGAGTCCAGGAATGGTTCCTTAGCCAATGGCATCCAAGGCCACAAGAGCAGACCACTTTCCAAAGTTCTCAGGCTGCTCAAGGGGAACTTAACTAAACTGACCGTAATTCATACCAACACCTTGCATAATAAGGAACACAAAGCAGATGAGAAAATACAATAAAGTATTTCAGAAGACATATGTGTAGACTTGCAGTGCCAGGGACTAAAATAGATTATAAAAGCTACAGTAATTAAACATGTATGGCATTAGTACCAGAGTGGACAAAGAAATCAATGTACAAGAATAGAATGTCTAGAAACAAACTCCAAAATTCAATATTATATGATACAGGTAGAATGCCCATTTAGTGGGAGCCACATAGATTAATACTAGCTTGTATAGTATAATTACTTAACTCTTTAGAAGACAAAAAGCAGACATTAACCTCATGGAATTCCAAATGGGTTAAAAATATTAAGTATTTAAACATAAAATTATGAAAAAAAAGAAAATGTAGCTATGAGAAGGGAAAGACTTTCTAATCATCACATAGAGGGTAGAAATCATAAGGAAAAAAGACCAATGATGCAAAACAAAATTGTGTATCACACACAGAAAGAACAACAGGTAAAGGATATGAACAAGAAGGCTATAAAAGAAGACATACTCATAGCCACAGTGTATGGATGGCAGATACCATTGGCTGCCCCAAACCCCGTTCGTTAACCTCTTCCCTCTTGTTCGTTTTAACCCTAAAAACTGGAAACGCTCAATACTTTCACTACCTGCAGACACAGGTGCCTATGTGACATAAATCTACACCAAGAGTTGTTAAAAAGAGGTTCTCATCGTTCCTTCTCAGGCAATTCATAGACCTGCATTTCTTCAAAGACGGTTGGTCACTGGAAGTTTATTTTGTTTTAATTACGTTAAATGAATGAGTTTTAGAGATCTGCCATACAGCATGTGCCTGAAGTTAGCAGTATGATATTGTGTACACTTCAAACAATTTGTTGAGAGTAGGTCTCAATTTAAGTGTTCTTACCAAAAAACAAAACAAAACAAAACAAAACAAAAACAAAGAGACCCAAGAAAACTCTGATGTGCTGCAGATCTCTGTTACCTTGATTGTGATGATGGTATCTTGGGTGCTTTCATACGTTTAAACTCTTCAAATTGTACACATCAAATATGTGCAGTTTTTTGTATATTGATAATGCCTCGATAAAGCCATTAAAAATAAAGTTTATGCATAAAATGTTAAAAAAAAATTTAACGAGGTTGCCGGTACTTCTCGACTTCCTCCACCTTGCATGAGGATGTGAACCTAGAGCTGAGACAGCCATTTTGTGGCGGTGACAGAAGGTCAAGAGGATCATAGAGACCTGAGCCTCACAGAGTGTCCTTGGCAGCCCCGGTCTCCCATCTGAGTAAGGTAACATAAACCTACTTCTCTATTACTTGATAGAAAATGCATTCTGAATACATTGAGAGGGTAAAAACAGTTAGAAAGCAAAACGCAAATGAATAATATAGATCTAATCCATTAATACATCAAACAAAAGGGAAAAAAAGAGTTGCATTTAAAAGATGTCGGGGATAATAACATTTTTATTTTCTTTTTTTAATAAATATGAAATAATATGCTTAAATTCTAGAAATATCATTATTCATAAGCAGTAAAGCCTGAAAATCCTAGATAAATAATCTTTTAGTAAACATCTAAAAAGCTCTTAGAATGTCCAGTTCTGGTGTCAAACCAAAAATAAATAATAGAAACTTATTATTTGTTTTGTTTTGTTTTCTTGTCATTTTTTTCAAGTATTTCACAGCAGTAAAATTACAAATACAGTAAATGTTCAAAATTCCAGAATTCAAAAATTAAATAATTTACTTTAAACTAATATAAAATGAAGTTGAATGAAAAACATCAATTTAACACAACTCTAAATTAAACTACAAACCCAAAATAGACCATAGTTGATGAAGTCTACTAAAATCTACAAAGTAGACATACATGACTGAAACCAAAAGTACTCCCAAGGTCTAAATAACCGAACGTGCAAAATACAAAAGATGCAGGTACACGCTCAAATTCAATCTTACAATGTGGTTACAAATAATTACAAATAACAACAATGGCATTCAGCTATGGGACCTGACACTGATGATACTTCCTTGAATAGCATCATAGTGGAACCAATTTAATCAAAAAGTAGGAAGATATAACTACCCCTAAAAATAAAATCCAGTAAATCAACAAATACCTTGGCCTATGAGAAAAATCAAGTCATGAAAGGATATAAAACAAAACAAAAAAATTAATCACGGATGGAAGTCAAGCTCAAAAACACAATGAATTCCACAGCCATCAGTTTCCATCCTAGTGCGGTTGCATCATCTTCAAAACGTGCGTGGTCTTCACAGCCGAGCATTAACTATTGTTGGGCTGTGCTGAGATGTATATTTTACTGAGCAAGGTTTTACACAGGAGCTCATCATTTATAACGCTCACAATAGGAAATAAGAACAGAGGCCAATTTGTACATATCTTTGGTAATGCTATACAGCAAAATTAAGAACTTATTGTAAATTGTACATTCGAGAAGACTCATTATAGTTTCAAAATAAAAAGGGAGGAGTTAAAAAACTTAGCTAACTATAGGAGTCTGGTTAATGAATAACTGCAAATCTATAAAATAATATGTGGCCATTATTAAGTGTGTTATAGAAGAATATTTATTGATATAAGAAAACTGATGTTATATAAGTAAGTGGAAAAAAGTAAACTACAAGACAGGATACAGAGTACAGGATTATTTTTGTTCCTAATGACTGAGACCCCATCAATGGGGTCTGACCCCCAGTTTGCCATTGCATTCCCAGTGCCTAGTACAGAACTTTCTTTATACTAGTATCTTTTTAAATTTTGTTAAATGAATATGTGAAAGAAATGTAGCCAACTGCTACTAATTTTTTTTTGCTTTTCGCTTTAAATATATACATATCACTTTCTTTTGTATGTTTTTTATTGATTTTGCATTAAGTATATGTGACTTTTATAACTAGAAAAAAGTTAAATGACAGCTAATGAAATAAACCCTTTTTTTCTCCAATACCACTCTTCTTTTTGTATCGATAAAGAGCATGGGGACCACTTCCTGTGGACCATACTTGGTCTTCAGGGATGTGGAACTGAGCTGGTCTGGCCATGTGCCATGCTGAGTTAGGCAGCATGAGAACTCAAGGCCACAGTGGAGGGGAAGAGCAAAGTTCACAGCCTTCTTTGCCCACCCAGCCCTTGGCCTCCCAGGATCGTCCTGCTGCTCTCCCTCTGCTGCTGGTGCTCTATTGAGGGGCCTCCAGAATCCCAACTTTCTGTTCATCCTCTTTTCTCTTCGCTCCTTCCACCAATAACCCAAATAGATTTGCTCTGCACTCCATCATCTGTGTTCACTCGTAATCTATTTAGTGCTTGACAAAGTGACCACAAGCTATCGTGAGTAGGCGCTTTTTTCAGCAGAAAATAGCTCTGGTGCATTCCGAATTGAGCTAAAATGACAGAAATATGAGGGTGAAGCTCCCCATGGAACCTCTAGATGGGTGGAGGGCTAAAACGTTGGATTGGTTTCAAGTATGAAGAGGGACACAGGTCAGTTCCTGAAGAGCAAAGGCAATTGTAATGGAATTGAGGTAGTTCTATGACAAGTTGTGACAAATTCATTATCCTTGACCCTATTTCCACAGGCACTTATTTTAAAGTAGCTCTTTCAAATGTGCCAGTGGAGAGAAATCTCATTTCCCTCACTGTGGGACCTCTAAGACCTACAGGAAAACATAGATTTTTCTTCTTCTAGAGAACAAGTTCAGACACTGCCGGGGAGACCTGCTGCCACAAGCCTGTCCCTCCTCCGCTGACCAGCCGTCCTCCTTTCTCCCTCTGCCTCTATCCCCAGTCTCCTGCCCACTCATAGTTCCCAGTCATGGCAGGAAGTAGTCATCGTTGAAGGGACTGTCTTGTGAAGACCCTACTCTTGCCATTGGCACCACTGTTTAAAATATACCCACTGACCCTTCGCTCTGTGCAGTAAGGGGCCCCACTGTTATGGCCACGGTGTCATTTTGGAAACCTTGCATCTTAGACTAGAATAAAGAAAATTTTTAGACATGAAGAAAAAGAATGAGATAAAAAGAGGTACGATAGGACAGGGCACCTGGGGGAGAGCATGGTGGCCACTGCCAGGCACTTAGCTGAGAGCGAGTAGGAGCTGCCTCAAGGATTTCACAAAAAATGGAAGTCACTGAGAGATTCCCAAACACTAGCCCTTCCTGAGGCTTCTCAGCTTGGCCATATCCATCTAAGCTGCAGCCGTCACCCAGGCTTAGAAGGGACAGAGATCTGAAACTGTGGTAGAACTGACCAGAAGAGAAGGGAGAGAGAAAGCCTTTATCCCACTTTCGAAAATCTGCCCACAGATCTACAGCCTGTGAAACCCTGTGGACCCCCATTTCGCCTTGGAAAACCCGGCAGAAATTTCCCGTGCCTTGTGCTCTACTTCTGTTCTCCAGTTCATGGTCCAGCAGCCAGCCCACGTGATACTGGTCCAGTGTTCTCCAGAGTGGACAGCTGCTCCTGCTGACACTCCCCAGTCTTCCTTGCACTGCACTGTCCCCGGGGAAGGGCTCCAGCGAACTATGTCCTGAAAACAGTCTCAGGAAAGGTGGGGTCCCCTCCAAGAAGTAGGGGCACACGCCATTCTTTCAGCGCTCATCTAGTGAGTGTCTACTATAGAGGGACATTATGCTGTGTGCTGGGGGTACGAGATGAATGAGGCACGACTCTTCCACTCAAGCTGCTAGATGATAAGGTGCCCAGGCGCTACAGCATAGCTTTTTGGCGACTCTAGCCTTTCTCATGGAGGAAGACACCAAGGTGCAGAGCCATCAGATGGGCTGCTCACGAGTGGGCACAGCTGGCACTCTGTCCTTCGGCTCTCTTTTATGTAAACTTTTCATTAAGGAGTATCAATGGAGGAAGAGGGAAGTGCCACAAAGAACCACTAAACCTGTTTTTATTCTCTTCTCACATGTTTTTAAAAAATACCTAGTTAGAAACTAACAATAAAAACTTACCTTTTTCTGCACATGTCCCTGCACATTGTGTTCCTGCCTCGTCCCCCTCTTCCCTCGTGTTATGTTCACCCTCCTCATTTTGGCCGCTACTGAAACACTGCTTCTTGTATTGTTTGCTGGGTCTGATCAACTTGAGTTAAAGATACTGATTTTTTTTTTTTTTTTCCTGATCTAGAAGGCAAAGGAAGTAAGGTTTAGAATAGTGTTTTCCAAAATAAAAAATCTATGGCAGCTTAGCATGCTCTAAAATTTTGCAGAGTTAACCCGGGCTAGCTTTTGTACCTGAAGTACAGAGAGTCATGAGCGTGTGTGTGTGTGTGTGTGTGTGTGTGTGTGTGTGTGTGTGTGTGTGTGTGTACAGACATATAT
>NW_006443566.1:1511861-1522694 GCF_000325575.1 Pteropus alecto
TATACATATATATGTGTGTGTGTGTGTGTATATATATATATATACACATATATATGTATGATTATGGCAACTAGTCATCATAGTTACATAGCTTGCACAAGAATGTGAAGGATTAAACCCCATAGTCACATATATTTTACACTTAAATATATGTATTGAAATGTAAAATATTTAGTGTGTCTACCTGTATCTATAACAAAATAAAGACAAAGAGAGAGGTTGACAGTTGGCGCCGAGTACTGCCCTCTCTCACAGGGATACCCAGGGCTTTTCAGTAGCCAAGGCAAGCTGACTAAAAAGTAGGGGTCATTGTGATTTCTTTGCACGACCTCAAAGAGAAAGGAAGTTGCTATGTCTCTATCATATGCTAAATTCCAAGAAATTTAAGGACATGTTTTATACTCTGTTGTGAAAAGCATGTTACTTTTCTACCAGAGATAGTAGTGGTTATGCCCGGGAGTACCACGCAGAAATCCTCTTTCCTTATCTTTGCAACTAGAAACATGAGATTTATATCCATTTAAAAACTACCCCAGTTGTGAATGGGAGAATGCAGAGAAACACTGTTGGACAAGGGGGCAAATTTCAAGTAATTAAGGAAAATGAAGAAAGTGTTGAGAGAACACAAGTAGTCTAACTAAAATGAACTCCTTACTTCGCTTTGCCTCTAAGGCAATCCGGAGTCTTGGCCACTTGGTTTGCCAAGCAAAATGTTCTTTTCTGCTCCACTGTTGACCCAGCAAGTTACATGGTGTAGTTTTATTGAAATAACATGTGCAAAGTGTCACCAAAGCAGCAACGAGGATGAGATTACTTGCTCTACTCTCTTTCAAACAACGAGCAGTGGGGAGCTTATGCTAGTTAATTAAATGGCCAGAATTCCAGGCTCCTGAATCCTCAATTTTCAAAGCAGCAAATACTAGTCACAAATCGTTGCAATGAGCTAAATGTAGTATTTTGCCTGACTTACTCTGTGTGTGTGTGTGTGTGTGTGTGTGTGTGTGTGTGTGTTCCCTAGTCCTGGGACCCATCTTCATTTCTGTAGTTGTTTTGTTTATATTTCTAAAATGCAAATTGTGACTTCCCTGGGAACACTACAAAGTCCTTTCCTACAAACCCTGAGGACACAGGAAACTCACAGAGTTCTCACAGAATTGGCGTTCCCCTTCTATTAGACACAATGATTTTCATAATGGGTTCTCAGAAAAATAAAATACTTTTTTTTTTTTTACAAAGTAAAATCAGATACTTTGATTTCCAAAGGAATTGGAAAAACAACTTAGTAGTCTCTTTATTGACTAAAAAAATGCCAAATAACACCTTTTGAATTTTCACAGACTTCTATAGAATGTTCTAGAACTTTCTATAGGACACATGTACTCATGGTATCTTTGCATATATAAGAAATGATGATTCTATGTATATGTCCTTTTTCCTACAAAACAGGTTAGAGACCATCTTTTTAACGGGACTTTCTTTCTAAACAGTCCCATAGGAAGCTGATATCAAAAGTTATGTCAGAAAAGAATAAGTATTAGGAATAAATGGAAACTTCCTGCACTGATCGTCTTCTCCCCACTCCTCAGAAAACTCTGGGCTCTGTCTGTCTGCTCTAATCACTGCTACCAAGTGCTTCATGTATTCAGCTGACTTTTCCAGGTTGGCTGGCTTCCAACTAAGACTAAGAAAACTTTGGTTAAAAAGGTGGGTCTTTAAGAAATGCCACTCACGACCCCCCAGTCATCTTCTTTTTCTTTCTATATGTGAAGAAGTCTGAGGTCTTTTGTAATCAAAGTCTCTTCCATGCTACTCCAGCTTGGGGACTGTAATTTGCAACACTGGTCTTCCCTTTAAGGTAAAATCACAGAACACTTGTTTTTATTTATTTGTTTATTTTTAAATTTTACTTATTTATTTATTATTTTTAAATTCAGTTTATTGGGGTAATATTGGTTAATACAATTATATAATTTTCAGGTGTACATTATAATTTGACATCTGTATATTCTGATCTATGTTCACCACCCAAAGTCCAGTTTCTTCAGCTACCATATATTTGATCCCCTTTTCCCATTTCACCCTACCCCTACTCCCCTATATTTGACCCCCTTTACCACGTTGACCTCCCCCGTCCTCCTCCACCCCCTATCCACTGGTAACTACTAGTCTATAGTCCATGTCCATGAGTCTGTGTTTGTTTGTCCTGTTCATCTGTTGCTTTTAGGTTTATATACCACATATAAGTGATATCACGTGATTTTCAACTTTTTCTGTCTGGCTTATTTCGCTTAGCATGATTATCTCGAGGTCCATCCATGATGTCACAAATGGCAGTATTTCATCTCTTCTTATGGCTGAGAAATATTCCATTGTATATACGTACCACGGCTTCTTTATCCAATCATCTATCATAGGACACTTCTCATTTTAAAATGTAGATACTTTATTTGAGAGATACCAAATCCTGTGAACCACAACTAAACTTGAGCATGAAAAACAGAGAATAGGCTTCAAGAAAGGACACAGGGCAGTCAAATGTCAGTACTGTTTAAGCAAAAGATGTGGCTCTGTGAAGGCTTGTTCGCCTACACAGGATGCTACAGCAAAAGGAACCAGGACAGCAAGAGCATTATTAAGACATTGTCTATTTTCAGACTGGGGACATGGAACGAGGATGGTCCCTAGAGGAAGAGGTAGGTGGTGAGACAGCAAAAAAGCTGACTACTAAATAATTCTACCCGGAGTCAGGTCCAGATAAGACATTGTCTTTAAGAGTCTTATAAATCATGACTATATATTTCCAGGCTTGGGGACATCTGATCCAGAAGGATGAATATGATCCCACCACTCCTTATATCAGCATTCAAAAATATGGTGGTCAGTTTTCTGGGCTTCCATTCTAGAAGAGCAACGGAAATGAAATTAAGGTACCGTCCATCAACTCCTCGTTCAAGCTGAATTTCAAAATAATGAATTACTCTAGAAATGTGTATTGCTATAAAACATTTGAAGGAAAACATTTGAGATAAAATGACCCTATGCTTTTAGGAAAACAATATTCCTGGCAATGAGTCAAAATCTTCTATTTAAAAGAAAATATTCGCTAATGAGGTTGAACATCTTTGAATATGTCTGCTGGCCATTTGTATGTCTTTTTGGGATAAGTGTCTGTTCAGGTCCTCTGCCCTTTTTTCAATTGTACTGTTTGTTTTTTGTTATTGAGTTGTAGGAGTTCTTTATATATTTCAGATGTTAGCCCCTTATCGAAGATATTGTTTGCAAATATCTTCTCCCATTGGGTTTGTTGCCTCTTTGTTTTGTTGATGGTTTCTTTTGCTGTGCAGAAGCTTAGTTCGATATAGTCCCATTTATTTATTTTTGCTTTTACTTTCTTTGCTTTTGAGGTCAAATTCACAAAATCCTCTCTAAAACCAAGGTCCATGAGTTTGGTACCTTTTAGGGAAATGCAAATCAAAACTACACCCGTAAGAATGGCTGTTATCAACAAGACAAGTAATAAGTATTGGAGAGGCTGTGGGGAGGTAGATAAGGGTAAAGAGGGTCAAATATATGGTGACTTTTGGTGGTGAACACACAATGCAATGTACAGATGATGTATTATTAAATTGTACACTTGAACCTACGTAATTGTATTAACCAATGTCACCCCCAATAAATTTAATTTTCAAAAAAGAAAATATTGATGTGAAAACATCAAATATTTTTAAAATCATGCCTTCTAAAGTAAAATAGGGAAATGTCATAGAAGTAAGCCTTTTGAATGTTTTTAATGGATTTGTACTACTAGGATTTGAAGTCTGAGTTTCTCTTTAAAATGACAGAATCCATGATGAAGCTGTGTTATGTTCAGCACATTTATCTCTCAGTTGGTAAAATATGATATCAGTTCCTTGAAAAATTATATGACAAATATATTTTCAGTTTCATAAAAATCTACTTCTGGCTTCCTTCGGTTGGTATTTAACTGGCAATGAAACATTTTCCACAGATTGAAACAGATACCTCAGCTCTTACTTATAACTCATTGAGAGAAGACAGGATATAGCAATAGAACGATTTCAGCTGCCTCAGAAATACAGAAATTAACCAGAATTTGCTAAGTAAGAAGTGTTTTGATAGCCATCTAACATGGGGATGCTTAAGGTGGATCTACGTCAAGCTTTGGTGCGAGTTCCCTGTGCGTGTTTGCATGTTTCTGTGTGAATATGCATTGTCCTAAGGCCATGGTTTTCATCAGATTCTGAAGAGGCAACTCCAAAATGTTAGGAGCCACTAGTGTAAAGTAAAATAAAAATGAAAAAGTCAGTTAGAAACAGAAGCGTATTTTGGAAAGAACAAATATTGTGAAATTGAATAATTACAGTAGAGGAAGGATTTGTTTACTCTAACATTTTCCTGAGAACCTGGCACTGAGGTCTGGGGAGGGACCAGGCAGAGCCTCATTCCCATGGGGGTAGAGGCAGCCACTGAGCAGTCTTGATGTCTCCAAAGGCAAGATTTACTTTTAAGATTTTACAAATGTATGACAAGATAAAAGGCCCAGACTCACTGTGTCCAGATATTGACTTAAAAGAATTCAGGAGAAGAACAGGGTGTGAGGAGGGGGTCTAGTGTCAGAAAGACCAGGCTTCCTGGGAGCTCAGACAAGCATTGCTTTCTACTTCAAGTCTGAAATCAAGTAATGGAAGAGAATATATCACAAACAAAATGAACTCTTTGTAAATGTGTTGAACTCCACATCTGCAAGAGGATTTCATCTCACCTACAGATATTGAAGTTCATATCCTTTAACATCAATGAGGTCAAAATCCAAAGCTGAAGATAATGCAGGTCACAGCCTTACCATACACATGCACACACATGAAGACCAGCTGGAAGAGGAAGAGTGTATTAGGGTTCTCCAGAGAGACAGAACTGATAGAAGATGGGGGGAGTGGGGAGATGAAATTTGCTTATGCAATTATGAAGGCCAAGAAATCTCAACATCTGAGTTAGCAAACTGGTGATCCAGAGAGCCCACAGTGTAAGTTCTAGTCAGAACACTAGCAAGCTCAAGACCCAAGAAGAACTGACATTTCAGTTTGAGCCTGAAGTCAGGAAAAGACCAATGTCCCTGCTAAAGGCAATTAGGCAAGAGGAGTTTCTTCTTACTCAGTCCTTTTGTCCTATTCAGATCTTCAGCTGATTGGATGAGCCCCCACCTCCCCATATTAGGCAGGATCATCTGCTTCATTCAGTCCACTGATTCAAATGTTAATCACATCCTGAAACACTCTCACAGACACACACAGAATAATGTTTGACCAAACATTCAGGCTCCTTGTGGTCCAGTCAAGTTGACACACAAAATTAGCTATCACTAGGGGACTGATTCTTTTTAACAGATACATATCTGTTTTCTGTCATATGTAGCTCCTACATATCCAAAGATCTATTATCTTCTTTAAAACCGCCAACAGTTCTAATAATAATGGCTGGCCTTCCTTGAGCACTTACTGCCTGCCAGAAAATGTCTGGGCACATCACATGAATTGAATCACTTGATCCTTACCACAACTCTGTAAAGAATGACTATTATTCTTCCCATCTTACGAATGATGAAACTGAGGCATAGAAAGTCCAATATTATGCAAGAAGTAAGGGAAGGAGCTGGGTTTTGAATCCAGCCAGTCTTGGTCCGGTCCCAGAGTTGTATTCCCAACTGCCTCTCATCCTCTCTCCTGCATTTATTCTGATCCTATAAAGCTTCCACAATTCAATATGCTTTTGTAACTTTTTTTTTAAAGACATAGTCAAGTGCCTACATGACCTATTTTGAAATTGACTTCCCTTGAAGATTAGATGGATAATAGATAGATAGATAGATAGATAGATAGATAGATAGATAGATGCCAAATATAATTTGATATCACATCTGCCTATTAAGGTAGTTGATAAATTCTGATTATACCAATTATAAACTAACAAGGTAGATTCTCAAGTGCTTGTCATATACTCCCTCTAACCCTCTAAAAACAATGGCAAAAGAGAATTTGGTCAGTGAAGATGCATGTAATTGATATAAAATATTCTATCCTAACTGAATATGACAGTAAGAAAATTTAACGACAGCGATTTCTGGAATCTCCACCAAAGAGAATGTTGTGATTGCAGTACCCTCCTTCCTGTATTCCAAACATAGAGCATTAACAGGTTAAAATAAATTAATTTAAAAAATCATAATTGTGCTAAAAAATGAGATAAATGACTTCATGAGCAGGCCACGAATGGAACAGAATACACAGCAGTAAATGAGATTAGAGATGAAAACAGGCATGCAATCGGGTCTAAGTCGGGTTCCTCATTTTCAATGGGGCTTCCATGTTGGGCTGTTAAACCATCTGGAGCTGCCTGATGTGATGGGAGGCAATAGAGGCAGCTGTTTGAGCTTGAGGTGAGTAAGCCCTTGCTGGCTCAGGAATAGGAGACGTGACACTGCCACAGGACACACCAAAAAAAAAAAAAAAAGGTTCTGAACCAGGGATGTTGTGGGAGATGGACTGTAAACTGTCCACACAGAGTTATTAACATAGGGAAAGGAAAAGAAAACATTCATGTGTGTGCACACATGCACGTGCACGTATGCACACATACACACACATATCCTTCTCAAGGTGAGCTTGAAAACTAAAGCAAGAACAAGACACTATAAAACAAACAAACAAGAAAATCCAGAAATATCTGAATCCAGAGCAAGAGAGAGTACAAAAAATAAATATTATAACTCAAACAAAAAGATGTAAACTGAAATTTAAAACTAAACAGAAGGAATAAAAAAATTAGATTTGTCATAGCCACAGAATTAGAGAGTTCTAATTCTGTACTGAGTGATCCAAAATGAAATGCAGACAGATGAAGAAATATGAAGTATGGAAAAGAGGTTAGACAACTTGGAGACAGATTGAGACCCTCACTGATGGATCTAACAGAGTGCCAGAAGCACGAAATATACAGAATGACGGAGTGGCAATTTTTGAAGAACTAATGGCTGAAGACTTTCCTGAATTGAAAGAAAAAGGACTCCTCATCTATGTAGTGCATACCACATGTGAAAGAGAGAGAGAAAAATAAACACTTTGTAATGAAACTGTACAACATTAAAGGAAAAGACAATCTTCAGAAGTTATAAAGAAGTTACAGAATATCTACAAATGAGTAATAGTTGAGGTGGTGTATTAGTTTTTTATACTACATAAATAATTAACACAAAATTGGTAGCTTAAAACAACACACATTTCTTATCCCACAGTTTTTGTGGGTCAGGAGTTGGGACACAGCTTAACTGAGTTCTCTGTGAGGCTACAGTCAAGGTGTTGGCCAGGGCCAGGTTCTCGTCGGAGGCCCAACTGGGGAAGGATTCACGTCCAAGCTCACGCAGGTTGTCAGCAGAGTTCCTTTCCTTGCAATTGTTGCACTCATGGCTACTTGCTTCTTCAAAGCAGTAAACAGAGCAAGACTAGAGCCAGTATGCTAGCAAGGCACTCTTATATAACATATCATCATTCCAGTAGTAACATCCCATCTCCCTCGCCATATTCTATTGGTTAGAAGCACATCACCCACCCACAGTCAAAGGAGGGGATTTTGTAAGAGATTGAGTACCAGGAGAGATTGTAGAGATCACCTGAAAGTTTGTCTGCTATAGGTAACAGCAAACATATCACCAATAATAGATACCAGAAGATAGTGGTGTAATATCTTTAAAATGATGGGGAAAGGAACTGTCGGTGTGTACCAGGATGAATGATCATTCATCACGTGGGCCAAATGAAGCCATTTTCAAACACATAAAAACAGAGTTGTCTACCACAGACTCTTCTTGAATTTTTAAGGAATACAGTCTTTAGCAAGAAAAATATTGGTAAAATCTGACAATATATCTAACTACTGACAGTAAAATATTAATCATTGATTTTGTTTTTAAAAGATAGACCTAAATTTCAGATGGCAATAACACGAAGACGGGAGATGAGATGGAAAGTGTGTCAAACATACCAGCCTACTAATGGTCCCTTCACTGTTTGGGAGGATAGAAGCATTGGGTAAGTTAAGACAGCAGTATGAAAATGTAAAATAAAATATATGCATTAAACCCAAATTTTACATAAAAGTGAAAGATTATAAGCTGTAATATTCAAACCAGCATAAAGGAAAAAAAAAAAGCAAATCCAAAACAACCACCACCATCACCAATAACAAAAAGCTTTATCAATTTAACGTCAGGAAAGAAGAAAAAAAAAGCCAAAGAAAACATGGTACAAAAGAGGTAGTAGAAAGAAACCCAAATGTGTCAATAAACGTAAAATGATTACATTCACCTGTTAAAACATACCGCCTTTAAGAGACAGAGTTAAAATATCTGAAGAAAGTTTCAAAATAAAATAATTTTTTAAATTCATGAATGTCAAGGATCCCCATTGCTTCAGTCAGTGAGTCTCCAACTTGTAATGAATTCCCTGAGGGATGTGTTGAAAATACAGATTCCTGGGCCCCTATTTAGAAATGTCGACTAAGTAGTCCTGGTTTTTAAACCCAATTATCTAAATGTTTAACCAGTTAGCCAGTTGCTTCTTTTCTTAAAATAATTTTTATTTTTCAACTATAGTTGACTTTCAAAATTATTTTATACTAGTTTCAGGTATATAGTATAATAGTTAGACATTTATATAATTTACAAGGTGATCCCCCTTGATAAGTCTAATACCCACCTGGCACCATGTAGTTATTACAATATTATTAACTATATTCCCTATGCTGTGCTTCACATCCCTTTGACTGTTTTTTAATTACCAACTTGTACTTTCTAATCCCATCCCATTTTTCACCCAGTCCCCCAACCTCTTCCCATCCAGCAATCATCAATTGTTCTCTGGATCTATGAGCCTGTTCCTGTTTTGTTTGTTAATTTATTTTGTTTTTTAGATTCAACATATAAGTGAGATCCTATGATGTTTATCTTTCTCTGTCTAATTTATTTCTCTTAACATAATACTCTTTAGGTCCATTTGTGTTGTCACAAATGATAAAATTACATTCTTTTTTATGGCCAAGTAATATTCTGGTATATATACCACTTTTTTATTCAGTCGTCTATTGATGAACACTTAGGTTGCTTCCATATCTTGGCTGTTGTAAGCAATGCTGCAACGAACATAAAAATGCATGTATCTTTTTGAATTAGTGCTTTGGGTTTTTTTTTTTTTTCCAGATAAATACCAAGAAATGGAATTGTTGGGTCATCATCGTTGGGTAGTTCAATTTTTAATTTTTGAGAACCCTCCATACTGTTTTCCATAGTTAGCCAGCTCTTTCTGATGAAGGTGCTCTGAGTATCAACTCTAGAATATCAGGTTTTTCCACCCTCAGCTTTGCCCTGAAAACCTTCCTCCATCATATAATCTTACTTCTTCCAACTTAGCTTTTCCTGGTCCCCCCCAAAATGGTGCTTTTCCTTCCCTCATCCCCCCATGTGTCCACACTCATTTATCATGCTGGACCCTTCGAGCACCTGGTATGGTAAGCTGAAATCCTAGGCTATATCATTATCATTTATGAATAAATCAAAGTGTGGACAAAGTAAATCAGAGTGGAGGTAAAACAACACCAAGAAGAAGGAGAAAGAGATAAAAAAAAGAAATGGAGAAGAAGGAAGAGACAGAGGATGCTGAGACAGCAGGCGGTGGAGACAGGCGCAGAGGCACCAGCATGGTGAGAAGGAGAAGGGAGAGCAGGGAAGCATGACTTGTCTGCTTATTGCTTCCTAGGCTCCAAATCTTCGGGGTTAGATCCAGGGTGCTCTATAGCCATTGTTTCTGCAGCAGCAAAGATGAAAGTCAGACAAAATAATCCAAAAGTGCTGAACTCTGATGGCTAAGTCCTCAGGGGTTTATTAGACTTTACTTTCCTCAGATATTGAGGAAAGTCTTCCGCTGAAGTCCATTAAGCAAATTAAAAAGCAGGAGAAAAATAAACATAGATTGATGCAGATAGCAGTTTTATAAGGCAAAGGAAGCAGTTCTGACAAAACTCCCAAGCGTGGATCCGCAGCCCTTAAAACTCCTAAGATACTGTTCTCACCAAGATACTCTGCTGGCAGTCGTAAAAGAAAGCTAATATAATTTTTTCCCCTACAAAGACAAGGGCTGGTACAAACTAAAGTAAAGATATTATCCACTTTGTTTCTTAGTACAATTCCAGACATCAAGACATTTGTCATTTTGTCTCTAAGCAGGAAAATAAATAACAAATCCAATACTGCTGTATATATATATATATACATATGTATATATATGTATATACACACACACACATACATACATATTTAAGGATTATATACCACATATAACTTCAGATGAAATGAAACCACGTTAACATGCATTTCTCCCAAATAAAAACTTATGTGTTAGAGAATCACTTCAAAGTCATACCCCTTTGCTATTATTAGTATATCTGAAAAACAAGGCATTTTATGTCCCAGATCTTTAATAATCTAAAACGGAGTTATCGCACACCATGATGTACATAGCACCATGCTTGCGCCTGTGATATATGCAAATGACATGAACAAAAGACCTACATTCAGGTCCTCTTCCTTGCATATGACTGTGCATTTACATTAGCCACTTAAAAATAAAGTCAGCACTTGGACTTTGTCTCAGAGGCAAAGAACATTCCCTTAAGGCAATGGCTGTCTGAGTTCTAAGTGTATTTTCCTCAGAAGCAGGGGAGAAGCCAGCATTAGATTTTCCATTTCACGTTCTATGGCAGATTCAG
>NW_006443566.1:1522708-1533853 GCF_000325575.1 Pteropus alecto
CTGAGGTTATGGAAACCGAGCCCATGGCAGCCACACTCGCTAACAGATTCACATGCATTCCCTGGTTCCTCTCCAGGACTCTGGGATGCAGAAAGCAGAGGGGGTGATGCCTACATACAAATATAGTCCTTGGAGTTTCTAAGCCAAGTAAATTCAACATTTCAAAACATTCTTTCATTTTAAAAGGCTCAAGCTTTCCAAAGTTTGCAAAATTCTTGACTTCCAAATATCTCCGGGCTTTGCTTTATACCGAACACGTATAAGCATAATTATAGACATCATATATTTCCAAACAAATAAAGGGGAACGCAAACCTGAGTCATCAAAAGTGGGAAGTACTGTTTTGCAAAAATGTCACGGTATATTCTTAAAGTGAAAAAAAAATTAAGTTGTACTAATTTTTAATAGACAAAAGCACATTTTAATCTTTTATGTGCAATTAGTTACAAGGAGAGTATCTTTAATATATAAAGGAACAGATTCTCCCTTGACCCAAGTAGCTAACTTCCATTCATCTCTCAAAAGAGCCCATAACCCCAAACCTAGTTGCTGGTCTCTGGACACCAAAAACCAGATTAAATCCAATTATTCTTTCTAGCAAACACAGGAAGGTCATCACCAGTTTAAATTTACAGAAACCCCAAATCTCATTTTTACCAATCATTTTTACCCTCTTTTCCCTTGAAATGTTTTTTGAGAGTTGCCTTCAAAACAAAATGGACTAATGTGGGCTTCTCTGTTGCCTGCCTTTCTCACGAATTAGTGGAGATGCTGATGACTAGGAAAATGCATGAATTGTGTAGAAACTAGAGATGGGACATTCAAATACTCCACAAAGAAAAAATACAAAGGAACAAGAGTTTCCCCAAATCCCCCAAAGAAATTAGAAATAATAACCCCCTGGAAGTGCCCACGATTTTTAACATCCGTGGAATGCTTGGTTGAGTTAATATCAACTATTACGACCACATCTGGGTTAGCAAGTGGAATTTCCATGCAATCTTGGATCCTCGGCTTTTCTTATGCAACCTCATTAGTAGCACAAACTCTGCCGTGAAAACTCATCCAGATTTGCAACCAGCGTTACCTTTTCATCAAAAACATTTAAGATGTGTAAGGCGAAGTGTAAAATCCTGGGCCATGTACATATGGGGAGTAGCTGTACAGTAAGGAGCTGGCTAGGTGGGAGCACCTTATAAAATCAGGCTGATGACCCTCGGAAGAGAGGAGAAATGGGGGCTAGGGGCTCTGACTGAGAGAGGGTGAAAGCAGAGACAGCTTCTAAGGGACACGGAATGCCTTAATCAAGATCAGCCACTGCGAATGGAAAGTACATTTCCTAATTCACTTGTGTAAAGAGTATTGGGCAATTGCAATAATTTGCTCTTCTTGTTTAGAATTCTACTAGATAATTGCTGTGTTCAGAAAAGAAAGTGATGACTGCAGTTATCACGTTATAGTGATATGGGCTGGTTTGTGGAAAGTCGCATCTCTGGATTAAATGGTAATTTATTGTTATTTGTTTTTAAACTGAGTTTCTGTTGCTATGTTCTGTTAACCCACCATTTATTAAGCTCTGACAAAATGACAAGCACTAGGAGACTCTTAATTGCAAATATTCATTCTATAAGCACTTATTGAATACCTACTCAAAGCCAAACTTTGTGCTATGGTGTTAAAATACAAGGTCACTCCGAGCTTCAGTTTTTTTTCTTTTTTTTAAATTGTGGTATAATTGACATATAATATTATATTAGTTTCAGGTGTACAAAGTAGTAATTTTATATACATACATACATATATATCCAGATTCATTACTGTGAATTTTCCTGAATCTAAATTATATATATATAAATGATCACCACAATGTGTCTAGTTAAAATCTGTCACCATATGTGCTTACAGAATATCTTTTCTTGTAATGAGAACTTTTACGATCTACTCCTTTAGCAACCTTCAAATATACAATGCTACAGTATTAACGACAGTCACTGTGCTGTACATTGCATCCCCACGACTTATTTATCTTATAACTGGAAGTCTGTACTTTTTCACTTCCTTTATTCATTTTGTCCACCCCCAGATCTCCACCTGTTCTCTGTATCTATTTCCCTGTTTTGTTTTGTTTTGCTCTGTTTGATTGCACATATAAGTGAAATCATATGGTATTTGTCTTTCTCTGTCTGACTTATTTGACTTAGAACAATGTCCTCCAGGTCCCTTCATTTCGTTACAAATGGCAGGATTTCTTTCCTTTTTATGAGTGAATAATATTCCTCTGTGTGTGTGTATGTGTATGTGTAATTTTCTTTATCCATTCATCCACTAATGGACACTTAGGTTGTTTCTATACTTTGGCTATTGTAAATAATGGTGCAATGGACATATGGGTGTAGATATCTTTTCGAGTTAGTGTTTTCATTTTCTTTGGATAAATACTCAGAATCGGAATTGCTGTATCATATGGTAGTTCTATTTTTAATTTTTTGAGCTACTTCTTACTGTCTTCCATAATGACTGCACTACTTTACATTCCCAATAACTGCACGCAGGTTCCCTTTTCTTCACATCTTTGCCAACACTTGTTATTTTTTGAGTTTTTGATAATTGCTATTCTAACAGGTGGTGGTTCATTGTGGTTTTGTTTTTCATTTCCTTTGTGATTAGTGATTTTGAGCATTGTTTTTTACATACCTATTGACCATCTGTATGTCTTCTTTGGAAAAAATGTCTATTCAGATCTTCTGCCTATTTTTTAATCAAATTGTTTGTTTTGCTACTATGTTGTATGAGTTCTTTACATATTTTGGATATTAACTTCTTATTAGATACATGATTTGCAAATACTTTTTTCCATTCAGTAGGTCGCCTTTTTATTTTGTTGATGGGGGCTTCAGCTTGTTAATCTGTAAAAGAAGGTACTAATGGCAACATTTCTAGAGTTTCTTTCTGTTGTAAAAAAAATCTCATTTCGATTAGTTTTATTATTTGTTTATAAATAGTTTGTCTTTCATTTATAAACTTCGAATCCAGATTCATTACTGTGATTTTTCCTAAATCTAAATTATACATTGAAAAGGTCACCAGACGATTTAGTTCTCACCACTGGAGCCTGCCAGCATTGAGAATGGAGATAAACGTTAACTGGAATTTTAAACACATGCTTACAAATTACTGCAAACCTCAGATACAATAAATAAATGACAGCAAGGGAATCAAGATCCTTAGAATTATTCCCATAAAACTTCTTTCCCACTCAATAGTGGCAACATAATCAGGATTCCAGCATAAATGGGGTCCTCCTTTCGTGGGACATGCTCAAGGCTAAAGGTGTTTTGGTTGGTACCTCATACCCCAGTTATCTGGCTTGCCATCACAACCCTGTTGCCATTGACAGGAGCTAGCAGTGTAAGCCCGCTAGGTTTCAGTTTTCCTTATTCAGGGAGTGCACAGTTGGATTAAATGATGGAAAAAGTCATGCCACACAGACATTTTCCTTTCAAGAAGTTAGAGAGAGTTCAGCCACAGTGCAAGTTCTTTCTGCATTTATCTTGGACTAAAAAAAAAATTGGAAATGGCTATAACATGACATGTTGACATATGAGAGTAAAAATGGGGGGAGGTTTGTGAAGATGATGGCAGAGAAAGTGGTCTACAAATGGTTAGATATTTGTGGGAGGAAAAGTAGCAAAAATGCACTGGGAAGGACTGGCCATTCGCACACATACACACACTGATATTCTCAGGGTTAGAGCACAATGACTGAAGAAATTCTTGGGGTACCACAAAGTTTAGTAAATCTATGTTTCATGGAATAATCAATGTTATCCTACTGTCCTGAACTGTACCAAGATTTTGGAGTGTTTGGAACACTAGAGAACTTTCATTATGCATTTGGCAAATGTTAAAAAATGTCAAAAATAGAAACAATAAGAAAGACCCAGTGCGAGATTTGCGTGGCACGAAAGACACATGAAGAATTCCTACCTTATCCGTGCTTATGCCTCCAGGTGGGGCAGAACGCTCAGGAGGGTGAGCTGTCTAACCTTGGCAGAGCAGCCTCCAAAGTAGCAGTTCTTAACGTTCTGAAAGTCTTAGATTCCTTTAAAAATTAGGTCAAATTCAGAGTTTATCCCCAGAAAAGTGCACACAAATATCCCCAGAAAAGTGCACACAAATATCTCCACTTTGCATACAATTATAGATTTTTTCAAATCTCCCGAAGCCTTGGACTAAGCACTGTACCCACTAATTTAAAGTAGCTGTTGCTGTGATCACCATCAGGATGACAAAGTCTAAGTTTGATTTGTTTATACTTCTGCACTGGTCTTAGCTTTGTGACCGGTCGCTCCATGTAGGTAAATGTATGAGGTTAGCAGCTTGAATCCTTATACCTGAACTCTATGGCTCTTATGTCCTCATTTCATTTTACATGGCCCTATATAAGGGAACTGTGAATAATGTATCCATTCATTCTTTTCAGTTAATCATGATATACAGCAGCTTGGATGGCACAGTAGACTATCATCATGTGGTCACATTTTATATAAAAAATTAAGTAAGATCACACTATATTATCAGGGTTAACTATATTATAAGTTAATATGGTTACTTTTATAAAAATGAGGTCTTTAAATAATAGAATCTTCACAATAATTTGTAATGAGAAGTGATTTTGAAAATCTTTTGTGCCACATGTTTGCTGGGTTTTCCTTTGACAAAGCAGTTAAATAGGTTGTCAGATTTAGAGATTAATCATTTTTTATTTTAAAATAAACAAGTCCATTGAGTGTTTTTTTTTTTTTTCCCAGCACCACTAAGCAATTCTCCATTTCTCAGAAGACACTGACTGAGTGTCCTACAATTTAACTCAATTCTAACACTACCTACCAGGGGATAAGGTCAGACTCCACAGGTTTAGGGTTCAGTCCCACAAGACTGCCCTCCACTTCAGTTGCCCAAGTTCAAGTTGTTACCTGTGCTTCTGACCAACAGGCTGTAAGTTGGAGACACCCACGATCCTCTCCTTGGGTTCAATTAATTTACTAGTGCGGCTCACAGGACTCAAGAAACCAGTTTATTTACTGGATTACTGGTTTATTACAAAGGATATTAAAGGATACAAAAGAACAATGAGATGGAAGGATACATAGGGAGAGGTCCAGAAGGGTCCCAAACAGAGGAGCTTTGGTCCTTGTGGAGTTTAGAGTGTGCCACCATCCTCGCAGCATTTGGTACTTGCTGGTTCGCCAATCTAGACATTCTCTAAACCACCTCTTTTCGGGTTTTTATGGGGCTTTCATTACATAGGCACGATTGATGAACTCATTGGCCATTGGTTATTGAACTCAATCTCCAGCCCCTCTCCTCTCCTTGGAAGTTGGGATGTGGGGCTGAAAGTTCCAACCCTCTAATCACATTTGGTTCCCCTGGCAACCAGTCCCCATCCTTCTGGTACTTTCCAAAAGTAACTTCGTTAATATAAACTCAGTGTGGTTGAAAGGGTTTGTTATGGATATTAAGACACTTTTATCACTCTTATCACTGGGAAATTCCAAGGTCTTTATGATCTCTGTTCCAGAAATGGGAACAAGAACCAAATACATATTTATTAGAAATCACAATATCACACATATATTTCAAATGTGATCAACTTTTTTGTTACACATGGCTGGCTATTAGTGGTATCTAAAACTAACAGATTTTTAGTTATTTTTATTTTGGAATAATTTTAGATTTATAGAAAAGTTTCAGTCTCCATATACCCTTTACCCAGCTTCCCTGACGTTGACATCTTACATATCCACAACACATCGGTCAAAACCAAGAGATTAATGTTGGTACAATGCATCAACTACAGGCTTTATTCAGATTTCACCAGTTTTCCTAACATTCTCTTTTTTTTCCTTTCAGGATCTAATCCAGGATACCACATTATATTTTGTCATCATATTTCATTAATCTCTTCCAGTCTGTAACAGGTTCTCAGTCTTGTTTTTCATGACTTTGACACATTTGAAGAGTACTGGTCAAGTATTCTGTAGAATGTCCTTCATTTGGGTCGTGTAATGTTTTCTCATGATTAGACTGGGGTTATGGATTTGGGGGAAGAAAACCAGAGAGGTGAATTGCCCTTCTCATTACATGATGTCAGAGAGTACCTAACATGAGTCATCACTGATGAGGTTAACTTTCATTACTGGATAAAGTGGGCTCTACCAGGTTCTCTACTTAAAGTTACCATATTCTATCTGTTGGAAGCAAGGCACTAAGTTCAGCTCCTACTCAAAGGGAGGATAATTAAGCTCCATTTCCACATAGATTATTTAGAATTCTTCTGTAAGATTTGTCTCTTCTCTCCATATATTTATTTATTCAATCATTTATTTATATCAATATGTACTCCCAGATATTAATTTTATTCTCTAAGTTGTAATACTATAGCTATTTATTTTTTTGCTCAAATTGTTCCAGTTTTGCCATTGGGAGTTCTTTTAGTCTGGCTCCTCTGTCCCTTTGTTATATTATCCGCCTCTCTCTCTCTCTCTCTATATTCTTAGCCATTAGATAACTGTATACAGTTAAAATTCTCTATAAATCAATCTCTCTCTCTCTCTCTCTCTCTCTCTGTTTGAACACTTCTTCAATTTCCAGCACTAATAAGATGCTCCAGGCTCATCCTCCATTTTCTCTGTCCCAGTTCTAAAATCCTCCAATTTTCCAAGGAGTCCTGGTTGCCTTTATTGGAGAATGTTGCCAGAAGCAAGATCTGTGCTGAGTGTGCTCATTGTTACTGAGTGTCACATCTTCTAGTTTCTCTCAGAAGATAGTTAAGAAATAGATGTATATATACTGACCCACATATACACACATACCTATCTTATTTATCTATCAAAAATAAAACTTCTATGTATATATATTTGATAGATATGTTATCAAAGATAGGAAAATATAGATATGTATGTATGTATACATGTGTATACATGTATATATCTATCTGAAGATGATAGATAATGATAGTTGATAGATAGATAGATAGATAGATAGATAGATAGATAGACAGATGATAGATAATCTCTGACTCTAATCCTGCACCACAGCATTCATTCTAGCCTTCTTTTTTTGCTTATTTGTACCTTCTTCCTATGACAGTATGAAATCTGGC
Source organism: Pteropus alecto (assembly GCF_000325575.1). Taxonomy (NCBI): domain Eukaryota; kingdom Metazoa; phylum Chordata; class Mammalia; order Chiroptera; family Pteropodidae; genus Pteropus; species Pteropus alecto. Next base: position 1,529,874 of record NW_006443566.1, read on the forward strand.
TCCCATTATCCATAAATTATTTACTCATTTGTTTAACTCTAGAATATATGTAATTTCAAAATTGCTCACTCTTACCTCCAGGAGAAATGAATTTACAAACTAAATTGTAGCACTGATATACAGATCTTGTTTTTAGACTTTAATAGTCAAACAAAGCACTGTTTTCCTAGGTTACCTAAATCAGTAACTGTTTTCCCACACTATTCAATGAGGTTATGTTATACATTTGTGATAGAGTTAGATTTCTTTATCGCAGTCTGCATTCCATCTTGGGATCTCCCTATATACCCTGGTTGATTTTTTAAAATTTTCATACAGCAAAGTTTATTCTTTGTGGTGCACAGTTCTATGGGTTCTGACAAGTTTATAGTCACATATCCACTACCCCAGTACCATAGAGAATAGTTCCATTGATCTAAAATTTTCCTTGTGCCATTCCTTTGCAACAAACTCCTCCTCTAGCCCCTGGCAACCACTGATCTGTTTTCCATTCCATAATTTTGGCTTTTTCATAATATCATATAAATAGAATCTCATAATATGTAGTCTTTTGGGTTGCTTCTTTCACTTAGAAAATGCATTTGAGATGCATCAATGGTGTGGAAATCAACAGCTTCCTCCTTTTATTGTTGAGTACTAGTCCACTGGATGGACATACCACTAGTTGTTTATACATACTCTTGCTGAAGGCCAACTAGCTGCCTCCAGTTTTCAATGATTATAAATAAAGTTGCTGTAAACGGTTAACTTGTTTTTGTGTGAATGTAAGTTTTCAATTCACTTGTGCGATTGTTGGTTCCATTTCAAAGTCTATGTTTAACTTTTTAAGAAGCTGCCAAACTGTTTTCCAAATTGACTATACATACATCATATACTGTGATGGATGAGACTTCTTACCGCTCTGTGTTTTCCTCAGCATTTGGTATTGTCAGTTTGATTGATTTTAGTTATTCTAATAGGTGTGAAGTAGTATTTCATTTTCATTTTAATTTACATTTTCCTAATGATAAAATATGTTTACTGCCTTTTTATGGGCGTATTTGCCATCTTTATGTCTTCTCTTTTGAAATGTTTGTTCAGATCATTTGCCCATTTTTTAATTGAGTTGTTTGTGTTGCTTATTGTTGAGTTTTAAGAGTCCTTTACAAATTATGGATACAAGGCCTTCATCAGCTATGTAATTTGTAAATATTTCTCCTAATCTGTGACTTGTATTTTCATTCTCTTAACAGTGTCTTTGAAAGAGCAAAAGTTTTTAATTTTGGTCAAGTCCAAACTATCAATTTTTTCTTTCATAGATGATGCTTTTGGCATTGCATCTAAAAACTCATTGCCAAATCCAAATTCTTGCAGATTTTCTCTTATATTTACTTCTAGAAACTTTATAGTTTTAGTTTTTACATTTAGGTCTTTGATCAATTTTGAAATGATTTATATAGAAAGTATGAAATATACATCCTTCAACAAACCTTTTATTTTTTTAATGTTTTATGGTAGGTGTATTTTTGTTTATTTGCTCATTTTTGGAAATAGCCAGTTGTTCCAGGACCATTTGTTAAAAAACTCATTTTTCCACTGAATTGCATTTGCATCTTTGTAAAAATTCAACTGACTATATTTTTGTAAGTCTATTTCTGGGCATTCATTATGTTCCATTAATCTATATGTCTATCTTTCTACCAATATCATGACGATTTGATTATCCAGCTTTATAGTAAGTGTTTTAATCAGGTAGCATGAGTCCTTAAGTTTTGTTCTTTTTCAGTTAAGTTGCAAGAGATTGATAACTGGAAATTTATTAGGTAAATTTTAATAAAAACTTTGCATAATGGGCAGATAGAATTTAAGAATATTATAATTACTAGTACAACCAATGATAAACTTCTACTTATATCTACATATCACAATGAGAATTTCAAGTGTCTTTAGATATGAGCATAAAATAAATGGCCCTTGAAACTAGCTTTTTAATTATCGATCTACAAAGTATTTAACCAAATTTTTCAAAAGTATTGAAATTTTACCAACGCTAATCTCACTAAAATTTTATTAATAATAATTTAATTACAGCAAGACATTTTGTCCTGCTAATAAAATTTTTAAATGTTAATTTTACCTCTGTCTCATCCTCTTAAAAATTTTAGTTTGCTATATGTTTATAATTTATGTAATATGTCAGTGCATAATATGTGTGATTTATAATTTAATATATACCTAGTGGAGAAAAATGCGCGACTATATTGGTGGGCTTTGTGATCAAGTTTGGAGACCGTTACTTGAGAGGAGAGCTCTCATCTGGCTGAGCTGAGTAGAGGAGGGCTATTGAGGAGAAAAAAAGACAAAAAGACAGGTAAGAAGGGCCAGAATGTAATTATCCTCTCAGTACCAAGAAGTAGAATTCTAGAATCTCTAGGCAGTTGGGGACAAAAGAGTCAAGAACTCTTCTTTCTTTAGGGCTCTAAAGAAAGGCTCCTGGTTGAAGACGAGGTCACTTGTGCCTGGAAAGAATCAGAAATGGCTTCATGGGAGGCAGGAAGTTCATGTGAGCTGCCAATCACTGACTGAGTAAGTAGAACAGTGTTTCTTCCACAGAATTACTTGAGCAATGCCTCTGGGGCAGGTAGACACCAGGAATCCACCTTTTTAATAAGACTTAAATTACTCTGATGAAGTCACCTGTCTGGAAGGACCAGAAATACCAACCTCTGCCTTAAAGGATTTAGAACATTATGCTTGAGGCTATCATTGCTGTGGCGTTCTGTTTTGTTTGATTTTATTTGTTAAAGACCAGTAAGATTCTAAGGCAAGGAATGGAAACCAACTTAATCTGTAAGCTTTGCATCTTAAACCTCATCTGTCTCCCTCTCAGAGCTTGGCTCAATGCTGGGGCATAGCTCCATGCTATACGCCAGGGACTTTTTCTGTAAAGAGTCAGATTTTTATTTTAGGTTTGGGGGTCTCTAGGATCTCTAATAAAACCACTCAGTTCTGCCATTGTAGACAGAAAGCAGCCATACACAACACATTACTGAATGGGTATAGTTATGTTCCAGTAAAACTTACCAAAGCAGTCCTGGTTTGCTGATACCTGGTTTGCTATTAGCCAGTGTGCATTCTACATACCCCAGATGACAGGTAGTTAGTTACCTTACTGCTTACTTTAAAGTCCCTGTAATAACTCTCCTCCTGGCCTTGCTGAACACTCAGCTCTGTGTTTAGCTTTGCCTCTGTTTCTCCATGAAGAGAAATTAATAATTTTAGAAATTTCTAGGCAGATGCAGAAAATGATACTGGATGAAAATACGGATGAATATGAGGTTTGGTATCATAAGCAGTTATCAGAAATTTTACTCCACCTCCATCTCAGCAAGGTCGTTATATTTGGGGAAGACACATCACTTCAAGAAAGGAAGTGTTCGTGGAAAGCTAGTATCTAGTAAGGGGTGAAGCTCTTGATCCTACTCCCATTTTAAATAATTCAGTGGGGGCTCCACCACCCAACACATTCCTCCTCTTGTGACCCATTGTCATTCATCCCCTTCCTGCTCATAAGTTGAGACCAGACTTTTAGGAGGCCCCATGGAACAGTGGTGGAGGATCCCAGAAAAACATCGCATTTGTGATATAAGACTGATATTTTTGAAGTGATGAGCCCACATTTGGAAAAGTGTCAAGAAAATAAATAGAAGAAAGATAAGATGCTAATTCCTCTCCTTTCCCTAAAGCCCCAAACAATAAATCTCGAAGTTGTCCATGCAGATTCGTGTATATTTCATCTCTGGCTGGAATCAGGTGTCTGTTTCTGCATATGTAGGGAATACCTGACTCTTTGTATTCTTTCCTTTCTATTCACAAAGTTAATGGGAATCCTAGAAATATATTGTCCTCTGTGGTTTTTAGGTGGATGGTTCTTTCCTGATCCTAAGAACATAAGCATTTACTTGGGAGTAACGGTGTAGAAAGCGTTAAGGAAAGAGCCT
>NW_006443566.1:1533867-1554928 GCF_000325575.1 Pteropus alecto
CTGTATCCTCTGTATTTCGATTTTCTTTGATGCTGATTCTGAATGATTAAAAGTGATAGGAACCATCGAGGTAAGGCTGCTCACAATCGTGGCTGGCAGATTATTGGCGACAGACTTAAACTCAGGATGAAGCAAGGTTGTCTGACCTGGTCTTTCAATCTTTGACAGGTTCTGTCTCCAACAGGCCCGGGGATGAAGGCTGCCAGCATCTTGGCCCTGATTGGCTGCCTGGCCACAGTCACTGAGCCCAAAGTCTACACTCGCTGTAAACTGGCAAAAATATTTTCGAGGGCTGGCCTGGACAACTACAAGGGCTTCAGCCTTGGAAACTGTGAGATTTCTCTCATCATGTTCTTTCTACCTTGGATGTCTCCCCCACATTCACTCTTCTTCCCAACTTTTCCACGTTCTGTCTCACCAGGAATGATTGCTAGGTGTTCAAACGTTCTCCTGAACTGCTTGCTGCTCTCTGGGGCTTCTCAGCTCCTTCCCTGCCCCTCCTGTTCCCACTCCTGGAGTCTTGTACTAATGACACCAGCCAGGGAGCAAGAAAACAATGCCACCCTTGCTGGCATTGTGGAGGATGAACCTGACTTTTAGTCTATGGCTCGGCGGCCACTGACTAGATGTGAAGCTCAGGTATGCCATCCCTGCCTGTCATGTGCCCCATGAGTGAGCTACCTGCCTGGACCTTCTCCGAGGTTTATTAGGAGCACAGCATTATTGTAGCACATATAAGGGAACTCACCCCTAAGAATAGGTTGGAGGAAAAAAATGCATTTCTATTTCTGACTTTTCCCCACCTAGGGATCTGCATGGCGTACTATGAGAGCCATTACAACACCACAGCTGAGACTGTCCTGAAGGATGGGAGCATTGACTACGGCATTTTTCAAATAAACAGTTATACGTGGTGCAGAAATGCAAAGCTACAAGAGAAGAACCACTGTCATGTTGCCTGCTCAGGTACGATTTCAATTTTCATCCTTGTGGACAAAGGCAAGAATTCCAATAATGGGATATCCACCTTTTTTCTGCTTTAACTAAAATTTAGAGTTCAAATAAGCAAGTAGGTCTATATCAGGCTAGTAAATTATTCCACAGTTCCCAAAGGTAGTACTCTGGATCCTGTGGCCTACTTGCTCAAAGATGACTTATTCTTTCTAAGATGGTTTTTATGAAACCCACCATGAAAACAAGAGGATGGGCAAATGACTTTACTACCCTTTCATGCATAGAGATATTAAATATCTTTAATAAGAAGGAGATATCTGTTTGCCCACTAATTTCCATAAGCAATTCAATCAAAAGATGCAATTTATGTTTCTTCATACAGAATGAGACAAATAAATACACTTTATGTAGCATTTTTTAAACAATAAAAATAAAGCTAGAATTCACTGCCAAATCTTCTACTTCAATCATTTAAGAAAATATAGGTGTGCACAGAACTGAGGATAGCAAAATACAACAGACATGAATTCTGGCATTAGGGAAGAGAATACGTGTTTTATGAAGTTAAACAAATGTCTGTACACAGATTTGGGTTGAATGTTGTGGACTTCAGAGGGAAAAGGTATAATTAAGAAAATCATGGGAAGTTTTGTAGGCACAGTGATATATTTGATCTAAGACTTGGAGGATAGTTAAGATTTGGATATTCAGAGCTGAAGAGGAGTCATTCCAGACAAGGGAAACAACAAAAGCAAAGAGGTACATGTAGGGATGTGTGGGGCATGGACAGGGAAATGTGAGAAATTTCTCTGGAACGAAGGGTACATAAAGACAGAAAATAGGACATGTGATTGGAAAGGTTGATTACTTTCTGATCACGAAGGATCCTGGAAGCAAGACTAAAAAGTATGTACTGATTTCCACCTGAAATAGGAAATCAACAGCGATTAGTTGATTAATCGCTGTTTTAGAAAGATTAATCTGCAAGCACAGTATAAGAGAAATTAAAGAAGGGACCATTAAGTGCCACTGCAATTGTTGAGGTGAGAAATGACAAGATCTGACAGTTATGGCTGGTGGTGTGGAGAAGGGACTGATGCAAGAGGTATTCAACAGCTAAAGGGCAGAGCTAAATAATGATTGTCTCGTTTGCCTCCCCTCTAGAATGTAAGCTTTATGAGAGCAGAAGTTTTATCTGATTTGTTAATTAATGTATCCTCATTGCCTAGAATGATGCCTGGCCATTGTTGGAGCTCAATAAATATTGATTAAATAAATGAACGGAGGGAGTAAGGAGCAAGGATGGAATCAAAGAGTCATAAAATATCCTATGGCAAATTCTTTAGGAGCAGGAAATGAACTTTAAATTTCTCTTTGATTCATACAAGATGATTAGTAGCTGTTTTTGAATGTATGAATTATTGAATAATATGTTAATTTATCTAGTAAATTGTCCCTAGCCGTACATTAATTCAGAATGCTCACTACCTCCAGAGGTAGATCACCTAGTAATTGGTCAGCCCTTAATTTAGAATACTCTTTTGTTGGACCAAAATTTACCTTCTTATAGCTTTCTTCCATTAATCATAGTTTTTCCTATGATTAAACTTATTAAACATTTGAAAACGATTAGTGAATATTTCTCATCTTATATTTCTTATCTTCTGGGCTAAATTTTCATTATCTTCACCTTCCTGCAGACATGACTTTTAAACCCTACTCATCCTGATCAGTCTCAGTAGCATTCCTTAAGAGTTCGCCAATGGAGTCTTCCAGTTAAACATGGCGATTGGGCATGTGCATTACTTCCCATGGTAGGTCTCATAATGCCCCCCACACCAGAATATCCATTCATTCCCTAATCCCCAAGACCTGTGAATATGTTACTTTATAAGGTCAAAGGGACTTTGCAAATGTGACGAAGGGTACTGACCTTGAGAGGGGGAAGATTATTCTGCGTTATCTGGGTGAACCCAAACTAATTACATGAGTCCTTAAAACTGGAGAATATTTTTCCAGTTGTGATAGCATAAGGAGGAAGAAAAATTCAAAATCTAAGGTACTCAACCCACCATTGCTAACTTTTGAAGATGAGAGAAGAGGCCACAAATCACAGGATTTGGTGGGGGGAGGGGAGTGTCTATAGAAGCTGGGAATAACCTCAGATGACACCCACAAAGGAAGCAGGGACCTCAGTCCTACAACCTCAAGGAACTGAATTCTGCCAAAATCCAAATAAACAAAAAATTGAATCTTCCCCTAGAGGGCCCAGAAAGAAAAACAGCCTTGCCAAGTGCACACACATTGAGGACTGTCGTATCTTCTTCATGAATTAACCTTTTTATCATTAGAGTCACTGTCCCTGTTTAACTCTGGTAATATTTCTTTAGGAAATATTTAAAAAGTCCATAAATTGACTTTTTCTGGTAGTAATATAATCACTCAACTTTCTTTACCTGATACATTTTTCCCATTCTTTTACTTATAATCTATCTATATCTTTATATTTACAGTGAGCTTCTTATAGACAGCATGTTGTTAGGTATTACTTTATATCCAGCCCAATAATCTCTGCTTTTCAATAGGAATATTTAGACCAGGGGGTCAGCAAACATTGTCTCAAAGGGCCTGATAGCAAATATTTTAGGCTTTTTGGGCCATATGCTGTTTCTATTATAACTATTCAACTTTCCATGTAAGACAAAACCAGTCATGGACAATATGTAAATGAATAGGCATGGCTATGTTCCAATAAAACTTTATTTATAAAAATAGAGGGTAGGCCTGCAGGCCATAGTTTGCCGAACCTTGGTTTAGACCTTTTATATTTAATGTAATTAAAATCCACTATGTTGTGATTTGTTCTCTATTTGTGCCAACTATTCTTGGTTCATTTTCTCTGTCTTCTTTTGAATAAATTGGATATTTTTCAGTATTCTCTTTTATTTCCTCCATTGGCTTATTAGCTATAATTCTGTTCTATTTTAAGAGGCGATGCTACAGTTTTAACATGTATCATTATCTTATTACATTCCATCTTCAAATAATATTCTACCACTTCACATATATGAATTTTATAACAGTATGCTTCTATTTACTCATCTTATCTTTCGTAATATGTTGTCATGTATTTTACTTCAACCTATTATACACCTCAAATGCATTTTCATTATATTTGCCTTAAACAATTATCTCTTAAAAATTTAAATGAGGAAGGGGGTCTTTATATTTACCATATATTTACCATTTTCAGCATTCTTCATTCCTCTGGTGGATTCATTTGGGCAGGCAGTTAAGTGATAGCATTTTCCTTCAGCCCGAAGAACTTCCTTCAATGTTTTTTTCAAGTGGAGTCTACTGATAGGCATTCTCTTACGATTTTTTTTTTATCTCAAAATGTCTATGTTTCATTTTCTTTTTTGAGGAATATAGTCTCTCCGTATAACTTCTAGGCTGACAAATGTTTTCCTCTCAATTTGTTAAAGATATTCCATTGTTTTCTGCTTGACTTGTTTATTATGAGAAATCAGTGATTTTCTTATCTGTGTTCACTGTATGCAATGTGTCCTTTTTTCTCTGGCTGTTTTTAAGATTTCCTTTTTATCACCAATTTTTCAGCAATTTGATCGTAATGTGTATTTTCTTATGTTTATCTTACTTGATACTAACATTATGGATCCCTGAGTTTATAATTTTCATCCTTTCTCCTAGGACACTAATGAGACATGTCTTAGACTACTTGATGTTGTTGCATAGGTCCCTGAGGCTCTTCACTTTTTTCAGACTTTTTCCCTTTTTGTGTTTTATTTTCAGTAGTTTTCATTGCTATATCCTCAAGTTCTCTGATCTCTTATCTGAAGTGTCTAATCTATTAAATTCATCAATTGAATGTTTCATTTCAGATATTATATATTTTTTCAATACTGGGTAATAGTTTTACATCATTCATTTCTCCCATTTTACTCATGGTTTTCCTTAAGTTCTTGATATAAATCAGCTTATTTAAAAGTACTGCTTAAAATGTCTTGTCATTTCTGGGTTGATCTCTCTCTCGATTGATCTTTCTCTTGGTCATTGATTGATCTCTCTCTTTGGTCATGGGTCACATTTTCATGTCTCTTTGCACATGTAATAACTTTTTATTAGCTACTAGATATAATGTATGTTACATTATTGAGTGTCTGGATTATGTTGTCTTCCTTTAGGGAATGTTGAGTTTCATCGTGGTAAGCAGTTAATTCTGATTAGGGAAATTCTAGAGTGATCTTTGTAGTAGAACTAGTTTAGTCTCATTACCAAGGCATGGCTCTTTTAGTGTATCTTTGACTGTCTCAGGGGTTCAGCAAGGTCTCTCCCCTCTGGCTAGTCAGAAATTAAATGTCTTCCAGCCCCACAGGAGCTCTGTAATTGTTCAAGTCTCTGGTAATTGTTATCTGACTACCTCAGTTTTCTCTTTTGCATGCCCGGTTTAGCCTTCAGCCAAAGGCTCAGTGAAATTTTTTTTCAATTACAATTGACATACAATACTATATTAGTTTCAGGGGTACGACATAGTAATTAGACATTTAAATAACTTACAAAGTGATACCCCTGTAAGTCGTGTACCCATCTGACATCATACATTGTTATTACAATGTCACTGACAATATTCCCTGTGCTATACTTTACATCTTTGTGACTATATTTATAACTGGCAATTTGTACTTCTCAATACCTTCTTCAGTGGAATTCTTATGCAGATTTTTGGTGCTCTCCTTGAGGGTACCTCCTACCTCTCAGGTACCCTCCTCCACAAATCTAGCTTCTGATCTCTCTCCTCCATTTAGATTGCTATCTCCTGTCTGGATCCTACCTCCCTGATCTGGAAAATACCTCTGGTCACAAGGTATTGTGACCTCGCTTCATTTGGTTTCTATCTCTCAAGAATCATGAATCCTGCATCTCCTGTTGTGTAATGTCTAAAAATAATGTTCTCATATATTTTATCTAGTTTTCTAGTTGTTTACAGTGGGAAAGGAAATCTGTTACTTCATCCTGGCCATGCTTGACTTTTAATACAGTTTAATATAATAGTAATTTAATATTGTTCAATTTAGTTCCAATTAAAGAAGTCTGGGGCAAACTTATATCTGCAAGACAATCTTGGAATCTAGAAATTAAAAGGTTGGACAGTTCATGCTGAGAAGTGAAAGAACATTCATATCTGTTTTCTTATCATAAAGAGCATGGGATTTTTAGGGACAGCTTTAAAATAGAAAACAGGATGTTGATTTTATATCATAATCACTCCTGTGACTGGTCTCCCTCGCTTCAGGCCAAAGAGTCTTTAATTACGGACAATGTCATTCTGCCCCATGTATTATAGTAGGGACATTCGTCATGGGAACCTGGAAATAATTTAGCATTAAGGTATGTTTACGAGATACATGACATTTCATATATGTACAGTATACACGTACCTCATGTCCATCTTTGAAGCTATAGAATCTCCTCACTCCCGTACCAAATTGTATTCCTAAAATTCCTGCCTGCCTTATCCAAACTATTTGGACACAATATTTTTTATATACATATATATATAAAAATATAAACATATGTATGTACGTACATACACATAGATATAACATAATAGCAATCTCTATTTTCTTCCAGTATCATAGACCACCTTAAAACAAGAGATGTTTAAGAAAAAGGAGTTGATTTTTGCCTCTTGTATCTAGTCTAGTCAATTTATAGTAATCTCTATTTCTCACCAGTCTGGTATCTGAGTTGGCCTTTGTCACTTCGGAGAGGGGAAAGAGATAAATTGCGGGCGTGATAGTGATGTTTTAGTTGGGATGCAGTAGGATGCTGCAGAGACACTGAGAGACTTGAAGCAGAACCAAAAACTGAAAATACGTAGTTCTTTTAGTGTAGATTGTTGCTGTTTTCCGTTGTTGGATGTGGGAGAATAAACTATTCAATTGAATAATGCTTTGCTGTTCAACATAACCCTTACTTTATTAAAGTTTGACTGGACAAAATTTTCTACTTAAAGTAAATCGAGCAGGAGCAATTCTTGGCACGTATCCTTTTAAATACGTGCCATCTTAACTCATTCTTGCCCCTCTGCTGCCCCCCTGTGGCGGTTTTCCATTTCAGCACGGTGTCGGGTCCTTTACTTCCCATCCCCCACCTCCCTTAACATATTACCCCAAGCAAATTCCAAGTCATGTCCAACCAACACTTTTGAAGCAACTAACACTTATGAAACAAAATGCTAGAACAAAATGGAAGGCTGACAAACGCCTTACCCGATCTCCACGATCCGGGCCTTCAGAGCCTATGGAGTAAGCTTTCATCCTGGCATAACAGATAAACTCTCTGCTTCCTCCCCACTATGTGTGATCCGAGCCCTTCCCACCCCTTGAGACACCCCCAAACCCACTTTTAGGAAATAGGCCCCAAGCGCTTCCCAACACAAACCACAGTATCTCAGCACTTAGCAAGCATGTATGCACACAAAAGAAAGTGTTTCTAAGTAATTTGAACATGTATCAGATACCAAGCACTTAAGTTTGATAATCGCCTAATAAATAAATAATTACTTGAAAAATTAATAAAGCGTTTATATTTTTATTATCGGCTTCATTAGCATATAGTGGTCCATAAGCGGGAATCTTTGCTTAAGTGCCTCTGTTGGAAGGAAGTAACTGAGGCTAATAGATTTTAGGCCCCAGGTTTGAGTGTAGACTCATTTACTGGGTGTCTGGACCTCCGTTTGTAGGGATAATAATGATGCCCATTTCTATGGTTATCATGAGGACTAAGAGATGATGCATAAGGAGACTTAATGTGTGCCTGGCATTGAGTAAGTTTTCTATAAAGGTTAGCTATTAGTAAAAGCTATTATTACTCTAAATACTATGTCTCTAGAAACAAGGCAAAAACTTTTATAACCTTACAAAGCTTAATTTTCCACTGGATACTAAATGCTAGTGAATTTGTATATATTGTCTTAATTTGTTATCATTTATAGATCATATCTTTTGTTAATTACCTCCTGGTTAAAAGATTTTTGTTTTAAATAAAAAATAAATCACATTTAGAATGAATTTGCTTAAAAGAAATTTATCACTATCTTTTACTTTTAGTTACACCTATCTGAGAAAGCAATATAATTAGCAACGAAACCGGCATACTCAAGGAAACATTTTATTTTCAATTGAGATTGCAAAATAATTTGGTACTATAATGCTCCATTAAAATGGAACATTTTAGACTAATATTATTCTCTTTGATGATTTTTTTTTCCGCTAATAAAAGACTTAGAAAATATAGAATAATGATTCAAAAGCACTGGTAATCACATGATTAAGAGTTAATCTTTCTTAAAATACTGATGAATTTATGATTTCTTTTTCTCTATACCAACATGGTCCTATAGAATTTTCTGAGATGCTGGAAATGTTATCTGTGCTTTCCGAGAACCACTAGCCACAGTAAAAGTGCTATAAAATCCGAAATGTAGTAAAAGCAACCGAGGAACTAAAGTTCTAATTGTATTAATTAATTTGGATTTAAATAGTCACATGTATATAATGACTACCATATTAGATAGTATAGCTTTAGACAGAAATTTTTATAATATTGATAATTTCATATTGGGAGCATTTTTCAATATTATTAAATAATATGTAAACATGATCTAAATGGCTCATTGTTTCATTATATAGAGGAATTACTATTAATGTGAACATCAATAATTATAAGGAAATTAGATTTTTCTTTCCACTTGGAAATAAATTTTCTCTTGTAAATAAAGCTACGACAAACTACTTTGTAAATAAATTTTTGTAAATTAATTCCTTGGGGTAGATCCAGAAGGAGAAATTACTAGGTGAAAAAATAAGCACTTTAAGACTCTTTTGCTGCTAAATTGCTTTTCTGAAAAGTCGAACCCATTACATTCCCACCAGCAAGTACACAAGAGTACCTATCTCATTGCAACTTAGTCAGCCTTGAGCACTACCCCATTCTTAAAAAATCTTTGTTCACTTGATAAATAGAAATGATATCAAATGGTGTGGGTTTTTATGTCTTTAATTGGTGGTCGTGGTGGGCATGGAGATACCACCCAGATTTCTCCTGAAGAGAAGAGGTCCGCCTCAGCTGCATTTGTGTGATTTGCAGACAATCCACCTGGCATTTCCTTAAGGACTGCCTTAGCTACAGACAGCTGCTTCCCCTAAGGCTGTGCCTCCTGGGACAGCCAACACCCAGCGACTGAGAGAGGCAGAAGTATAAAGGCTTGGCCATTTGGGCCTGATGTGGGCAACTCTGACAAGTAATATTCATTCCTGCATTCTTGGCTGGATTGGCTGAGGCTTTGAGGGGCCTGCATCAGAGCTGGACATCTCTATCTGCTCAATTTTTCTGCCCCGTTGCTTTCACAGGTGTGAATCCCCACTAAATACCTCAAACCCAACTCAGCATCCACTCTGAAGAACCCAATCTACAACTGAAGTGATGTTAGACTTTTATTTGCCTTTTTTCTGTCATGTTTGTGTCGAGAAGAATTTTGAAGCCACTTCTGGGCAAGCAGGAAAGAATGCCTTTGTCAATGAATACATTTTCAATGGAAAGATTTGTTACGTCTGAAAATCATAGAAAAATAATAAAGGCAAAGTTGGATGTTATTTGATATAAAACTTAAAATTTTCTGCACATGAAAAACACCTGGGATAAAAAGTTTTTAATGTACAAACTGTAAAGTTACAATAGATAAAGTTTAATACTTACCATTAAAGATATCTTATATGTCAAATTAACCCAAGGAGAGAAAACATTGTACCATCCTGTTTTACTTGTATATTTCTTTAGTACATAAAAAACAGTCTGCTATTGTGTCTTCTCTAAATGCATTTCCAGAAACTCTTCAGAACTGATCTATTCCTCTGAAACTTCAAGAAATCCAAAATGAGGATGATCTGGAAACAAAAGGAATTCTTTGATTTGCGAAGAAACGCAACAAAAAAAAATGAGAATATGGCTTTTTAGTTCTTCCCATCCTCCTATTCCAAAAGAGCAGTGAGAAAATTGAAGAAAACCTCAAATAACAAAGTCTCAGCTAACCCCATACCTCCTCTCTTACAGCCTTGCTCACTGACGACCTCACAGATGCAATTATCTGTGCCAAGAAAATTGTTAAAGAGACAGAAGGGATGAACTACTGGTAAGATGCTTCTTTTGGAAGACTTAGGCTGATGTAGACAAACCTACGGTCTGTCCATTTGTCATGGCTGCAGTGGATGTTGACAAACTCATCTCTGTAGTGTGGTCCCACAGTGGTGTTAATGTGACTTGTCTATAACCTTCTCAATTAGTGTGTGTATGGCAGGGGGGAGGGGGCGGGGAGGTGCGGTGAACATAGTAGAAGGCATTCGTATAGGGAGGAGAGAGGGTATTGAGCCATGATAATTTGTAACAGCATTTCACGTTCCAAACAATAGAGAAAGGGTTGCTTTCTAATATGAATTGGAAAGCATCAATGAAGTCAGCACACCAGAGGGAAAAAGCTTGAGTTTGCTCTAGCTTTAGATAAGATTTGGAAGGTTACCACAGCATTTTGTGGGGAGAGAAAACAAGCAGCAGGAGAGGAAAATGATAAATTGTCAGGACACTAACCTAGGACCGTGCATGGGATGGTGTTTCGTGGTGCTCACTGTCACCTCTGCACCTCTGCTCTTCGTGAACATGGCTGATCAGGTCCCCCACTTGGGGAAACCAAACTTTCAGAGACGTAGGTGTTTAACTAAATGACCGTCTTTATAAAAATTGCTTCCTTGTTGCATTGAGGTGAAGGATGACTAGGAGAAAACCGGGGAGAGAAAAGTCTTAACGAGGCAAAACAATAGAGTCTTTGGATCTCAGAAGTAAATGAAACTAAATCTTGGGCACTGCTGGTTATTTATTTGGGTTAATTATTCATGGTTTTTCGACCTAAGAATATTTGGATTGTCATGCTTTCTTCTTTTGTTTCTGCTTCCCTCACCCCCTTAGGCAAGGCTGGAAGAAACACTGCGAAGGCAGAGACCTGTCTGAGTGGAGAAAAGGATGTGAGGTTTCGTGAACTGGAACTGGACCAAGGATGCTTTACAGCGACTCCCTAGAATGTATAATGAATGTCAAAATGTTTGTGTCATCTTGTCTCCCTTCCTCCCAATATTCCTTTTCAGAGTCAGAGATTAAAAAACAAAACAAAACAAAAAACTAACCTACATTTTTAAGAAAATAAATATTTCTATTTAAATGTCTTGACTTCACGCTGACTCTGTTTCAATGATATTATAAAAACATGATATTAAGACTTGAAAAGTCACCTACAAAGTGTTCTGGCTCTGGATGGAACAAACTTTTCTTTATTGGAAGGCGAGGCATCCCTTGGTTGACCTCACAGATTGCAAGGATCTTGTCAGCTTACAATCCCTTATTTTTTTTTATTTTTTATGCCTACAGCACCTGGTCTTCCTAGGTGGTCTCCCATCTAAGTATTAACCAGGCCCGACCCTGCTCAGCTTCCGAGATCAGACGAGATCGGGCTTGTTCAGGGTAGCATGGCTGTAGACATGGCTGCTCATTTAAAAGTAAGTTTGCTGACCTGTGTCCTGGAGCTTGGGGTCATTCTTCTCCTGGTCAGTGGACATACAATCCTTCCTCAGCTCAGCAAGAATGTTCCTGCTTCCTCCGGGCAGTCCTGATGGGCATTTCCTTGGGACCAAAATGATGCAATTGCAGCTCTTAGCCCCGATGGTCAGAGAGCTCCCCATGTTACTGCAACATCCATTTAAATTAAATCCATCAAACTCAAAAACCACACTTACATCCTCATAACAAAATTGTTTCCAGGCTTAGATCTGTAGATTTTATTAGTTTGGTCAGGAAACTGGCCTGACTATTTAAAGGATATTTCACTGCATGATCCTGAAGAGATATTCCCAGAAGTCTCTGCTCCATGGCCTCTCTACTGGTCCCATGGCAGTGCAGCTCTGCTCAAGCTGAGTTTTCTCTTGTCGGGAAAAGTACGGTTGGGGTGGCTTTGTGCGACTTTTGGTAAAAGAGATGTGCTCAGGTTGAATGCAATCTGACCCCAAGAATGCACTAAGTTAAGGTTTGTTGTAGACATAATTATGCCTACAAATAAGTTTCGCACTTAGAAGAAAGTCTGCACAGATTACACTGATGGGCTTTGTGATAACACCTAAATGATCCATAAACACTCTGGCTGCCAACTGCCTGAGTTTACTGTTGGCTCATTTCACATCCACTGGTTTCACTTGCAGGCATAAGCTTTTAAAGAATCTAAACAGCTAATTGCCAGAAGAATATAAACATTTCATACATGTCTAAACAAACATAATCCTGTGACAATTTAACAGGCATTACAAACCATGGGGAAAAAAACTTTTAAAACTCATGTAAGAATTAAAAAATAATTCTATAAGATGGCTGAAGGAAATTTGAAAAATATAGGATCTATTAAACTGCACTTAATGAATAATCTGTGCTTATGAAATCCATAGATATGCATTTTTCATTAGTATTGTCCCATTATCCATCTGCCCTGTAGTCCTTATTTTTAGCCAAAACTCCTGCTTCATTAAAACCAATGGTATCATGTTAATGACCTAGGTTGGCACAGCCCCGGCACCAGCTGTTTGAAGACTAGGAGAAAGATTAAAAATAAAACAAAAAAACAAAAACCAATTCCAAAAAAAGTGCTTTGAAATTCAAGGTGAAGGGAAGTTGGCTGGTCTTACATTTGATTGATCTATTTTTTTTGCAAAACATAAAATTTCTAAGCATGCAATCCTACTCATGCTTTCTCTCCTTAAATGTTTTATTTAGTTAGTATTTCTATAAATAATAACTTAGGATTAAAAATTTCATTTTCTCAGATTATTTTCTACAATTAATGCCCTCAGAAATTCAAGAGAAAAATATTACTTCTATTTCTGAGTTATCTTCATTTAACAAAAGTATATTAAAATAACAACTAAGATTTATATTCCCTTTTAGTTTCCAGGACATTTGGAAATATGTTTTCAGTTTCTCCTCACAACGGCCTTATCAGCAGTTTACCAAATGTATTGAGCAGACGGTCAGATAGTACGGTGTAGACATTCATTTATGTGGGTACGTTCTTTCTTTGGGGACTCAGCTCTGCCTGACTCTCCGTACTCTCTCCCCCAGCATCTGTCCCTTTGCATCTCAGCCTGGTTCCTATTATTTCTTAACACTTTCTGTCTGGTCTACCATTTTCTTGATGTCTCTTGCACCCAATAAACCATTTCTCCTTGGGTGTCTTTGCTCTTCCCGAAGCTGAAAGATTGTGCCACTTCCGTATAGCCTACTCAAGCACCGCCCAGCCGACATGAAGCCTCTCTGCTCCGCCAACGTCCTGTCTTTTCTTGATGCTCTTTCGTAACAGCTGGGTATGTACTAAACATAATGAAGTCATCAGGGACTGGTGACATCACCTGGTCTGTAAGCAGCTTGAGGCCTGGCCATGTCTTTTACTTCCCTCTTTCACAATTTCTTTTGAGTGCTAAGCACATAGTGGTTGACATTTGAAAATGTTTGATGTTGATTTTTTATGCAATTGGATACATATGGGATCATACGCAGAATACAAATGAGACATCGCATTTAGAATATTTTTATTTTCAAATCAGGTTCACATCCAATATTTCAAGTACCTTTCACAAACACCTTGGGACATGATGTAACAGAATCTTCACTTGATATAGAAGACACTGAGATCCATAAAGGTTGACTCTCTCTCCAAGGCCCACAGTGCCACAGTGCGGACTCCAGGGGAACCCTGCCACTCCACACGAATCTTCAGGAAAAATGTCCTCGTTCCTTTAAAGATAGGGGGTGCCTGAGCCCCTCATCTGTATTCAGTACTTACTTCCTTAACTACTCCAAATATAGCACAAAGTCTAGTCGGCCCCAAAAAGGTCTAGGAGAAAAGAGTAGAAAATGCTTTCACCCAAAATTTAATCTCTTCAAGACAAGAAAAAAAAAGATTTCATTAGAAGACCTACAGAGATTTTCTCCGTCCTCCCAAAATGGATGGAAAATGCTCCAGATTTCTAAAACTTGAAACAATAAACATGTATTACTTTTTTTCCAAATAGAAAAATTTATGGTTTTTAATTTAAAAATTTAAAATAGGAAAATTATTTCTTCCAATGTAGGCCAAATACTTGGTCCCTACGAGGCCCTCTCCCCCGGAGTCATTCTGCGTATCCTCTGCAGTGCCTGCACACTGTGGGGACACTACGCACATCACTGTCATTCAGGGCAGCCGTTCCATGGAGCTTCGAGCTGCTAGCAGTTTTGTCCATGCGGTGATGCCCAGGGATGGAAATTCATACAACCAGCTTGCAGAGTAGCTGCTGCCTGGGAGAGCTTAGGATCAGGAGAAACCCTGCCTGCAGCACAAGTATCTGTACCGCAAAAGACTTCCTTTAGGGATCTCGAGGCGGCTACATAGCATTGTGACTTGGATAGGTGACCTTCTCTGGCCCTCATTTACCTTTCTTCTGATATCCTGTTACGTCTATGGTGCAGGGGAATGAGAAAGAGAAATTCCCAAACTGTTCTAAATCACAGATACAACAAGCACATCTGTTTAGGCGGACGCTTCTGTAACAGCAGAAAGGAGAGAAAGAAAAGGTCAGCCACTAATGAGCAGAGTCTCACAGGAGAGGAGAAGGAAGAGGAAAGACAAAGGATATATTTTTTTACACGAGGCCGCGCCTCGAACAATTTTTGCCACCCGGGCCTCCTCACTGATGTTCAACCCAAACGAAACACCGCATACCGAGCAGCGGCATTTTCCTTTCCTTTGTTTTCATAACCCTGTGAGTTGGGCTCTGATTCTAACAAAAATGCATATTCATTGGGGGAACATATAGAAAAAAAAATACTTTTAGAAATTATAAAAATAAAGGATTCTCATCACTCGACTATAACTGCTACTAATATTTTTATTTTTTCTTCCAGTTTTTTCTATTTTGTGTAAAGTTGCAATTACAGAGTTTTAATTTTGTAACCTGCTCTCTTCACTTAATACATTACAAGGTTTCCCCCAATTAATATTTTCAAAAATACAGCATACTAGTTACTATGCTTTCCCATAATTCATTTCCTCTTTCTCCTCTTGTTGCATATTTGGGTTAACCAATAACCTTTTCGGGTCTGGGGCTCTAGGTCAATTTCTGCAAAGGGCTCCTTCTTGTCTTGTTGCAGAAATGTTACAAAAAATCAGAACTGTGAGAAACCAAGCACCACTTGGAGAGTTGGAGAACTCAGGTTTATTATGCTCGTGGTCCCAGAAAAGCTAGCACTCTGAAGATCTGGGCCCCGAGCTCAGGGGCAACCTTGTCAGTTGGCATGGGCTGATTGGTTCATTTGTCCTCAGGCAATTACAGAGAGCGGGAGTTGCTATAGGTTACAGGCAGTTACAGAGTTACAAAGCGCGAGAGTTTCAGACAGGAACTTAGGCAACACATCTGTTATCTAGACAGAACAAGCAAAAGGGAAGATGAGTCTTTAGTTAATTTTGAGGTCACTCTGCCCTTCGGCCTATGTGGCAAGCATGTCTACAGAAGCAGAACAAAGAGCTGGTTATAAGGTTAGCCTTTAGAGTGGAAAATTCCTCTTCATTCTCACTGCTTATTCCCCTCTGAACTTCACCAAAAGCCCTCAATACATGATTTTTATGGGGTCCATCTTTTCATGGACTCCTTGACTGCTCAAGGGATGACCTAAACCGAGGCTAGAAGTATGCTATACGGCCACATTTTCTAAACAATTAGGATCGATTGCCATTTGGTCTAAGATTGAGAGAAAATATTTAAACTTGGTACTGTCTTGAAAAATCTAAACCATGTGTTTACCATGCTGTGTCACCGCCTGTAAAACGAGAATGATATATTTGCCATACACAGTCATGGTAAGGATTAGCAACAATTTCAGAAGCACATGACACAAACCAGGCTTTTAATAAAAATTGGTTATTATCATTCTATTTCTATATTTTCTTTCTCCAGTATATTTTATGTGATTTCTAACAGGTACTATAGACACTTCACTAAGATGAACTACGTTTTGTGTGAAATAATGACTTTTCTGAAAAAGAAAGGGGAAGATCTTTCCTGAAAAAACTGCCAACGAAACTGTGACTAAGTTTGTTTTACTAGGTCCATGCTGCTGAGATTTCCAAGCGACAGGGTAAAAAGTTAAAGCGGTCTCTAGACTTCCCCCACCCTGCTCGCTACCACGCCCCCACTGGCAACATAATTCTTGGTGAGGAAGAAAAAATAAATCTACAGTTGCCTTGAAAAGCACTCATGCAAAATAAAGCCCAGATTCATAAGTAATCTGACTTCTGCATCACTTTTCAAAACAGTATCCTGTTACTAGCTAAAGCAAACAGAGCGGTTTCAACCCAGGAACTGACAGGCAGTGCAGAGGGCAGGTTGGAAAAGATTAAATATTTGTGCAAAACCCTACACACCCCTTCACAAAGGGCAGCCTTAGTCTGGAATAAAAGGAAACGGGGAGCAAAGGAAGGAGATGCGGGAACTGAGAAAAGCCTTATCTTTCCAGAGGAAGGATTGGTTTGGGATGAGGACACGGAGCAGGGACGAGGGGAGAACACAGTGCGGGTGTGAGGGCTCTGGTCACTGCCTACCTGGCTCCTGCCTTCAGTGCTGAGGCTGCACTTTTGACCTGTGCAGTGGAGTCGGGCCACAGGGGCTCCGGGGACGTTGGAAACAAGATGGTGAGAGCTCTGAAGCTGCCAGGCTGTGATGGTGGAGGCCAGAAAGAGGCACCCAGTCTCTCAGCAGCACGACAGCGAGAGGAGGGGGAGGAGGCTGGGGTGGAGGCCAGCAAAGCGCATTGTGCAAATCGGGAGTCCAAAGGCCTCCCAGTGGGAGCGAAAGACACACCAGAAAAGGGAGATTTTAGAAAATTGTTTAAAGATCGCAGTTTTCAACTGCGCTGACAGTCTGTCAAAGCCGGCTTCTGCCTCTGAGACATTTCAGTGGCTGCCAGGAACTTCGAATTCAAAAAAAGAACAAAGAGAGAGAGAGAAACTTCATACGATAGAGAGTTCTGTGCAGACAGTAGGAAGATTGCTGATAAGATGAGAATCGTTTAGGAATCAAGATTTTTCTGTGGACTTTGGAGCTTCTCCAGGCCCCACCGCAGAGACTAACACAGCCTCCCCCACAGAATAAACAGCCCAAGGAGGCCCTGGAACACAGCTCCTGTGGCCCATGTTAGAAGATGGGGAGAGGAGACCCCATGAGGAAGAACAGCCTGGTTACTGTCCTCATGGGTCTCAATCCTGGCTGCACAGAAGCATCATTGGGAGTCTTTTTAAAATGCCGATGCCCAGGCCTGGCCCGCTTGTGTTAAATCAGACTCTCTGAAGATGATGCCCTGATGTGGGGATCTTATAACTCCCCAATTAACTCAGCTAGGACCAGAAACCCTAAGCAAGAGACTTGAAGGGGCCCTGCTGGAGCAGGCTTTCCTGGGGCTCCAGAAGCCCATTCTCCTCCTTGAGGGAATATCAATTACCCCACCTTCCCGCTGCATCCTGGGTCCTCAGGAAGTCATTCCCCTTGAAGGTTTAATCCAGTCTCTGGATTTGAGGAGTTGAACCTGGCCATCAAAGCAGACAGGGGAAATGGGGATATAAACTGTTCAACTGTCAACAATATTTGAGTAAGTACCACGCGCCAGGCCCTGCGCTGTGCAGAGGGTGCGTGGAAACCATCATGGTGAGCGTCTGAGTGTTCCACGTGGGGAGAGGCAGAGGAACCGTCCACTGTCCGAGGTCTACAAACACACAGAGGGCTAAAGAACAATTTCAGAAAGGTAAAATCATGACTCTTCATGCAAATCTAAAAAAAATACATGTCAAAGATTTTATCCAACTCATTAATTAATGAGAGAACCACTAACATGTTAAGACCAGTTGAAAGATATTTGAAGACCTAGATATTTGTAGGCAATTTTACAAAAGGAATGTTAGAGTACAATTACTGGGTTAGATACAAAACTAATTAATGTCTTAGAGGATTTAGACTATATATTTTTGACCTTTGAACAACATAGTTTGAATTGTGCTAGTCTACTTATTTGTAGATTCTTTTTAATAAATACTGTAAATGCATTTTTTCTTCCTTATTGTAAGAATATAGTATGTAATACATATAACATACAAAATATGTGTTAATTGACTGTTTATGTTATTGGTAAGGCTTTCAGTCAACAGTAGGCCATTAGTAAAGCTTTTGGGGAGTCAAAAGTTATATGTAGATATTCAACTGTGTAGGGGGTTGGTGCCCCTAACCCTTACGTTGTTCAGTGGTCAACTGAATGAGCTGTACTCTGGAGTTTTATTTTTCTTTCCAGATAGAAATTATTTGCATCTCTGTTAAAGAAAATTCCGTGACTTCATACATAACCTCTCCAAGTCTAGGAATTTTAAGTAAAGAGTGAGTCGAAGGAAGTGCATTGCCCTTGGCTAAACCTTAGGTGAGCTTTTGTCCATATGACACTGAAAGGACATTCGACTCACCGATTGCCTTATTTCCAAGTTTGATAGCGAGAGAAAGGCAGTGAGACTGCAGGCCTGGAGAAGAAACACTGAGGCGGCAGCTGCAGAGTCACACACAAGAGCCCCGCGTCTACGCAAAGACGAACCAATAACGTAGGGGTGCCGTCTGTCATGCTGAACTTACTTAGCTGTGCTAAGTAAGGTGTCACCCACACATTAGTTATGGCTGCAGCCTCTCAAATTTCTAGGAAGATGGATTCAACTTTTTATTCTACAAATATCGTAAGACCTTCTGTGAGATTTCTGAGAATTCTTGACGTGCTTACATTCTCACCGTCCTCTCTGGTGCTGAGCTCCTGCTTCTGCTGAACTAGTCTGCTTAAAAAGCCTCTCATTCCTCAGGGACAGAAAAAGCATCCTTTTCCTTAGTTTGCACAACACACACACACACACACAGACACACACACAGACACACACACACACAAAACAACACATTCACATAAGACATTTCTATGGACTTTACTAGAAGGTTTAGGAAACTTGAAAGATTTAGATTTCAAATGCAAACAACTCAGAAATTAGCAACAGCCATCCCCCAGGTCATTGTCATTTGCCCCCAAGTTCATGAATGTCCAACTTCTTCCAGCCCTGGTATCCTAGGCTGTTTGTTCTGCTGCTCTGGAATAATCAATGAGATGACTTTTGTAAACTCCTTAGCCTTCTTTGAATTACAGAAATCTTTGAGAACTTGAAGAAAGCAATGAACTCTTTGCTGGAAAAATGCCCATTTGATATATACACCATTGAGTCTTAAGGACCCCGAACCACCTCACCTATCATAGAGAAGCTGCCTTTAAACTAAAAATTCTCGATCTATTGTAAATCGCATCTGAAAAATACTGAGATTCCTTATGTGTGGCCCGGTGGAGGATGCTGTATAAAACAATTTATATGGACCCACTTCTCCCTCTGGAAGGCTAGCTAAGATATAAACCAGACCAAGATGATGTAACATGCACACTGCCTCCTCTGACTTCCCATCCAGCAACCTTGAGAACTCACAACTTCATGCCTTAAGTCAGTGGTTCCCAGCCCTGCCGGCGGCCATGGACTCACCTGAACCCACCCCCCAAACACCCTTATTTACTTCATCTGCAGTGCACCTCAGCATTTATTTAAAGCCACCTGTGCCTCTAATGGGTAGCCAGGGTTGAGATATTTCAGGAGGAGACAGAGAAAAGAGAGAAGAGAGAGCTGCCGCTGACTTCATTGCTGATGTGCAGACACTTCCCAAGCTAATCACTCCCAGCTGCAGGTAAGTGAAATTGAGTGGTTTTATAAGCTGCTTAAAGTTTAATAATCCAGAATATAGAGTGCCTTTAGCATCGCGTATCAGGAAGAGGACCAGCCGGGGAATGAGAAATCTGGGATTCGGTCCTAGTGCCGCCTGGGCTCCCACTCCCCAGGGCCTGCCTCCTGTATGGCGCTCAAAGGCACAGCCCACTTCAGTTCAAATCCCATTTCTGCCAAGTGGTGAGGAACTTAGCCCCGCTTAGCCTCTGTTTGACTTTGAAATTGGAAAATAGTATTACCTCGTGGAGTTGTGATGAACACTGAAGTGCCTATAGTATCAATTCCAGCACAGAGCAAGTGCTCAATAAGTTTCTGCTGTTACTACTATGATTCAGCTCGGCAAACCTCCCAGAACCATTGTGAGGGTGTTATTCTCGCTGACCTGGCTCCAGTTAGGCTGAAGCCAGGACACCAAATGGGCTGATTGCAGAGTTCCTGGAACAAAACTCGAAGTCTCTTACTCTCACTCCTCAATACCTTCAGAAAGGTCTTTCGAGACCAAAATTTGAGAAAGTTCTGGAACAGTCCCATCCTAGTCAAATGTGAGACCACTATCCAGTTAGCCAAGCAGTCTTGTAATGGTTTATAGCTACTTTCCCACTTGAGGCTGAGTGAAAACCAGCTCTTGGGGCCTGGAAAAAGCCTGAATACAAAGGCAGCAACAGTGATTGTAACGAAGTGGTCAAATTAGGGGGAAAAAAATTAAGTGAGCGTTACCTCATTCTGGATATTTCAAATGCTCCCACAGTAGGTTCTAGAAGAATTTAGGGGGATCTGAAATGCTTAGGTGACATAGCTCAGAAACTGCAGAAATTTCCAAAACTTTCTCTTTTGTGTTTTTCCTATGAGTGCTGCCAAATACAGCCTGAAAAAGCAACTGAGTTCCTCAAATTCCTGGACATCGGTGAACAGGAAGTTTGGGGCATGGAGCTTCCCGATTGGTTATAAATGAATCTCTGTCCATTTGCTCTGAAATTGCTTTCATCCACTTAATGAAGTTTTGCTATCGCTAATGGAAAAGCAGTATGGATTGTACGCACTAACTCAGGCATCCAAGTAGTAGTCTGATTTCTGTTTGAACAAAGAAAAGGAAACAAATTCTCTAAGAAAAGAAAGGAAAGAAAGAAA
>NW_006443566.1:1554961-1556394 GCF_000325575.1 Pteropus alecto
TCTGATCTCGGAAGCTAAGCAGGGTCGGGCCTAGTTAGTACTTGGATGGGAGACCACCTAGGAAGACCAGGAGCTATAGGTGTAAGGAAGGAAGGAAGGAAGGAAGGAAGGAAGGAAGGAAGGAAGGAAGGAAGGAAGAAAAGAAAAGAAAGTCTCAAAAATGTCCTACCACACTGAACATAGTGTTTGGAGCAGGAGATAATGGTTTGCTAGCTGAGTAACCAGGGTTCCATATGCAACAAATTCATGGAGCATTGCAGAAAATAATAATGATGATGATAATAATAATACTCAGTTAATGTTCCTATATGTTGGGAACACAGTTAAGGACTTTTCATATATTAGCTAACTGAAGTCCCTTAACGAGCCTATGAAATTAATATGATTCCCATTTTACAAATGAGAAAAAGTAAAGCTGAGAGAGTTTAATGAATGTGCAAAGGTAGTACAAGTTTAGTTAATTAGTTCAAGTAATTCACGTCTACGTTTCTCTAGACTGCTCTTAACTATTATGCTATACTTCCCGAATACATACCCCAAAACACATTTTACCTAGAGTTTTAGTCACCCATTTTCAAGAAAATTGTTAACCGATTCTAAAATAAGAAGAAGACAGAGTCATATTTTCTTCCCTCCTTCTCCCTGGGGTCCTCCCCTACTTGTATTAGGGAGTAAGTAACAATGATAACCAGAGAGCAGGCAACAGAAAGAAGGGACCGATGGATAAATCTGAATTGATCAAGAGACAACTGTACAGAACATCTTCAATCAAATTCACAGAAAGTTTAGAAACTTAAATACTCTGTTCAACTACAAAACAATTCGTTAGCAAATTTTCCCACTGAAAATTTTCAACTGTATTCTTGGCTCCCCCACCTTTTGACCTGAGAACTTCAAAACCCAGGATAGTTATGAAATCTATACCTCATGTACCCAGTAGGCTTCTTATTAACTTCCATCTTACTGAGCATCCATGTAATATTTCAAACTTCTAGAAAAGCCTAAAACTGGGATGTGAAAAGGCAAAAGAGAGGAGGAGGAAAGGAGAGACGGTCGGTCTGAAAGTCACTGTGTAAGATCAGAAAGAGATGTACAGTTGAGCGCCGAGAGCAAGGCTGTGTAAAGTGGGACATGGGGGGTAGAAGTTCCGTAAAGAAGGAATCAGTAGCATTTATGGGCCTTGCAGAAAAAGCCCCAACTTGAGATTGCCTTCTCACCAAGAGCAGAGGAGTTCCCTTCCTAGGACTTAGTGACACACCCACCCCCCAACTCTCCACCAAAAGCCCATTAGAATGCGAGTTACATCCTGCATTTGACCATCCAACCCAATCTGATCCACATTTTCCCATGAGTTAATAATCTGACCCCTCTTCGAGGTCTTTCTGTGTGTACTGAAACTGTCTGCTAACTCTCCTACGGAGTGGCGCGTTCGG
>NW_006443566.1:1556413-1557062 GCF_000325575.1 Pteropus alecto
TCAAAGTCCCCATCTGTGGAGGATGCCGTGCGAGTAATGAAATAAGGCAGGCAAGTTCACCCTGGAGGAGACGGAAGTCTTTAAGTGTGGTTGACAAAAGATCTTTAGACTGTAGACATTTGGGGCCTGGGGTGGAGTGAACAGGGAAGAAAATTAGCTCAGGGAGAGAGATTCTTAAATCAGTGGGAAAAAGAAAAACATATATGCAGAGCTGCCAGCTACTGGGACATTTGGTTTCTGTTAGCTGTACAAGCAACGGCTTTGGCTGTTATTGTTGATGTTGTGCGTGCGTGTGCGCTATGTTTAATGGGCACCCGGAGCACAGGCGGTAATAAAACTGTAGTGGAGTGAGTATGCAAAGGAATTAAAGCTAGAACTTATCAGTGTATGGAATACGTAAACCCAAATATTTGGAGGTCCCGGGTTCTCTGAAGCCTGTGGTTTCCCACGCTTACGGGGAGCGCCCCATGCAGAGTCGGCGTTCTCATTTCAAAGTCAGAAGCATTCTAAAGCAAACATGAGGCCCGTAGTGAAATGGTTTCTCTCTGATTTACACATCGGTATTTCTCTGACTGTTGATTTAGCCCAGTCATCCCTGAGAGCACCTTGCAGAGCAAGCTTTCTCCACATTCTCCCCAGCGATGCTGTC
>NW_006443566.1:1557081-1597560 GCF_000325575.1 Pteropus alecto
TGAGACAACACACGCCACGCTAAACCTGAGGGCATAGGAAATTTCCTTTCTCAAATTTCAGTTTCGTCACCTCAATCCCAACAATGTCATGGAAATATTTTTGCTCTTCGGGTTCATAAAAGACTATCTAGTTGATGGGCCACAAATATATTTAGGCCAATTACAGAAAGGCAGCTGGGGAAATCGAGGTGTATATTGTCATGATCCATGTCAGCATTTCTGTAGTTGGAGGTCGCAAAGTCTAAGCTCTATACACTTCTAAGAGTCCCGAGGTGGTGAGAGATTGCTGCAGCAACCGACGATTCCCTGGAAAATTTATAAAACAATAATACTAATAAGTATGTTCTATTAAAAACTTACTATATCAGGCATTTTTCATATATTATCTCTAATTCTTGGACAACTCATCTTACGAATGAGAGAAACTGAGACTCTAGCTACTGAGGGGCCCTGGGAAGTCTCACAGAGAGCAAGGGGCAGAACCGGAACTGGAACCCATGGACCCATCTGACTTTGGAGCCTGTGTCCATGCCCGTGTGCTCTACTGACTCTTCGGACAAGGCTGTACCACATCCGGGCCAGGTATGGGGTAAGATGTCCATCTTCTACCCTCATATTCAGGCCCTCCTATAGTCTTTCTTTTCTCATTCTTCATCTTAGAGGTTTGATGCGATAACGAGAGGGACCATCCCTGAAAATTTTCTAACAGATGCTTAGCATGTGGGGCCTATGAACCTCATCCTTGGTGAAGTGATTTGTTTGTCTGATTTTAGCACCAGGATGGAAGGATGGTTTGAAACGTGAATTACCATACTATTTCTCAGAGAAGCAGTCGGGACCTAAAACTTTGGAAACCACCATTCCATGGGTATGTTTTTCAAATATGCCAAGAGCAGAGGAAATCCCTGGGAATGGCTTCCAATATTCCTGAGTTAGCTGCCATGGGTATGATCTATGACGAGGGACAGAGACTACATAGATGCCCAAAGACCAAGCAAGGTCTGGCTTAGTATGTGGTAGTAGATGGCTTTACCATCTTGGAAAGAGAATTGAGTATCTCGTGTGCAGTTAAAGTCACGTGACATGTAATGACATTTTGGTTAACAACCAACCGCATATACGACAGTGGTCCCATAAGATTATAATAGAGCTGAAAAATTCCTATCAGCTAGTGACGTTGTAGCTATTATAACGTCATTACGATGTGTTTGTGTTTTAAGCTAAGTGTTATTACAAAAGAGTCAAAAAGTTTATAGAGTTAAGTTTAAAGAGTAAAAAAATTAGTTAATTTATTATTGAAGGAAGGAATTTCTTTTTTTTTAATAAATTTAATGTAGCCTAAGTTTAATGTAGCCTAAATCTACAGTAGTGACCTGGCAGGCAGCTTCTGACAGTCGTCAATGACCAAGTTCAGACCCCTAGTTGTTAGTAACTAATCTAGCATGTGAGCAAAAGTCGCTGAAGTTCACTTTGGGGAGGAAAGTGGGGCATGAAAGGTTCATGGACAATGGAAATAACTCCCCTTTTTCTATTGAAACATTTCAGCCCAAACAGGAGTAGCACCACTCTACTCAAAGGAGGTGGGACAGAACCCGTAGTGCATGGACAATGGAAATAACTCCCCTTTTTCTGAAACATTTCAGCCCAAACAGGAGTAACACCACTCTACTCAAAGGAGGTGGGACAGAACCCGTCTATTCTGCCTCCTCCTCCACCATAATGTAGTCGTCAGGTCACTGGGCCAGGTCTTCCCTGATTTCCCTTCAACTCTAGAATTCTAAATACTGAGTGTGTGCAAGGTACTAAGCCAGGCAGTACCATGGAAAGAAAAGAATGTGTACTTCTTGAATCATGTGTTTGACCCTACATGTGCCTAGCTCCATACTAAGCAGAATCAATAACCTGCTACTATGCCCAGAACATTGATGGAGCTTCAAGGACTGTCACTATTAATTGATAATAACTAGGGTGAAACAAGAGAGACACCCAGAGCGCAAACTGTATGATTCTGATTATCTCTATAAACTTTGTGCACTAGTAATAATAAAATTCTAATCTTATGCAAGAACTTTTATATTAATATTTTTTTAGGTCTCAGGAAAGAAACCATGTTGCGCATTTGGGGCAGATATCAAGTTTCTGATGATAAACTGAGAAACTGAGTCTCAGAACGTCTAAGTTATTTGAACAAACTTCACAGATGACCTGAACCATACTTCTTCCTCTTCCTATATCCTCAGCTAGTCTTGGCTCCTCTCCTTCTTAATTCTGACCAACTGAACAATTTGTGTTCTTCTGGACTCATCCAATCGACTTGACTGTCTTCTGATTTATTTTATAAAATTAAGAGCTAGAAAAATCTTGAAAGAACTGCATATTGGGGCTGCAGTTTTATTAGGAAATAATAGTAATGCAATTCCTGTTTCTTGAGTCACACCATAAGGTAAAACACTGAAAATCTGTCTACCTAAGCTGATGGCAAATCCACAATCATGCTGGTCCTTCCTGCTTGGCTCTCCATGACAGAGCACCAACCGGGGCCACTGCAAGTGAACCCCTCGTATGCTGAGACACTAGTCCTCCCTTGGCAGTTCTGGCTGCAGGCGGTCTCCTTCCTTACCCCAGTATGCCCTGAAAATGTCATCATTATGTATATGGGCCAGGAGAGGTTTGGGAAACATCTCTGTAATGTAATTCTGAAGTGAAATTCTCTCTACTGATCATCAACATCTAACATACGATACTGTAAAGAAAGTTGAGTCACAATTGTGTTGTTATTTTTGCTCTTTTTTTTTTTGAGTCTTTAAACCTCTATTTTTTTTTAACTTATAATCTTTCAGGTCAGTAAGAAAAGTGTAGTTTATTTACATCATGTCAAATCTAGCCAGAAGGAATCAAAAACTGCTGGCTGAGAACCGCGAATTGCTTCTGCTGGGAAAGAAAGTCTAGAGCCAAGATGGAGCTGAACCAAGTTTGTTCCTCTTCTAGGTCACTGGGCAAGAGACGGAAGGAGGGAGGAAAGGAAGAAAGAGCATTCTTTTCAGCCAACTTCTCAGGGTGCTAACAAAATGCTGGGGGAAGGGGAGCTCCTGACTCCTTGGGTTTAAAAGCTTAAACTTAAGATCTGACCTCAGAATTGTAACAACTATTTTTGCATCTTCAGAATACTCACCAACTCAGTGCTATTACAATGTAAACTCTTGAAGCTCACCCGGGAACTATAACTTACTATAGTGTGTTAATTGTGGCCCCCCAAAAGATATGTCCAACCAAAACCTCAGTGTTACCTTATTTAGAGTAGGGTCTTTGCAG
The DNA here is from genome assembly GCF_000325575.1 of Pteropus alecto. Classification (NCBI taxonomy): domain Eukaryota; kingdom Metazoa; phylum Chordata; class Mammalia; order Chiroptera; family Pteropodidae; genus Pteropus; species Pteropus alecto. The sequence continues at coordinate 1,560,394 of NW_006443566.1, forward strand.
ATGTAACTAAGGTAAGGATCTAGAGATGAGATCATGCTGGATTACGGTAAACCCTAAATCTAACGACAACTGTCCTTATGAGACAGAAGAGGAGCATGCATAGAGACACTGTGTCATCCGACCCATGCCCCCTCCTACATTGCAAAGCCCCTCCCTTCACCTCTAACTATTGAAATCCTACTCATCCTTGAAGGTCATGTCAAAGGCATCCTCCTTTGTGAAGCCTCTTGTAATTTCATCCCCAGTCCCATCTTGACAAATATGATGTTTTTCTCTCTTTGAGCCTCATTTTGTTTCTACCTCTATAATGACACTAATTAGAATCTTCTTTGGAGAAGTTATTTTTAAAAGTCAAATTCCCAACCAGGAACTGTAATTCCTTAAAAGCAGCATCATGCTTGTCACTGTAACCCCTGCAGTGCTCGGCACAGGGCTCTGCACAGAGTGAGTCGTTAATATATTTGTTTAAATTATTTAAAGTGCATGTTAAAGGTTAATAGTTGAAGGTTGCAGGTGGTGAAGAAAATAGTTCAGGATGGTTCTTGTCCTCCTAGAGTATTTTTTTTTTGTAGAACGAACACACACACACACACTCCTAAGAAGACAAGAATGAAAAGAGGAGTTACAATGAAAGAGTATGGACACCAAAGTACAATAATATATGGACTTCTAAAATTGGAATTAAAATTTTACTGTTATCAGAATAATTCTCATTTATATTGGAGGTTAAAATTACCAAAAACATCACATCTTCCAAGAAGTACAGTCACTGGACTGAGAGTTTAGTGCTGGTTTTGCTACTAACTAGCCATGTGACTCTGGACAATGCAAAATCTCTCAGGAACCAAATTTCTATAAAATTAGGGAATTTGACTAAATCATCTCTATGGCTTTACAATTTTGTGATTTTTTTTTTTTAAAAATATTTCATTTGTATCACATCCTCCAAATTAAGATGACTCTTAGATCTTTATGAGAATATCGAAAGGCACAGCAGTTTTCTGCTTAGAAAAAAACAAATCCATGATTTTTTTCTTTTCCTTTGTCATGTGATATTTTACCACCAATTTTTCATGTTTCTAATTAGAATGCCAAATTCCTATTTTGTCTATCAAAGGGAAATAATCCCGTTACAGATGAAGAAACCGAAACTCAGAGAGTTTATTTTTGTGAAGTGACTTGCTCCGAATCACACAAGTCGTAAACGTCAAGGACAGAGGCCAAACCTGAGTTTGGTGACTCCACACATGGTCAGATCTCCCACTACATCTTGCTTTCCACCACAGCAGAGGGGAGCTACGGGGGGCAGGAAGCGAGTCTACAGGCTTCTCACAGCGCCGGCCTCGCTGGGTGAGAAGTAGGCTCTCTGGGGTCACGTCACTGACAGACTGTTAGAACTGTCGACACTCTTTGAAGGATGAGAGTAAAACTCTAAAGGTCGGGGGGTATCATTTTTGAGGAAACTATGCATCTGTATTTGAATTGGAAGAATAAGGAAGAGAAGGCAGACTAGATCTAATTTTTCTGTAGCATCAAACATTGTATCCTGATAACAAAAACTTGGCGAGGAAAGGGAAAGGAGAGAAACCTCAGGTGTACCTGTGGTCTAGATACAAGAATATTCCTTCACTGGCTGTTGTTTCCCCCTACATGTGCCCCCGAAGACAAGTCTTCTCCTATCAGATCCACTAAGAGCGGCAGCAAATTGGTGAGATCTGAAATGCCATAGAACCGGGGATATTCTTCAGCACCTCTTGACCCAGCTTGTGCTTATAAAGATGGTTGGCATCTTTTGTGCCTGCTTGCTCTGAATGCTCCATGTTTCCAAATACACAAGAATTGAAGCTCGATGAAGACTCAGAGTGGTAATCTATCTCCACCTTGGCTTCTCCAGTCTCTGAACATCCTCCAGTCTCCTTTCAAGCTAATTCTTATCCCGAATAAGATTAAGAGAAAGCATGCACATAAAAGGGATATGATGATTTTGCTACTATATGGGTAGGGATGTTGTGACTACGAAGTTGTTGATTATCTTGGGCCAAACTATTTGCGTGGCTTTTCCAAGGCTTTTCTTTTCCTCGGTTCCATTCTTCTCTGTAAATCTTTGGCCCGATTGTGGCCTTTTTCTACTGCATGGGTAGTGCCAAGCCTAATTTGTTTCTTCTCCCGAAATGCTCAATTTCCCACTCAGCAAAAGCTGGCTCCTAGCTGACTTGCAGGAGTATTGATGCCTCAAAGAAATTTGCTCTTAAGTACAGAGTGAGCCAAAGCTCTGCTCCTGGGAGGTCCCTCTCTTACCTGACAAAGCAGGGGAGGTTCCTGCTTTTCCAGGTTCACATTTGCTTGTAGTTTTTCTGATCATTTACTTACAATTAGACTTAAACCTAACTTGAAACACGTGTGTTTTTTTCAGTCCCACTTCCTGTGGCCTAAGAAAAACCTGACAGTTCCTGACAGTCCGAATTTTTATCTTTCCACTCTGGGAGCCACACAGCAGAATTATATTCCTTAGCCAAACAAACGAACTACAGAGGGTCCATTATGTTGCCGCTTCAAAACAGGAAGCTGGGGTTAGTGATGGCAAAGCCTGGTTTTACATAATGAGGGATGCTTGGGGCTGCACACACCGCCCAGCACGTTGCAGGCAGAGCCCAGCAGGGTTTGCTCCTTCCAACCCTGGATGGAGGCTTTGTTCAGCTTGGCCAGCCACACCCTCAGACCTGGATGATCAGGCTCCTTTCCCAGGAGAAGTTCCGGCCTCTTCGTCTGGCGCAGGGTCTACTTGCTGACCTCCCCGGCCCTCTGAGAATCGACACAGCCATGGAGCCCGTTCCCAAATACACTCCCCACTCACCCACTCTCCTGGGTGCCCCCAGGGCTAGTTTGCCTCCGGGCCCCACGTAGGTGGGCCCAACCGCAGAAAGAAATCTCGGTGACCTTTCATGAACACCACCAGCGGAAGGAGAGAGTGTGTCCAAGGGTCCAGATGTGAGTAATCCGCGGAAGCAGAGGGATGACGGTGCTTGCCATGTTCCCTCCACCTCCAAGCTCACCCCTGCTGGATGCGACTCGTACTCCCCTCTGTAGCTCTGGCTCCAGTGACCACTAAGAGCTTCCCAATAGGTCTCATGGAGGTCGACATTTGAAAAACCGATCGTTTCCCCTGCTGCGTAGGAGAGCGCCAGAGCAACCTAACCTCGACTTCACCTTGGGCAACGTGCACTTGGCTGGCGGATGTCTGAAAGAGTAAACTGCCGTTAAGCCTCTGGAGAGTTCTGTGCGCTCCTTTATGAAGCTTTAAAACAATCGCAAGTTTTCTGCAAAAAGCCTTCAGGGGCCACCCACTCCGGACATGAATCATTTACATGCGGATCTTGCACATCCTACAACAATGCCACCCACAGGCTGCAGGACCCAGGGGCTTTCAAAGGGAAATTTCAGGCAGGGAAAGAAGCCCAATTTAAGCCCAAGTTCAACTGCTCATTGGAGGGTGTGTATCCTTCAGGCTAGGAAGGAGTCAGATCAGACTTCTTTTGAAATCCTTTCTGGTGACCAACCCAGAGTTAGTTAAACCACTGGACACTTGGCTTCCTCGTTACCTATCCCATATTTCCTAACCAAAGAAACGAGAGAATTATGACTGGGGGGTCTTAGAATCCATTTTACACATGGATTTTCCACCAAAAGCTATTAAGAATACAACTTTATGATGTGGGATGTATGTAGATTTTTATTTTTACTTTTAAAAGGGGTCCACATGCTAAAAAGAAAAGCTGGCACTTCTGGCCAAAAGTCACCAAGAGAAATCAAAGTCCGTTCTTCCCTAATCAACTTTTATAGCTGAACGGGACCGAGTGTTAACCATCCCACCAAGTCTAGGGTGCTGGAGCCCTGTGCCCAAGCAGAAATACATTGCTTAATTTGTTAAAAAAAAAAAAAAATCAGGCAGGAAAATACCTCAAGCTGCATTTCTGGAACTTATTCCATGTTCCCTCCCACCGAATGAAAGTGAAGATAAGCTTCATTTGGTTCTAAGGAGACTTACATGCCCACCAAGCAGAGGTAATGAGTAATTTGGGGTTGAGATTTGCTTTCAATGCTGAAAATAAACTTTAATCTGTCAGGTAAAAAAAAAAAAAAAAAATTCATGTGAGTTAATAATGCAAACGGCACAGCGCTTTCTGAGTGTAGCTATAAAACAGTTAAATTGCCTCTGATTATGTCAAGCTATGGATTAACTTCAAATTTCAGAAGATCCCAGGATCCAAGAGGGGAAGATCCGACTTCTGGCAAAACGAGTGCCCAGAAAGTTTAGCTACACTGAGACCAGTTTGTGTAAAAAACTATACAAATATAAAATGCTTTGCATCTGCTCAGAAGTAGACTCTATAAGGTTAGCATTAAGCTTTTGTAACACTTCGAGCAGGTAGTATAGTAGCCACTACACTTAATAATCATTTTTGGAGAAAACGATGCAAGCAAAATTCAATTGGGGTGAACATTCTAATTAATAGAATCGGGCCTCAACAGCGCCATTCAGGACCTGCACTTGGCCTGGGTGGACCGACTACGCGGCCTTTGTTAGCGTCCTGGCATCACACAGTGCCAGCTCATGCCTTAGAGGCAATACTGGCGTGAGAGCAGAGCACCACAAATTGGGAATGTGGTGGCAAGAATTTCAAAGTGGGTCATGATGCTAAAAGAGAGAGTTTCAACAGTGATCCATTATGGATGTTATAGAAAGTAGCTGTGTACAAAGGCACCAGAATCTTCATCCAGGGCCACTATGAAGAGCCCCTTAAAGCTAGAAAGAACTTGTTTCCAAAACAAAAGAAGACACAAGGAAATGAATCAAGGAGGACATCTCCCCAAGGCCCTTGGCCTCATCTGGCCTTCACAACCACATTCCCAGAAGGCAAATGTCTACCTCTTTGATGAGATTTTCTAAAGGCTCCTGCTAGGCGGTAATGAACTTGCCTAGACGGTGGTTCACACTGGAAACCTGGGATTGATTTTGAACATAATAGGTCTGTACTTGCTTCAGAAAGTGCCCTCCTCCAAATTATCTCATTTGCTCCTCAGACAGCCCCATGAGGTAGGGAAGTTCGAAAGCCTTCTTTATTACAGAAGGAAAGTTTTTTATTACAGAAGGAAATGATCACATCATTGCAGCTTGTGGATAAATCACACCCCTCTCCTTCCTAAGGGGTGAAATAAAACAGGAAAAAAATGAAACCAAGGCATGTGGGAAAACTAGGAACGATGCAAAGGAAAGCCAACTTTTGTTTGAAAAATAGAAAGGTAAGGGCGAAGATCCCACTGCCAGATCTCCCTGTGTCACCTCCCTGTCCCTTACCTCGTGAATGTTTACTCATTTATTCCTCCAGAGGTGAGGTCACTAGGGGGCAAAGGCCATGTTTTCAGCATTTTGTGTTCCTAGTGCCTCACTCACATCTGGGACACAGTTGGAACATGGAAAGTGCTTCTGAATTAGCAGGTACTACAGGAAAAAATATGGAGTAGATTTAACTGAGAAGATCGTTAAAAGGAAGGTGTGGCTCCTCCATATGTCCACGAAAAGCTATTTGAATTAGGATAAATGTTCAGGCAGAATTTTTGGGGAAAAGACCCAGTAGACAAAGCAGGTAGGATTCTAGATTGTTCCTGCATTGCCTCAACAGTCTTTTTAAATACAAACTATCATCTTAGTTTAGGATGGGTGGAGATCCACTTTCTTAGAGGTAGGAACTTGGAGCTATGTTTACTGGTAGCCTCTCACCGGTTAAAAAAAAAATTCAATAGGATAGTTGAGGCTGCTGTGCTAAGGACCCTTCGTGAAATCTCTATTGTCGGTACTGGGAATACTGGCCAGGAGAATTCTCTCAAACAAATAGAGATAAAGATGATATAGATATAGATGTGTAGATATAGGTATAGGCATGGGTATAGATAGATATAGATGATATATAGATATAGATGACATGGATATAGGTATAGATGATATAGATAGATATAGATATAGATATACAGATATAGATATAGATCTTCAAGTTTTGGCCTCTGAAAAGCCATTTTGCTTTTCTTTTTTTAAAAAAGAATTCTTTTCCCACAAGTAATTTAATTTCATAGATATTTGTTTCTAAATAGGAAGCTGAACCATATGACAAAAGATATTCTTTTTAATAATTAACTTTTGTTCTAGTAGCTAAAATACTAAGGGGAATTTTTTTTGTTTATTTTGGGGAAAATAGTTTAAAATATGAGTTTTTCCTGATTTTCAGTAATCTTATTGATTTCAAGTTTGATTCCTAATTTAACTCTCTGCTTCTTAGATTGACAAAAGCAATTTCCTATTTTCAGTCAGAAATGCTGTTATAGAGGAGTTCTGAGCAATTTTGGAGACAATTGTCAAAGTAAGCATTAATGGGTAGGTTAAAACAAATTAAAAATATACTCTATCTGACGTCTCCAAATAGTCCCATTCATGCTTCTATCAGGAGATTTTGCAACAGTATAAAGAAGTAAACCACCCTGGGTCCCATTTTCACAAAAATTTTGCTTATATTTTGTCATTTCATTGTAGGCTCTTAGCTGAGACTAGCTCCTTTGGTTTCTGTAGTTACAGAAAATTTTTCATATTAGCTTCAATATCATTCTTCAATTCTTTGTTCCATGGTTCTTTCTCATAGCAATGCTTCATCCTTATCAGCTCTTTAGTCTAACATAGGCTTCCTTTCTTCCTTCCTTCCTTCCTTCCTTCCTTCCTTCCTTCCTTCCTTCCTTCCTTCCTTCCTTCTTTCCTTCTTTCATTTTAATAGTTATCAAGTGAAATAAAGTCCTTGCTTTCATAGAACTTGCATTCTAATGGAAGTCAGCAATCAAGCAATAAGCCAAAATATAATTTTAAGGAAACTTTTTGGAGTTTACTCCAGTATGAAGAAAAATTAATTTAATTAACCCCCAGGAAAAAATATATCGCCTTACAGGTAAATGATATAAGGTATAAGGAAAAAGTATACCCTTATTCAGACTAGAAAGTCTAATGTTAGCATGTGATACATTGAGAAGCCAGGAATGTGACATATTCCCATTAATAGGTCATTGCCAGTCCTTAGATCAGCTCTGTGCTGATGTGTGTTCCAGTGCTCCATTCGCAGGCCCTGCTAAGTGACTTCTTTCCAACCAAGGATTATTTATGTTTGAGGAATCTACTTACCTAAAATGAAGGCTGGGAAGCTCACTACAAGACATTCACAGATGGACACCTGGCCGCAGAAGAGTGGAGCGTGAGCCCAGGCCTGGTCCCTCTGTACCTGGATGTCTACCAGTGGCCTTCACCTCCCCACAACCTTGGATGCTGGCCACACTGGTTGCTGCATCAGCCTTGGGCAGAAACTGTCTTTCCTTTTCTGCCCTTTCAGGGTGTTTACACGTTCCACCCATAGTCAATCTCAAGAAGGTAAGAATGCACGTGGAATCGCTGTTCCGCCTATAGTGATCTGCTTTAAGGTTTACACCACAGTAGAGCCAGCTGGTGGTGATCCCACCAGTCTGTTTCTCTGACATATACAAATCCCAGCACCCACAGATGTAATGTCTACATGTACTCTGCACAAGCAGTCCCAAAGGTACTGATTCTGACACAGCATAAATCCAGTGACCATATGTAAGAACTCCAGAAAGGAAAGCATTGACTAGTTACTAAAATGAGCCTAGCTGCCTGCCTAGCATTTACATTCAATCCAATGTCACTGTTTTAGTTGTCATATGATAACAACTTGTACTTAGTAAGCCCCATGAAGTCCAAATATTGTTTCTTTGTTAAGAAAGAAAAAGAAAGAAAGAAAGAAAGAAAGAAATGTCATATGATAACAACATGTACTTAGTAAGCCCCACGAAGTCCGAATATTGTTTCTTTGTTAAGAAAGAAAAAAGAAAGAAAGAAAGAAAGAAAGAAAGAAAGAAAGAAAGAAAGAAAGAAAGAAAGAAAGAGAAAAAAAAAGAAAGCCCACAAATTAAAAAACAAAAACAAGTTGGACATTTACACCACCAGACAACAAACACTATTTTTAAAATGATAGTAGCTATAAAATGTGGTGTGGGCACAGGGATAGACAAATTGACCAATTGACAAATTTGAAATTCAGATACACACCAGCTCCTGATATGATTACCTGATTTGTGACACAGGTGATACTGCCATTTCGCTGGAAAAAATATTATCTTTTAAATAAATGGTGTTGGATCAATTGGATATTCTTTGGGTGGGGGGAGTATCTTGACTTCGTACCATACACAAAAAATGAATTCCAGATGGATTATATATTTAAAAGTGAAGGGTAAAATAATAAAAGAGTAAAATATAAGAAAATAAGATAATATCTTTATGAACTTCGGGTTAACTAAGACATCTTTGTCAAAAACAAAAAGCAAAAGAAAACACTATCCATAAAAGAACAAAATAGTAAATTAGATTATATTAAAACTAACAACTTCTGTTTATCAGAGACACCGTCAAGACTGTGGAAAAGTCAGCCCAAACATGGGAGAAGATACGAACAGCACATTTATCTGACAAAGGATCCAAGATAAATGAAATGCTCCAAATTAATTTTTTAAAAGTCAGTCCATAGAAAAATGGACAAAACTTGTAAGACACTTCAAAAACAAGACTATTCAATGGCTAATAAACACATAAAAAGATGACCAACTTTATTAGTCACCAAGAAGATACAAATCGAAGCCGCAATGAGATGCTACTACACACCACTCAAATAGCTAAACTTTAAGTAAAAATTGGCAAGAATGTGGAGCAACTGGAATACCCCCACCCTGCTGATGAGAGTGTTAATTGTTTTAACCACTTAGGAAAACTATTTGTCATCATCTGCTAAAGCTAACACGTGCACACCTTTTGATGGACAACTCCAACAGAAATATGTGCGTATGTTCACCAAAAGACATGTGTCCAAATTTTTATAGCAACATTATTCACTGAAGCTAAAAACTGAAAACTACCCAAATGCCCAACAATGGATGAATACCTTATGTTATATTCACACAATGGAATACTATACAACAATGAGAAAGAACTATGTACGACTATTCGCATCAATATGGTTGAATCTCACAGCCATACTGTTGAGCAGAAGAAGCCAGATGTAAAGAGAATATGTATATATTATGATTCAGTTTATACAGAGTATTAAAAAAGGAAGGATAATGATTTCCCTTTTAGGAGTAGTGACTGGAAGAGACCATAAAGGGATATTCTATTTCTTCTTCCAGGTTCTGGTTTCATGGATGTGTTCAACTTGTGAATATTCACTGAGTTTACGATATGTGCACTTTTTGTATGTGTATTATACTTCAATGAAAACTAACAAATAAATAGCAGTTCTTATAGATACCTCCATAGTAAAATCATATATATCAACTCTGCAGAGTCATGACATCCAATTCAAGGCAAAACTGTGCTTAAAATCTCCCATTAATATATTTTTTTATGATAATGCCAGAATTGAAGAACTCTACTACATACCAGCCCTGGAGGGCTAGGTTAGGTGTGCATGCATGAGCGAGTGGCATGGGGTTTTCACTACTAATGCACTAATAAAGTGTAACAAGAAAAATACGATGCTTAAAAGAAAGCCAACTGCGGCTGCTGCTGTGGAACTGGACTAAAAATTGAGAAAAGCTCAGATATGGTAACTGGAAACAGAAATTTCATGTCAGAAAGAACATGCTAAGGTTTATTCTTGAATTAGGGAGTCTGGCAAGATTTTTAGTTAAGAGTCTATTACACTGCATTACATTGTTATTTTTTTTAAAAGATGTAGCTCTGGTCTCCTCGATTAGACTGTAAGCTCATTAAGAGCAGATACTTGTCCTCATTGAATCTAGGCACACGGGATGTCATTTTTACTTCTTGATAGCTAAACACATTTACAGAGGCATGTTCAGTTTTTAAAATTGGAGGTAACGCATTGAGACTGAGGCAGAGGTTGTTGGTTTGAGGTAGGTTTGGTGCTGTGTAAGTGGGTGAGCTGATAAGTTAATTACTTGAGCTGTTTTTTTTTTTTTTTTTCAAGAGTGGCTGGTTGGGGAAGGGGGAAGGGGACACTGCAAACTCTGACTCCTGTTTGCAGACTTGAATCACAGGGGGATTGAGGGATGAAAGCAATACTCCCGAGCCAAACTTGGAAGCCCATCAAAAACCGTTCACGAAATTGTCCAAGTAACTTAAACATTTTGTCATATCTGGAACCTCAGGTTTTTAGCACTATTCCGTTTCTGAGTACAGTAATCCCCCCGTATCCACAGAGGATACATTCCAAATCCCCAATGGATGCCCGAAACCGCGGATAGTAATGAACTTGATACGTACTATGTTTTTGCCTGTGCTACACACATATCTATGATAAAGTTTAATTTATAAATTAGGCACAGTGAGATTAACAACAATAACTAATAATAAAATAAAACAACTACAACTATGCTTTAATAAAAATTATTTGGATGTGGTCTAAGTTTCTTACAGTACTGTACTCACTCTTCTTGTGATAATATGAGATGATAAAATGCTTACATGATGAGATGAAACAAGGTAAAGAAGGCATTATGATATAAAATCGGGGTTACTTAAACACAAGCACTGTCATAATCACGACAGCTGATCATCTGTTAACAAATTAGGCTAGTGACTAACAAATGGAGAATGTATACAGAGTGGAGATGTTGGACAAAGGGGTGATTCATGTCCCGGAAGGGAGGGAGCGGGATGGCTTGAGGTTCAATCACATGACTCAGAATGGGGGACTATTATGGATTACATTATGTCCCCCCAAAATCATGTTAAAGTCCTACCTCCCAGTACCTCAGAGTGTGGCTTTATTTGTAAGTATTTATTTGTACTTATTGTATTCATTGCATTTGAATTTGTATTTATTGCAGATTTATTAGTTAAGATGAAGTTATACTGGAGTAGAGTGGGCCACTAATTCAATATGATTGATGTCCTTATAAAAAGGGAAAATTTGAGCATGCACACACACACACACACACACACACACAGAACACCATTGGGTCTGATGCTTCTATAAGCCAATGAACACCAAAGATTGAGAGAGAACACCATTGGGTGTGATGCTTCTATAAGCCAATGAACACCAAAGATTGCCAGCAAACTACCAATAACTAAGAGAGAGGCATGGAACAGCCCCTGAAAGACTTGACCTCAGACTTCCAGCCTCCAGAGCTGTGAGACAATAAGCTTCTGTTGTTAAGCCACCTAGTTAAACGCTTTGCTATGGCAATTCTAGCAAGCCAAGTGTTGAGTTGTCAATTGCCCATTACAAATCACTAACATACTCTTCTTCCAGAGACACACAAGAGCATGTTAGCAGCATTTTTTAATGTCAAGGGCATGTGTATCTGAATATTAAAATTTCAAAAAGCATGAGTTCATCTTTGAAAACAAACCAAATATTTTGCCAGTTCCTTCCCCAGCAAGTCTCTAAAGTTAATGGGACCTTAACGATCACTTAAGATCTGGTCCCCTCATTTTAAAGATGAAGATGTTGAAGATCACAAATGAAGTGACTTGCCCAAGGTAAGCTAGCTTGCTGGAGATAGAACTGAGAGTTCTGGCTTCCAACTCCCAAGGTAGACATTTTCCACTAGATTTGCACTCCATCCTGCGGAAAGTTTATGCAGACAAACAAAAGAAACCTCCACTCTTGCTCTGAGATGTGGCTATGAGCAAAGCGGCAGGAATCCCACCAAGGCCCTGGAGAAACTATTACTCGCGTTGTAAAGATCAAAAAACAAAAGTAAGAGAAACTTTAATAGTCCCAGTCCAACACAGTCCAAAGAAGACTAAAGAGGCCAAAATCTAATTATGACCCTGAATCTTTGCATAATCCTACAAGCGACTTGGCATTCCTATTTCAACATTTTTGGGGATTCCAGTATGGAACTAAGCACATCGGGTACATTTAATTTCAGACTTGTAACAAATCAGTTGTGCCAAACCACACAACTCCACCTCAAGATAATTTTCCCCAGTGGGACGAACTATAATAAGGCAGCAGCCAAAATGTGTACATTAGTTGAAAACACCCACATTCCTAAAGTAAGTTTTATGCCACTATCATCTCTGTCTCCCTCTCTCCCTCCGGTTCCCCCACTCTCTCTGAATCCTTTCCAGCTCTTTGATTCTACCAGGAAAAAAAAAGAAAGAAAAGAGCCTTTCATGCTAATACATAGATGGTGGACCAATTGACCTTTAGAATCAAGTTCAGTTCATTCCTGATAGTGAGTGAGTGAACTTGAAGAGTAGAGATAACTGCTGGATGAATGCTTTTTCTACTGAAAGAGAAAAAAGCAAGAATGCTGGTGAGGTTCACTTTTTCAGTCTATACAACTTTGACATGACTTTTAGTCTAGAAAACTGCATTTTGGATAATACATCCCAACTTTATAGCACTCCGATAGCAAATGGAAATGGTTCATTATTTGGCAGACGAATAGTTAATATTAATCACTCTAAAGGCCAATGAGATTCTCAGGAAAAAAAAATACTCTTCTAAGTACAAAAGGAGAGAAGGGCAATTTAAAAAAAACATAATAGTTTGGAAAAGAATTGACAGGGTAGCTTTTAAAAACTGTCACTCTATCCAATCTGTGCAGCATTTACATAATATTTTTATGATTTATAATAAATTACTTCCAAAATGATTCTTTATTTTGAGCCAGCAGCCTTAGAAAACAGCTGTCTATATTTTATTAATAATTTCACATTTATTATTTTGCCTGTCTTTTTCTTATTCTCTGAAATGAAATAGTGGTAGATTGGCACAAATTAACACATATTTAAAATGTACCAGGTTAAGCTGTATAACCTGTTGAAGTCAATTCATCTAACATGCACTTTTAATGCACCGAGACCAGAGTGAGGAACAGAATCTTCAGGGACTTGCCTTTGTCCCTGAGTCATGGACCAAACCAGAGCCTGCCTCCATGCTGAATCCAGAGTTCAGCTGGGGTAACAGCAAAATACATGTTCCTTCAACAACGGTCATAGAGAGTCATTGTGCATATATGGTACTTCAATAGAAAATTCATTCGTAAATAAGTTTTGGGGAAAGAAAACATCACTTGCCCACCAAACGTGAATGTTTAGTACTTCCAATCTACTTTTCACAAGAGAGGTTTTCCTGGAATAATAGAGAGGCAAAAGAGACGCCACGTAGTGGCCGTGGTATGACAGCTCCTTAGGGCAAAAATCTCTGACCTGGATTTGTGCAGCCCTGGGGTATATAAGCACTGTTACAAGGGATTCAGCTCCAGATTCTCAGCTTACCCAGGTACTTCTAAAACCGCCCAAGAGAAGGCCTGCGGGCTCCTGGTTCGCCTTTTCCCTCCCTCCTTTCACAATCACTCTTCTCTCATTTGACTAAGGTAACACTTGACTTTTTTCCAAATCTTACTCTATGTGCATTGCTCAGGGGTAAAAGTGTGTGCTTCAAACACAGGATCATTTGAAATACAGGGTTAAGTGAAACTTCTTGTTAATCAAGTTCTCAAACCCATTCCCTTCTCATCTGTCTCATTAAGAGATGTGGTTCTAATAAGTTTTTACTTTTAAGTTTAATAATTAGTTATAGAAATATGTAATGTATCTGTTATTTTTACAGACTACATATTAACTGTATTGATAGCTATTGAAGAAGAAAAGAATAAAAATATTTTAAAACTTTTTTTTAGTATAACCATTTGTTTTAGAGAATAAGACAGAGTTATTCACAAGAAACTTTCTAGCAAAAAACATACATGAGGATATTATTCGAGGAAGAAAATGGGATAAAAATATAATTTCAAATAAAATTTCCAACTCCTAAAGAACTCGTTCACATATTTTTAATGGATGTTAATAGCTATCGGATAGCTCTAATACTCAGATTCTACTATATTTATATATTTAAAGATAACTATAACGAGTTTATTTTTCAGTGTCCATATTTATAATAGACTGGAGATTTACATCTTTTGTAACTACCTACATTTATGATGAAAAATTTTAGATGTTAACCTAAAAGTGGGCCAGCAGGGATATAATTTTTCAAAGTCATTTTTGGGAAACTTGACTAAAAAGCTGGAAGACTATTGCTCAAGACCTGAGCTGATTAGTAAATGGGACAGAGGGAAAGAAGGAAAGAGAAACAAACCATATCAAACGCTGAGCTGAGCAATTAACTTGAGGCTCAGATCCATCACAAGAGGAGAAAGGGTTGTAAGAGTTAGATGTGCTTAAGTTAAGAAATAAGAGTGAGACATGGCAGGTTGCTGCGGTTTGAAGTTGAGAGAAGAATACATCAAATATGTGTCATCAGACAATAATCACTCAGGAGTAAAAAGAGTCCATATGTTGCTGCTTGTTCCGAATTTGACATATCCTCTTTCACTCAGAGCAAAAGGCATACAGCGGTTTTAAAACTCCATAATAAAATCCAGACTTAGAAACAAATAAATGGGGTGGTTATTCCCTCACATAAAAATTTATGCTAAGGTTCTTTTATTTATGGAAGCTGAATGTTAACTCTAATATTTATAATATTCCTCTTAAGAGCTAAAATAAAAATCTCAGGTCGGGGAGAGTATTCTGAGCCTAGACCTAGATACTTTCAGTTAATTGTCCTTGTCTGGAAAAGAAAATATTTTCTCCACAGTAGGCAGTTCTCACAAGTGTATTAAAAGCCACTGGCTGGAAAAAATAATGAACACGACTTCATTTTCTTCTTCCCTGTTACGGATTAAGAAGAACATAATAACTGATCTTTACTTTAAAATCATTCAGCAAACAAATTCTCTAAAATATATATTTATACATTGGAACTTCTTTAAGGAGATGTAGGGAAGCCGTTCCCGGAAAGGCACAACTTTATAAAATGAACAGAACTGCGTGTTGTAAAGAATACCCGTGAGAACACAACCAACTCAAGGCAAACTGTGCTGCTCACCTTTGGGGCTTCTCCCTGCCCTTCACTGCATAGCACAGGTCTCTGAGAACCAGTTCCCTTTATATTCATATTCCTCTGGACTTTTTGTTATAACTATAAAACTGAACTCTTAATATTACCCCCCCCCCACACACACACACAGAGGCCACACACCCTACATCCACTGGACATCTGTATTTCCATCATCATGGTACCATGACTACCTAACTATTGAAATGAGATGAGAATCGTGAAATTCATCTAAGGTCCCACCTCTCCTTTTGTCTCCTCCATCATCTGTGAATTTCATTTCTTCAATATCTCAAAGTCAGTGTTTCTCTTCTCATTCATACACCTCTGTCTTTATTCTCCCCTGAATGCTTGTGATGCCTCATAACTAGTCTCCTCCACTCTGTTAACAAAGGAACTTTCTCATCTGTAGATCCAAGAAGGTACCTCACTTGTTGAGAATCTTCATCTGTGGGATGAAAGCCAAACTGCTTTCCATGACAATGGAAGACACTGATAAGCAACTTTTCCAAGCATTTGCAATCTCACAAGCACTCTGCTTTTGCCTCATGCCTTTGCACATGCTGTTCCCCTTGGCTGGAATAGCAGACCCTACTTCTCTTGGCAGCCTACCTGTTCTTCACCCCTCTGGCCTCCTCTTGGTCTCATCTCATCGGCAAGCCCTGCTTGGTGTTCTCGGCTCCTTCTGCCGGGGTATCCTGCGCCCTTCCCCACCTGCTCCCAGGGCACCCTGCCTGCTTCCGACCACACCATATTCTAATTGTCCACCGGCTTATCTGTCTTCCCCACGAGACTGGGAGCTTCTGAAAGGCAGACGTCGTGTCTTCTTCAGCTACCTCTGTTCCAAATCTTAGTGTCTGACACATAAAAGGCACTCATGAGTGTGTAAAGAGAAGAACGAGAAGGGAATAAGACAGTAGGACAGGTAGTCTCATTCCTATTAAGATGTTTATGCCTCTTTCATGGGAGGAGGTTTTTGTTTATCCATTGGGCAAAAATTTTCTTTAGCTTGCACTATGCCAGGCTTCTTGCCAGACTTGGAGTTACCTAAATAGTAGTACATGGTTCTTATCCTTCATCAACTCACAACCCAGTGGGAGAGCCCAATACCTAAATGCATAATCACAGTAAAGCACATTCTAAAAAGAAGTCAAGGCACCATGCCAAGAAAGCAGAAGGAGGAGACTGTGTGACTAGGTCAGTCTGGGGCAGCCTTAGAAAGCTTCCAGAGAAGATGGCACAATATGGTTCTTTGTAACAAGCAGTAACTGGCACTTTCTGGATGATCACTATATGCAGTTACTGTTCTAAGTGTTTACATGTAGAACTCCATTTACTCTTCATAATAACACTACGAAGTAGCGTATTACTCAGTACAGACTAGTTCTCTGCTGCAGTAACAAGTAACCCCCAAATAAATATAATAAGAACTTATTTATTCTTTCAAGTATAACCTGCTGCATATCCAGGCAACTCATCAGAGTGACTCTCCTCCATGTAGTGGTTCAGTGATCCAAGATGCTCTTATGATGTCAGTATATCTTTAGTGTCTGCAACCAGGGAATAGAAGAGCAGAGAGAATGTCAGCTTAAAGTGACATATGTCACTTGTACTCTACCTCCTGGTCCAGAACTAGTCATGTGGCTCTGCCTGACTCTAAGTGGGCTAGGGGATGAAGTTTTCTGTGTGTCCTGGAAGAAGAAATAGTAAATGGGTTATGGTGAGCACATAGCATTGTCTCTGTCAAACATAGATATAATTACTAATCTCATATTCAGATGAACACACTGAGGCACAGAGAGGTTAAATAACTTGCCCCAAATCACAAGTCTAGTGATAAAGCAAAAATCGAACACAGACATTCTGAATCGAACCTTCATCCCTAATCATTATGATGTACTGATTCTGTGCTTTTAAAGTGAAAAGTGTGTGTGTGTGTGTGTGTGTGTGTGACAGAGAGAGACAGAGAGACAGAGACCGAGACAGAGAGAGAGAGAGATACTAGTTTGTTGGAGTGAGAAAATTTGAGGCATGGGTTTTCCCACTGGCCTTCAAATAGTACATATCGGTAACCATCCATGCATCAGGTTGACCTTGATCTGGGACTATACAGGTGCTCCCCAGCTCAATTGTAACAAATTCTCCCTCTAGCAGGTCCACTCAGGAGCCTGTTAGAGAAAGGAGAGACGTCTGTTGGAGCCACTCTCCTCTCAGAGGGCTCTCCCTTGAACAGTGGGGAATGTGGGCGGGACATACTCTCAGAGTCCACAACCTTCCCAATTTAGGATGAGTGGGAATTAGAGCGATGTGTGCCCCATCACCATCCAACACTCAGGGTGCTCAGCAAGGCCAGTGTGCCAGGGTGGGAGGTTATAAACGAGGTTATCTGGATCATCAGTGCTAAAGCAAAGCAAATATTAAGAGGACGAAAATCCTATTCTCCTTAGAACAGGATGTGAGGCTTAGAAGCCATGCTGTCCTGAACAATCTCGTCCAGGGTCATTGGGTTCTATGTGTGACCTTCGCATTAATCCACAATGACCTGCTCCAAAGGGTCCTCAGGATTGGAAATGCCCATCTGCTCCCAGGGTGCATTCTCTCTGGGGGGACACCATCCCCTCCACCCTATAGGCCCTTCACTTACACCTGAAAGAACTGGAAGGATCAGAATTTTCCAACTGCCAGTCCTTTTCCCACTCACCCCTGGGGCAGTGTGTCTGAGAGCGTGGCTGCCCAGCATATGTCCATTTTGCTTGGAACCCAAATTAGCCTTAGGGATCCCTAGTCCTATTTCTTCTTCCCGAAACCAATTTCATCCCTGAAACTGTTTCTGATGCTGCCTCCAGAAGCAATTAAATATGGAAAACCATATTTGAGACGAGAACAGAGCAGTTGCTCCAAGGACTCACAGTTACTTATAATAATAAGATGTAAGAAGAAATCTTTCAATGAAGTCCTTACCGAAGAATTTTCTGTAATGAGGTGATTAATCAACATCTCCACAGTAAACACAGTGTAACTGGGTGCTCTTTTTGAGACCAGACCCAAGATTTTCTCTTTTTTTTTAAGCTTGATAAGTTAAATCCAAAAGATATTCATAATTTGTCATCTACACACATGTGCTTTCAGATTAGCAAAAAGCGAGGACCTATGCTCCTATCTGGGGTAGATGAAACGTCTTTGCTCTGATGTGCCAGGATCGCCCTTAGTTTTAAGAATCTTAAAGAATTTCATGATTTGGGAGTGAAGGAAGAAATTATACTGGCTTAGTATTAAATTAGAGTGCTGCTTGATTTTGTAGAGTTTCAATTAGTTGTTCCCAGGATACATGCAAATTAGTTGGGTGCAGGAAAAGCCTACGAGAACTTTGTTCACCACCTCTCCTCCCCTGCAAACGTTTCTTGGGCTGGCCTGCTGACGCCCTCTTCTCTGTGCTGTTTAAGACTTAATATCTTAGAAGAAAATCCTGTTGGCGTTTTACGGTCTTTAGAAATTGTCTTTTGAAGGCCAGAGAAAAGACGATCCCACTGTCAGTCACTCCGAGAAGCCAATCCTGGCATAGGAGTTAGGATTTGGGAGGAGGGTTTTAAATTGAAGGTGAGGAAGAAAAGTTGTCCTGGCTCCCAAGGTGTAGATATACTGTGGCAGCCCCCTACCCCACACACCAAGGCACTCTGAAATGGAGGTTGGCATGCAGGCAGTTTATTGCGAAGGGTTCTCAGATCATCATCCGTTAGAGTGTAAAAGAAGCAGAATTGAGCAGAGGGAGAAGTGTTCTTGCAGCCATTGCAACAAAGACTTCAACTGATCTCATGACGTGCCCTGGATCCAGAATGTCCTTCAAAATTGGTCCAAATTGAAGAGAGGAGAGTGAGCCTTATATCCCTGCTCGAACCAGACATCAGACCTGGGCTGTCCCAGGGAAGGGCAGGATCTTGAACAAGGTAGTTCTCTTTGGTCCAGGTTCATCTGTGGTCCTTGCACTAAAAGCAGCAGCCACTTGGGAACTTGTTAGAAATGTAAATTCATGGGTCCCACCTCAGACCTTCTGAATCTGGAACTCTGGAGTGGGGCCCAGCAATCTGTGGTTGAACAGCCTCCAGGTAATTCTGATGCATAGCAAAGTTTGAGAACCACCGCTCAGAAACAAGGGCTGGAGAAGAACTCACTGGAAACTATTGAGTGTCGACTCTCAGCGGCCAAGGGAATGGATGCTTTATTCCTAGAGAGAGGTCTGGACGGCGCCCAACAGCATCCGTTACACATGCTCAGAGCTCTCTCAGTGGTGGGCATGGGCCGGCCGCTGCCCTCACAGAGTCAGGCCAGGAGCCAGGCAGGAAGGGGCCACACAAAGACCTGGATACCAAAAGCAGAGGTTGTAGCAACTATTCTAACCTCCCTTGGTTGTATTTCTCTTACGTTGTCCCCAAATCTTCACTAAAATGCTGTCAAAAGCCATGCCCTTATCTATCAGTGTTACATAGAATTAAGAAATAACCTGTCTCTTTTCGAGTGAAAGGAGTAGCTTCCTCACCACCACCACCTGGAGGACCAGCATGGGTTATATTGGCAGATGCAAATAGATGTCGATGTGTGGAGTGGCCCACCCATCCCTTGAGGGCCAGTGGCTGCAGAGGCAGCATTAACAGAAGGTAGAGATGAGATGAGTGACTCATTTTATAGCACACACAAAACAACATCCTGAACAACCTTCAAAAAGAATTGGAAGCTCTTAAAGCCTTCAGGCAGGAGCTCGAAGTCCATCGTAATTCAGATATTTACAGGATATATGACATTCTTTTTTACTAACAAGTTACTGCGCCCTGGACACATCTATTACAACAGTATCTGTGGGGCACTAGTTCTATGGGGAAGCCATGCTTGAGCTGTTTTTACTGCATTGACCACTCTCTAGCTTGACTAGCATTTAATTCTAGCCCCAGGTCAACCAGATGACAAATATGGGAGCTGGGACTTCAGGGGGAAAAATTGGCCAAGCTGGCGTGGAGGCCTTACTATGACTAAAATCTGCCATTTTTAATGGGTAAATGATGAACTCAGATTCCAATACCAGTGAAATTTGTGAGGTCAAATCAATGACTGTCAAATCCAAAATTATTTAATTTTTATTT
Source organism: Pteropus alecto (assembly GCF_000325575.1). Lineage (NCBI taxonomy): Eukaryota > Metazoa > Chordata > Mammalia > Chiroptera > Pteropodidae > Pteropus > Pteropus alecto. The sequence goes on from NW_006443566.1 coordinate 1,580,555, forward strand.
ACAATCCTTTCAGTTCTTTTCCCTTCTTTTACTTTTTAACTTTATTATGCACTGTATGGTATACTGCATGCTACGTAATACACCGCATGACCTTCTAGCAGGCATAGATGAACATAACTGAGTTCATTTTCATCAATTAGGGAAATCCTGTGGTGGCAGAGGTGGAGCTAACCATTTCCTATAATGGCTGAAGGTTGTTCACTTCCCTTCCCGTAATAGGCAAGGGACTTTTCAGTGTCATAGCTGACGTGGCACCGAACACCGGCACTGGTCGGTCACTCCCCTTGCGGCCCGCCAACCAATCAAAATACACTTTACTGTGAGGAAGTATAAGATGTGTATAAAAGAGAAAGTCCCGCTGCTCTCCGGGCTCAGCCTTTGGATGTGAATCCACCGAACCGGTGCCAGCACCAATATGCGCTGCTTCCTGCTTATAGTCTCGGTGTCGCATCTCTCTGTCCCATCTCTCTGTCCCATCGAGTATGCTGCAACACTTCCTTAATCAATGTTCTCCAAACCTTTTGAGACATAATAACACTTAACTCCAGAGACTTGCCTATCTCTTTCCATCAAAGTCCACTGATATGAATAATAGGTGACTCTTGTCCTTGCTCAGTGGCCACCCCCAGGGGCGAGTAAGCAGGCGCCCGTAACGGTGATCCTGTTTGACATCGCTGCTCTGATGTCAAACAATGCAAACCTTTATAATTGGTAGATATACTCACTGTTTTCTGCTTTTCTCCTCCAGCTCCTGTTAAAAACCATCACTCGGAAATCAGAAATTTGATAAAATATTCCAAGGAAATCTTCAAACAATGATTCTACAAAGGAAATTTGGAGATTTTGAAAATCAATAAAATAATACATCCTTCATTTAAATAGTTCTCAACATGGTGTAATCCTGGACTTAAAAAAAAAATTCTAGAAAGACTAAGAGGTGCACATTTCAGACCAAAAGGTAAAGCACGTTAACAAATCAGTGTGCACCATTGAAAACTGGCTTGACAAACATGAGCTAGGTTGTTGTCTGTGGTTGAAAACTTGCTTATTAAGGCGATTTTACCTATGTGTGTACAGAAAATAAACCCTCGCTCTCTTTTTTTTTCTTTTTTTTTTTTTCCTTTCAACAGGTCGAGTGTTTACAGACATAGAATAGAAAGAATGGGAACACATTAAACAAGTAATAAAATAGAGGAAATTTTCACCAAATACGGCTACACAAGAAAGAGCAGTAGGGACTGAAGACAAGGGCTACATCAGCCGCCCAAAGGTGACACCACCTTACGGATAAAGGGTTCTGTGGAAAGGAACCACACAGGGTGATCTGATCATTAACTCTTAACCAGGCAAGTCATGGTGGGTAGTCATGCTCTAGGCACATAACTTCTGTAGTGAAAGGTTTTAAGCCAGTTCTGTCCGTTGTTTTTGTGCATCTAGGTTAACACACCTTTGAAATGCTAGAAGTAATATCCGAGAAGGGGTATTAACCCTCAAGAGAGCCCATGATCTTGGTAACTATCCTGTAATCTAATCTCTGCCACCTCCATCTAATCTCCTTACATCCCCTCCTTAATCTCAAATGCATAAAAGAAGCTGCAACACCGTGATGCTCTGGAGCATTAGAGATCTTGCTCCCTGTGCTCCGTTAGGCTCAAATAAACTCACAAAAATTCTCTACAGGTTTGGATGTTTCTTACGTCGACAAAAGGCCGTAAGTCTGAGGACCCTGCACACATTACACATCTCTGCCCACACTCCAGGGGGCTCCAGTCTTGACAATCTCAACTCGAGTTGGCACATTGGTACCTTCTTTTCTTTCATTTGATATCTCTTTTACATCTTTCTTCATACTCAACCCCTCAAAGGAATAAAATGTGAAAAAGAAAAAAGAATTTAAAGAAATGTAACTGTGAGCATCAGAACTTTTTTTCTTCAGGTCACACCCCTCATTCCTGTTTTATTGTCTCTCCTCATCTATTGTTTTTTGCCATTTTACTTTGTTTGTGTCTTCTTCCTCCAGATGCCAGAAAGTAAAAAAAAAAAAAAAGCAATTTTGATCCTTTCGATTTTTAATATTTATTAGTCGTTTTAATATTAATAAGTAAGTAAATAAATCCCAGGGATGAACTTGAAACTCCTGGCCATTTATATTTTCCTTGCTGTTCATATTGTCACGATAAGAATAGCCACACCTCTTGAACAATTTTTATAAAAATTTACTGGAGCCAAACAGAGGACACAACTGGAAGCAAGTTTTCATCAGACTGAGAAAAATGCCTCAGAGAATGACAGTGTGCAGAGTTTCTTTTATGTATTTGGAATTAAGGAGGGGACGGAAGGGAGATCACAGGAAGGTAGAGAAAGCAAAACGGGAATTGGATTAGATTCTGTGCTCTCGCGAGGGTGGTTATAGTTTATTTCAAAGGTGTGTTAACCTAGAAACAATGGACAGGACTGGTTTCAGGCAAAGATAAACCTTTCGCTAAAGAAGTTATGTGTCTGGGGCGTGAATACCCACCACGACCTGCCCAGTTAGGAATTTATAATCAGATCACCCTGTGAGGTTACTTTCCACAGAACCCCTTTTTCATCCACAATATCTACCTCTGTCCATTTCTAATAACAAGTTAATATTAGCTGTCTCTACCATATTCCAGACAATGCGTCAGGTTAGTGAGATGTCCTGTCCTCGGTGATCTTGTAATAAAGTGTCTTTCAACATAAATGATATGAAGAGACATATTGTTAATTTAAGGGAGGAAAAAACAGTTTACTATAACAAAACAAAAGACAAGTCAGTATATTAGAAAGAGCTGAAAGACGTTTGAGAAATCATCTAGTGCTACCTCTTCCATTGAGAGACGAGAAAAAATAGAGATTGATTATGACCTCCTGCTGCATGCTGCCCTTGGCCTCGGGAAGGAGTTTGACCCTGTACGTGCTTCTGTTTCGCGATCTGTGAAATGAAGCTGGTACCAATACCTACCTCTAAGGCTACTGTGTAAATGAATGCATGCGAAGTGCTTCAATAGGGCCTGGGACATGGTAAGCACCCAATCACCATTAGCTGTAATAAAAATATTGTTATGATTCTCAGACCCACCTCACTGAGCACGTTGGTGGAGAGACAGGACGTGGAGGCCCAGTGCCCTCATTCCTGATGCTGTGTTTTATGAACAGGATTGCTTTTCCTCTCACAAGTGACTCAACAAACAAGGGATAGATGCCTGCATCAGTTCTGTGAGACATTCAGACTTACAGTTAAGAGCTCACCCTTTGGAGCCAGACAGAGCTGAGCAACCAAACAACTCAGCCTTTTTTCAGCCATGTGATCTTGGTCAAGGTATTTCACATCTGTGAGCCTCAATTTCCCCATCTCTCATGCAGGAAATGATGTCATACCTGACGGGGTGGCAGTGAGGATTAACAGAGATTGCAAGTGTCAAGTGCTTTCACAGAACAAATGCTTCATGATGGTGGCTCAGTATAGACCTGTCCTGGGGGAGGAAGACAGTATAGAGAGGGAGACTTGAGGGACAAGTTAGGCAGCCCTTTAAAATCATGTCGGGTGTGGACACACAGCTTGCCCTGGAGGAGGCCGTTTGGAAGTAAGAAAGGTCTGGCAGATAGAGGAACGGAGGGAACGCTGAGAGATGAGAGCCACTCTCTCTTTGTAGGCCTGCCAAGTTCAAATTCTTTCATTCTCTGAATAGTCCCTGACACCCATCATTTCATTTTTTCAGAAATTGTGTTGTAGATTGTGACAAGTCGATATGCAACTGCTCCCCATGAAACTAACCAGTGCAGTCATGGGGAGGGAGCTACCAGAAAATGCCTCCAAATGAACATTTCCCGGGGGAACCAGATCAGACCAAGGATTTACACCTCTTCTGAAAGAGCAAAAACATTTGCTTTCCACGTCATCCGAACGTTTGCGGCTTGGATGCCAGACCTAACACGCTCAGCTCTGGGGGCAAGACAGGATCCAGCCCAGTGGTGTGGGTGCTGCAACCCCACGATCGGGAGCCCGCTGGCCACGTAAATCATGACAGCTCTACACTTTGTGGAGGAAATTAGGTCAGAGACACGCTAAGTGTGATAAAAATAAAACGGATTGACATTCCAATAAAGTAAGCTCTTCTACCCTCTAGACACCTACTGGGTCCCCAGAGATGTATATATTCCCAAAATAGTATAATGTTCACATCACATTCTTGCTTCAAAATGACAAGACTCAGTCAGCTCTGCTATCCTCCCCCTGCTAGAGGGCAGCTCTGATTGACGCCCAGCTCGCGTCCACATGATGTTACGTGTTATTATTTCTAACGATGACCAATGTTTACCGGGGAATGTTCTCATGGAATACACAGCCTTGAAACATAAAAGGAAACAAACACATTAAATGACAGAAAAGCATGAGGCTCAGGCAGCATAGAAGCAGCAGGCGAGGAGGGGAAACAGAGCGGTTTTTGCCAGCCATCGGGAGATATAGGTTCTGTCCTTTCTTGATGCCCATTCACTCTGTGGCAGGGGTTAATTGCTCTGTGGCTCTACCCAAATTTCCTGAAAGCTTTAAGGGTGAATGAGTTAATCCTTCTGAGATTTGGAGATAAAGAGTTACAGAGTCACGCAAGGCAATCTCTGGGTTTCTGAAAGAAGAATGGATGTTTAGAAAATTGCAAAAAAAGTCTTTGACAGCACAGAGGATGTCATGGTTTCTATCCTGCCTGTCAAGGACATCGTGTTCTTTTCTTCCCACCCCAGGGATTAAATGGCCAAAGGGAGAATGAGGGAAGCAGGGGGAGAAGAAAACCACACATTCAAGCGACTTCACACTTGTCTGTTTTGTAGACAAGTGTTTTAGGCAAGGGTCAAAATCCAGCGAGATATCTCAAGATGCAAGATTTATACTTACTTAAACTACAAGTCCAGAAAAGGGGAGTTTGGGAAATTCCCATGAATTGGTGTCGGGAGGAAAGACGGAGGCATGGGAATCAGAGAAACCTTTCTGATTTATGTGTTCAAGAGCACTTTTGCCCCAGCGAAATGACAAACGAGGTGGTAGATGTTTGTTTATGCCTCTGCCGTGGGATCCCCTTGCCATGTCCCGCTAGTTGAATGCCACCGCTTCCTGTTGTAAGTTGCTCTTTTACATTGTTCTACAAAGGTAAGGCATGCTAATTTTTATAAAGACACAAACCACACCTTATAGAAAATAGAACTGAAGACCTTCGGTCACATACTTCAATCTTCTCTCTCCCTTAGCCAGAGGTAAATCACTGCGTGTCAGCCCAATCAGAAACGTTGGTGTATGTATGTGTAGAGTGGTAGGACTTTTAAAAAACTGTTATTGAGATCACACTATATACGCATTGGTTTGTATTGTATCGAATCACATTGTATTGTATTGTATCGTATTGTATGTATATGTTACCTCTTTTCCTTAACGGTATATGAGAGACAAATTTCCATCTCTCTATCTTTATTTCTTTAAGAGTCATAATCGAGCCCTGTGCCTTCCATGAAAGTTTTTCTGCCCATGTCAACCCTCCCTTCCTGGAAACGAGAGCTGCACCGCGCTCAGGGTCAGGCGTGCACCTGGGCTGGTGCGAAGCGCTTCCTACTCATTGTCTTGAACCTTCGCAACAACCTGGCAATGTTGGCATTCTGACACCCATTTTGAGTAGGAAATTGAGGCGAAATAAATTCATTACCAGATCCCATGGAAGAGCCAGGTCCTGATCCCAAAACAGGGGAGCCCAGGTCCCGCCCCTCACCTGCCCCAGCTCTCACTCGGTCACTGCACTCACCCGCTCAGCAAATAGTGTTTGAGTATCTACTATGTTTCTATGCATTAGTCTCAGTGTTAGAGACTCAGGAGTGAGAAAAAGCAGTTCTGACCTTGTGTGGCTTACTCATTCCCTGCTTTTAATATGGCCAGCCTTATTGTTAGAGTGCAATTTGCCATTAGCACGGGTTCGATGAACAACTTCTGTTGAACCAAACTAAGACTCAGTAGAAATGCAAGATGTCTTGCCTTACCATGAGCGCACAAAGAAAAAAAAGATTCTACTATTTTTTAAAAATCCAAAATGTCACATTTATCTCATGTTTAAAATCACTGGATAAAAGCAATCGATAACCTTCTTCTTCATCACATTTGTATTAGCCGGCTTGGGCTGCTAGAACAGATACCATAGGCTGGGTGGTTGAAACAACAGACATTTGCTTCTCGCAGTTCTGGAAGCTGAAACTCCAAGATCAAGGTGCCAGATGGTTCCATTTCTGGCAAGAGCTTCTTCCTGGCTTGCAGAGTCACCTTCCCGACGGGTCCTCACAAGGTGGAGAGCGAGAGCACTCTCTCCTTCTTTCTCTTCTTGTAAAACCTCTTATTACCTCTCAAAGGCCCCATCTCCAAATACAGTCACATTGGGGTTTAAGGTTTTAATGTAGGAACTTGGTGGGGGGAGGGGAGACACACAATTCAGTTCATTACAATATTCTTCTCTTATCTAATCCTTATAATAAAAAATATTTACTGTTGAAAAACTACCTCCCCCCTTGAACCTTAAGCTCATTTCCCTCTAAGTATTTCCGTCTTCACTAATCATTCTTGGCTTTTTAAAGATAATTACAAAAACAACCACCATCAACAAAACGCACGGATCTTCACCTAGTTAGGCAAGTGAAATCTAAAAACATTTTTATGTATACCCAGGTGTTCTTTCCAATTAAAAGCTCTGCAGGGACATGCACCCCGGAGGTGTACCTCGGGGAGCCAGGGGTCGGTTCAGGTATGATGTCGTCATTTGGAAGCTGTGGAATGTGGCTACTGTCAGGAGGTGAGATGCATGTAAGAAGGGAAAATGATTCCATTTAGAAAATGTGAATTAATCAGAGTAGACAAATTTAAATTATGTATAAAACCGGCTCCATGGAAATTACATCTCAGGGTTGGGAGCCAGGGATGACTAATAGGAAAAAATACAAAAGACATATAGTATAAACATTATTAAGGTAAGAAAGAATGGGAAAGATCTTGATTTAATGCAAGGTTAGCTGATACGTGAATGGAAGCATTGATCATTTGAAGCACATACTTTTTAAAATTTTTCAGTTCCAGAAGTTCAAATTTATACTCGAAGTTTTGCTTCACTATGCCACGTGTCGAGCAGACATCTAGGAGGGTCCTCTTCATTTAAGACCTTGTACAACTGCCTGTGTATAAAGGAAAATTTCCGCCAAAGATACTCCTTTTCTCTATTATGTTTTTCTTCTATACAGAGTTTTGAAAAAGTGGACATGCTGTCTGAAACTGCTTTGCTTGATATCTAGAGCATCAAAGCAAATCTGAGCATAGCAGAAAAGAATCACCCAGAGGTCCCTAGCTTATAGCCACGTGCTCTCAGGAGGAGCTCAAGCTACTTGCGCAAAGCCCAAACCTTATAGTATAAATGTCATGGATGCCAAATCAGGGCCACTCAGTGATGCACCAAATAATTCAACATAAGAACTTGGCCCATGGGCCCCCCAAACTAAGGTCGGTGGCCGAGGCAGAAGCTAAGTAGGATGTGGCACTGTGCCCCTATTCAACATAAATTTTCAAAGTGGGTCACTACTGTCAGGTGTGAGGATCTCCCCATGGACTGAAAAGCACTTTCTCCCAATTCATCAATACCTTGAGTAATTTCTTTGGATTAAGGCCATCTGACTCCAGAAAGTTTTTAAAAAGAGAAAGTAAGCTATTTGGGAGTCATGGACACATTAGCCATCATCATCCAATGTCACTTAATATCGATCATTCATTCAATAAGTGGTGTCTGAAACTCTACCATTAGAAAGGTCCCATGTCAGGCACTAAAGAGGGTGGATTGGATGCAGACCAAACATGCAAGGCTCTGTTATCATGGAAATCAAACTAGAGAACCTGTGTTAAGGGACATTTGATCCTTTCAGCATCTTCCTGATGTTATTTGTTCTGATAAGAGTTAAGAGCCTGGCTCTGGAGTCAGACTATCTGGTTGAATTCAGGCTCCACCGCTACTAGCTGATGTCCTTGGGAAAGTAAGACAGGGTTAATAAGAATATCTCCTCTTAGGTTATTGTTGGAATTAAATGAGATAATATACAGGAAATATCAGAGCAGTGCCAGTATGTAGCCATGGCTTCTGTCTTTGTTGTTATTAGTGCTGGTAGAACTCATTTTCACTACTAGAATGTCTCTTACATAGTTCAGGAACCCCATAAATTGACTGCTCATGTTTTTTAGACAGATAAGTTAAACTAATAACAGCTAAATACAGCAAACAAACAAAAGGTACAAAAGTCTATAGCTGGGTGGCGAAGGCCAGTATTAGAGACATCGTTGTGTAACTTAGGCAAGTTCCTTAACTTTCTAAGGTTTCGTTTGCTAACCTGTAACGTGAGGAGGATGATACCTACCTCGTGGAGGAGATTTAAATGTGGCGATTTATATATAATGCTCGGTAGGTACTATTACAGTGCAAATTTTTAACCGAGTTGTGATTTTTAATTAAAAGTCAAAGGCACTCTGGCTGACTCAGGATATCCACTAGGTGGTGCTAGGAAACAATGCCTAACAATGAAGCATTCCTCTTGAGAGGTTTAGTATTTTTTCAAGCACATTAGGAAGCAGTTTCTGATAAAAGCTACATCCCACGCATCACTTTTGGAACTTTTACTTACTCTTGAATTCTCACACATTTCGGCCCCACCTGCCTTCTGAGTAAGATTCTCACTTAGCCAACAAGTTATCGAGAGCCTACTAGGTGCCAGATGCTGGCGACGCAAAAATGAATGAGACACAGTGCCTGCCTCGTTTGTGAATTCCACTTTGAACACATTGATTTGCGATTTCCGTAGTGCTTCCAGGTGGAGTTGTCTAACAAGCAGTTGGATATTCAGACTGAAGCTCAGGAGTGACATCCAGAATGTAGATTCTACTAGGGAGACGTCATACCTGGTTCGTTGTTAATCACTATCACGGAACACATGACCCACGACTGAGGAGAAGTGAGGAGAGCTGTGAGTGGGAACAGAATGCTGTGGAATGCAGGCATGCCAGCAGGAAGAGAAACACTCAGAGTTCAGAAAGAAAGTGTAGGGGTCTGTGGTCAAAAGCGGGACAGGGCAGTGTCAAGGAAGCCAAACGCATAAAGGGACAAAGCAAGAGTGCCACCAAGAAGACAGAAAAATGCTCACTGGATTTGGAACAGAAAGAAGCTCCTAGACAGTTGCTTGGGGACAGAAGGGGAGACGGGTTAATTGAGACAGCCCCACACAGGTTGCTTCTTAAAGAGTGTATTTATAGATACAGGGGAAGGAGCCAGTAGCGAGGGACAGAAAATGATAAACACGAGAAAGACTGATCAAACCCGCCCCCCACGTCCCATTCTCTCTGTCTCTGACCAGCTGTATGCTTCCTGTCCCCTGTCATCCTCAGACTTCTCATCCATAAAAGCATGCAGAGTAAAAGGGTGAACTATATATAAAGTGTCACTTAGTGCTAAAAAAAATTCAGTTTTAGCTTTTCAGTTATCAGAACTGTAAAAGGAAGAACTATACAGCCTAAGTGTGTTTAAATAACTTTCTTTGAAGCAGAAGCCAACCTTCCAATCTCGTAACATCAAATGAATGCATTTCAAAAACTGCAAAGCAGCCCATTCAAAATAGTCATTCACCAGAGTGCAGGTGATTGTACAAATGCCACGTGTCTCCCTTCTGCACGGAGATTGGTGGCTCCCCAGCTTCACCATCCACCTGTGATGCTGCAGTCGAGCCTTCAGATGAAGACTGTCAATAATTCCATTTGGGAACACCAGGTCAGGTGGCCCTGGCACTTTTTACATGGACTTGTAAATCACTTATCATTGACCTTTCTGGACAATTACAACAATCTCCATGCATGTGAAGATATTCACGCATAAAGAAAATTAAACAGTTCATACGTACATCTTACAAATGTCAGGAAACATGTTTGATTACTTCCATGAAGGCCCAAGCCCATTATAATAAGAAATATTTGATTATGATCCTCAGAAGATACACAGCACTCAACAGAAAGCCACCATTTTCTTATTCATGAATGTCATAAGTCTGTGCCCCTAAAACCCAGCAATGGAAGGGAAGTGGTAGCTTCATTGCCTTGGTGCAAAGATATCCCGAATACCTTTATAGACACTTCCGGTAGCCCCTCCCCGCCATGCCTGCATCTAGAAGATCAGTTACTGTGAATCCCGCAGGAGCTTAATAAACAACTTTGAGTTGAGTGACATGGACAAGCAGAAAGTGAACTCCCTTACCCTCTGTGACCCCACGAGCAGCTGGTACTAGGTCTTCCGGAATCATGCCAGACCTGATAGCATGAGGTGTTAGGGATGGGGAGGGGGGTGTCAGTCCCTTACAGAGGCCACAGCTCCAAAACAAGAATCTTGCAAAAAGATGACATTTGGTGACTATGTTCCTCCATCTGAAACATCATTAGTGCATACATTTGGGGACAATAGTAAAGTTTCTTGGTTAGTAATGATAATTGCCTAGTTCGAAGATCATTCACAACTCCTGCTTTCCTGTTGCCCCTTCTCTATTGAGCTGCCTTGTCGTGGAGAAAGAGAAAGAGCTGAAATCAAACCGGTCATTTTGTTTCCACGGTTAGTCCTTCATGTTGAAAGACTGGCTGGTTGGAGTGTCAGGGGCTTTTGGCTAGAAGGAAAAGACGATTTGTTGCTGTATTTCTGTCTCCTCCACTCCCCTGCCCCTCCTGTATCTCTGCCACTTGCCTTCGATTTGTTCAAACACTCAGCGATTTTAATTAACCGGTTGCCGTTCCAAGAACCGACATCAAATACTCTTGTGATCTTTCATGGTGAAGCAGAAACCACTGGGTAGAGGCGACAGGAAGGAGCCCTGCCCCCAGCGCCTGCTGGTTAGGCTGGGCCCAGGCCAGAAACACCCCATAAACCCTCAGCCCGTCGTTTATTAGAAATAATGTCACTGAAATGGAAGTTGCCATGGCACAGGGGCCTCCAGCTGAGCTCAGACTGCTGGGGAGGTGGGAGGGAAATTGCATTCCAGCTCACGCTGACTCAACGTTACCTTGACTCCCACCTTACAGATAAAGTACAACAGAAGGACGTCGGTGATGATTTTATTAAAAAGGTGATTCAGGTGAGGTTTCCTTTTAACTCCATGGAACTAATGTTGCAAAAATGTTTGGGGGCAGAAAAGTAAAATCAAAAATTGAAACAAAATGATTTAATTGCTTTGCCATATACACACATTTTTAAAAATAAGAGGAGTGACAGGAAAGCTTGCATCACTGATTTAAAATCCTTGGTTACTGCAAGCAAACACAGCAACAAACCTGGAGAGGAATTCCATCCAAGTTGAAATTAATGCGATATTGGCTTTACGACACATGGGTAGAGGTATGGGCTCACTGGGGCAGGCAGCTTTTGAATTCTTTTTGCTTGACGTTGTTTTAAAGGGATGTGTGACTGGACATTCTGATGCAAAGGATGTGGATTTAGATCAAACCAAGTGTGTGGTTTTGTTTTTTAACTGTTTTTTTTTTTTTTTTCGTGTGTGTATGTGTGTGTGGGGGCGGGGGCGGGGGGAAGGTTCTATTACATGGTGACCGGCCCTCTGGTTTTTGTAGATATGCCTCATCTTCCCGATTAAATTAGCACACACAAGCTTTTCCTCCTCTATCATGACCTGTCACCTTAGACATACATAAAATGCAGACTCAAAGTGGTTTGTGGGGCCAAGCAGAGGACTCCCGCAGCTCTAGGGTGTGCAATCATGACCTTGGGCAAGTCGTTTTCCATGAGCTTCATGTTCATCATCTCTAAAACTGAGTAAACATTAATAGTAATAATATCTACTATATTTGTTATCTGTTACTGCCTAGCAAGTTATTCAAAATGCAGCAACTTAAAACCACAGACATTTATAACATGACACATGTTCTAAGGGTCGGGAATCTATAAGCAGCTTACCTGGGCAGTTGTGGTTGAGGAGGAGGCACCTGTCAGCAGGGGCTCGGGCCAGCAAGAGCTCCCTGGGGCTGGAAGCTCCGCCTCCAAGACGCCCCTCAAGTTCCGTGGGCAGGAGGCCTCAGCTCCTTGCCTCCTGCGCCTCTCGGTCTGCCACTGGAATGTCTTTAGGACCGGGAAATTGACTTTCGCCCAAAGGAAGTCATCCAAGAGAGAGCGAGGCAGCAGCCACATGACTTTTATAGCAGGGCCTTGGAAATGACATGCCATCACATCTGCTGTATTCTGCTGACCACACAGACCAACCCTGAGAGAATGTGGGGGAGGACTACAAACGCGTGAGCACCGGAGGCGGTGACCGCAGGGCCCTAGTGGAGGCCGCCTCCCACACTACCTCCATGGGGTGGACAGGAGCGAATTACCCGTGGGAAATGAGTGGCAGCTAGTAGAGGCTCAATAAATAAGTTGTTATTATTCCATCAGTAGAAAGCATCCTCCATTTAAAACATGCGACTGAGAACTGATCAAGAAAAAAATATGCACACACACACACAGAGGATCAAAGGAATACAACATTCATTTATTTGACAAATATTTAGTGTCTCCCATGTGCCAGGCGCTGTTCTAGTTACTTGGATTATCTTAATAAACAAAACTAAGGTCCTTGTGCTCAGGCAGCTAAGATTTCAGGGGAGAGACATAGACCATTAAAATAGACAAAATAGATAAGCAGATTATACAGCATATTAAAAGGCAGGAAGTGCTATCATAGAAATCAGAAAAGGAAGTGAAAGTTAACTGGCATTCGGGATGCAGGCGTGGGAGATGCGGATTGAAATATTAAATGTGGAGTCAGGTAGATCTCTCTGAGAAGGTAGAATTGAGATTTGGAGGAGGGGGTCGGGGAAAGCAAGCCAAGTAAACACCTGGAGTATAGCAACCTAAGCAGAGGAAATCGCAGTGCTAGGCCCAAAGGCGAGATCGCACCTCCTGTGTGTGAGAGAACAAGAAGGCAGTGCCTGGGTAGACTGAAGAGTAAACACCTAGGAGTGAAAGTCGAAGAGGTAAAGAGAGCACAAGATCACGTTGGGCCTTGCAAGCCCTCCGCGACAGCCTCACCGACCTCCCGCTCCGGGGGGTGTCACCGACCAAGGCCAAGCTGCTGTGATGTGAAGCCAAGACCATGCTTCCCGAGGCCGCCGCCGCCAATGACGGAGCACAGAGGGCCAGGAAGCAGGCGCTGTCCTGGGAGACACAGACTCTTCCGCAGGGATTTCAGGGGACATGCGCAGCCTCCCTGAGAACACGCCACAGCCTGGCCCCTTCCCACCTAACTTTCCTCCCGTCTCTCCTTCTGGGGTCTGACTTGACCTCAGTCTGATAGTTCTCCCAGCCTCTGCTCCTGCTCGATTTCTTTTTCCATGCAGATCCTCTAATGAAAATCTTGCTCGTTTAATCTCACTTTAGCGTCTGTGCCTCTGGGATCCGGACTAACGCACCGGGGTAAGATTTTGGCTTTTATACTAAATGCAAAGGGCAGCCACGGCCGTGCTCCAGGCGGAGAGGGAACAGTCTGAGGCGTTCTTAAAGGATCGTGCTGGCTGCACGTCGGAGGAGAAACCTTAGAAGAGACAAGAGGCCGGGCAGGAGACCAGGTGCGAGGTAGTGGAGTGACCCAGGCAGTGGTGAGGCTGGCGTGGGCCTGGGGGCAGCAGCGGGGTATAGGGGTGGCCTGATTCTGAGCATAGTTTGAAGGCAGAGCCGACAGGATTTTCTGGTGCATTAGACGTCAGATGTGAGAAAAAAGAGGAGTTGAGAATTTTTCGCCTAAGATACTGGACAGATGGAGTTGCTGGTCGCTGGAATGGAGGAAAGCTGCTGGTGGAGCAGATTTGGGGAAAATTTGGACACCTCAAGTCAGATGTCCCCTAGACATGCAAGCGAAGATATCGAGTAAAGAATTGGATATACATATGTGCAGTTTGGGAGGGAGTTCTGGGCTGGAGACAGACATTTGGGAGTTGTGTGTAGAAGGTATAGAAAGAAAAGGGACTGAAGATAAGCAAAGGAAGAAGGCAGAGACACGGTGACGCCATGAGCGTGAGGGGCGGCAAGAGACCCGGACGGAAGGAGGTAAGACCCATGAGGGGGCCAAATCAAGGGAGAGTCGAGTCTGGAAGCCCAGTGAGGGCAGGTCGCAGAGCGGGCAGAGCCACCAACGTGGCCGTCTGGGCCGATGCTGCGCAGGTCAGCACGTTGGAGACTGAGCACCGGCCATTGGGTCTAGCAGTGCGGAGCTCGGAAGGTGTTAGCGACTGTTAAGGGAAAGAAGGCTCCTGTCTCCCCTCTCCGAGACCGCCCCTCCCCTCTCCGAGACCCCGCCCCTCCACGTGTGGCGGCTCTGCCGTCATCCCCAGAACTGAGGCCCTGGACCATCTGGGTCCCTCATGGCCCCCACACCTGCCTTCCCAAACAGCTCTGCTTCAGGGGACAACCTTTTAACCTGATAGGCAACTTCCTGCTAGAGTGGGGACCAAGTGCGTGGGGGTGGCAGCTGCACCTACACATGGTAACAAGGGGCTTCCAGACGTGACATTTCTCAGCCAAAGGAGAGTATTCACTTCGCCCCTCTGGGCCATAGCTGCTTCACCTGTGAAATAAGGGTTCGGGCTAACAGATTGTCACACTGTCCAGATGATAGACAGAACTTGTATATGTCACTCTGCATAACAGTCTGAACTTTCCAGAACGTTGTGGGCTTCTGATACATTTAATTTTACCATGAGAAATAAAAGGGATTTCTTCCAACAAAAAGAGAATATATAGGCCTCAATTCTATAGTCTTATCAGACTTACTCAACTACGTATGTCCTATTAGACATGGGCATATTGGAGGAAGAGAAAGAGCAGCTGTTGACCCCAGCTCAACTGTCCCCAGAGTCTCACTTTAGAGTCATTTGTTGCCTATTCAGGTAAAGAGGGGTAGGTACAACGATCCAAGAAAAAAATGTATGGGAGAAAACTTTAAACTGAGAAAATCCTACTCAGTGACTAATTATTTATCCTGGGACTTGGGGCAAAGATCAGCCACCAAGTAATTGAAATTAGGCCACAGGAAACCAGTTTCTAGGTTAGAATCCTGTTAGACAATCTCTAAAGTCCTCTTTAGCTTCAAGTGTCTTAAGATTAAAACTGAAGCTGAAGCCACCTGAAATACCACAGCATAGGTACCAAGACCAGGTTGCTTCCCCAGAAGCTGAATAGCTTTATTTTAGTTTAGTTAATAAATAAGGTTACTGGGTAGGGGCTTCAGACAGATGGGATATCTAAATCGGCCAGCCGTGCTCCTCTCTGAAAGTAAGGGGAGAAGAAGAAGAGTGTAGAAGGACCACTTAGATGTTTCAACCTCAGAAAAATATTTGTAAAGACACAGACATGTCTGAGTATTCCTTGGAAAGTACAGCAGGGAAAGAATTGATTACTTCTGCTTCCCGCCATCCTCTTTTTCTCGTGCCTCTCAGTCTAAAAAGCCTAATACATGTAATTACCATGTTAACCTCTAGATGGCAGTAAAGGAAAGAAAAGAACTGAGTTAATAGGGGAGAGTAAAAGAAACAAATTAAAGGAGGTAGACGGGGTAAGGGGGTCAAATATGTGGTGACAGAAAGAAATCTAACTATGAGAGGTGAACACACAGTGTTAATATATATATGCCTTACTGTTAAAGTGTACAGCTGAAACTTATTGGATTTTGTTAACCAATGTCACCATAAAAAATTAATTAAAAAATTAAAATAAAATAATAAAATAAAAGCTGCAAAAACAAACATTTAAAAAAATACAGCATATCAGAGTAAACAGATAAAATTTGAAGGAAAAACACTAAGAAAGGGAGTTCTTGCATATAATTCATAACCAATTCCTTCAGAGAAATCTCATTCCAAACTACTTAGAATTCTAAAACCAAATTTATAACTTACTTGGGATACGTTTGTGATAGTTCACCATAACGATGCCAATATTTATGCCTCACTTTATGCAATAAATGCTCTTGTACTAGGTGACTCCGAAAGTCCAAGTTCTAAAATTTCCTGAATGTACTCCTGAAAAAATGGTACGCAGATTCAGTTTTTGCAATTTGAATTATATTTTTTGATAGATTTTAACACGGACTCAATTTTGCTTGTTCTGCTCTGCCTAGTAGTTTGGGACAATTATCTGAAATTGAAAGGTCAATGACATATGCTGGATCCACTCATTCACAGGAGAGCCTGTCTGGGTCCGTCTCCTCCCCTGAGTCCATGGCTCCTGGGGTCAGAGTTGGTGCGTTGAGTCTGGGGCCAGACACAGAGTAGGTGTTCACAGTGTTGGGTGAACTGTGCTGACTCCACGGAGGGACCTGTGCATCATAGATCCATCAATGAGGTCGCAGATCTGCTAGGGTGAGTGCGGGATGCTGAGCTGCAGAGGGCTGTTCCCAGAGCACGGGCCTGGAGTCCAGCAACATGCAGGCTGGACCGCCTGCATCCATGTTCCCAGAGAGCCCTGAGTGCAGGACTTGGCAACAGACGCTGAGGCCAAATTGCCCTTGGAACCGAGTATTCCCCGAAACGACCTCACATCCAAGGTCAGCCAAAATTGAGGCAAGCCAGCACCCCAGTTGCAGTCATGGAAACTGGCAAACACAGAGCTGAGTATCCAAATGACAAACTTCCAGTTTACATGGATGAATTTCTTCCTGGCATTTTGCCCACTTAAAACCTTATTAATATGCAGTTTAGGGGGGAAAAATGTGCTTGACAGTCTAAAGTGTTTACTATTGAAAATTCTTTTTTAAAAAAATTACAGATCTTTCACAAAAATGTAAACTTATAGAGTTGGAATGAACTTTAAGAAATCACCTTAGTCTATTCCATACCTCCAGGCAGAGTAGCTCGAAAGCCAAGCCAAAAACAAACACACACACACACACACACACACACACACACA
>NW_006443566.1:1597772-1616369 GCF_000325575.1 Pteropus alecto
GGGGGGCAGGTTCTTCTTTTCATCAAGTTTCCAGAGATTTCACTAGTTACGCTTTCCTCTTTCTCTTCTCCACTAGCGCGTTGTTTTCCATTTCTGACTGCGGAGTGAAGCAGATCTGGATTTACATTCAGGCTCCTCCACTTAACTGGCTATGTGAGTTTAATTAAGCACGCTACCTAACCTCTCAGAGCCTCACTTTCTCCATTTGTAAAATGAATATTAGATTATGTACCAATAAGAGGTGTTGCAAAGATCGAATAAAGATGTATGTAAATTATGCATGCTGTTTGGCCCCTGCAGCTAATCAATAAATACTTGGTTTCTTCTCTTTTCCCCTTCCGGTGGGGAATGGTTGGGTTATGGTAATGATTGGGGAAGCACTACTGAAATTTTTGCGGTCTTGGATACCAGACATTCTACACAGCTCACTTCAGCCCCACAAAATGAAAAATCATCCCCTGGCCCATATGATTTTTAAATATACAGCTGAATATTCACGTAGCTGACAAATCGATTAATCATCTCAGCTCAGAACATAATTCAATGTCACATATAAATGCAAGCATTTTTCACTTGGTTAGAAGTATACTGAATTTTGTAGCACATTTTGTTGTCAAACAAGGGAAGATTGCTTTTTGTGTTGTGTTGTAACTTGCCAAGAGTTGTTGACAGTTTTGTAAAATCACATGAACCACGTTAATGTCACTAAGTCTGTGACGGAAGTATGTGAGTCACCAACACAACATACTTGTGGCAGTCCAGGTTGTAGCTGTTCAGCATAATGTAGATTTAAAAGAAAACCTTGAGTGAAGGAGGTTATATCATTCATTCATTTCGGGTCAGAAAAAGGGGAGTTAAAAAATATGATATATATTGCCAAACAGGGGCATTGGGTCTGACAGGCAGCTGTCAAAGCTGGGCGTTCCCAGCCAATGGCCCACAGGGTTTCTCTGTGGCCTCCTCCTCTACGCATACATCTGCAGATCAGTCCATCACAGGGAGGGCCCCAGAGGGGACCCTCTCAATGCACCCTTCGGCATCAGGA
Source organism: Pteropus alecto (assembly GCF_000325575.1). Lineage (NCBI taxonomy): Eukaryota > Metazoa > Chordata > Mammalia > Chiroptera > Pteropodidae > Pteropus > Pteropus alecto. The sequence continues at coordinate 1,598,818 of NW_006443566.1, forward strand.
CTGAGTTTGTAGCAGCGAGCAGCTTTGAGTGAGGTCTGGATGGGACTGGCTTCCCCATTGGTCCCTAGGGAAATCCCCTAGTGTTCCCCACGCACCTAAACTTCCTTTAGCTCTGGCTGCAGGCTCTGAGGAGAGCCAGTCCTGTCTCCAGAAACTGGGAAGGCCAAGGGCAGAGTTCCATCCCAGCTGGAGACTCATTTTCCTATTATTTCCAGTCTCCTCCCCTAAGAGCCATCACGCTTAGCAGATAAGCCTGCAATGTTGGGGACATACTTATATTAAACTACACAACATTTGGGACATACATAACAAGTTATCGGCAAATCTTGATCTCTTGAAGGTGGAACCCAGAGTTTGACAATAGATAAAAATCTTTTAATTCCAGGTGTTCTCGAAGCCAAGTGCTTTGTGAACTAAAGGCTTAAGGCTTGTGCAAGATACTTAGGACATGTTGTGTATACCTCCTTGTAAAACAGAAAATATCTATGTTGGTCTTTGCCTCCAGGCGCTTGTACAGAGCTCCTAAACCCTTGTAGTTTCCTAAGTGAGAAGAGCACCAGGAACATCCTTTGTTCTAATCTTTGGTCTCGGACCCTGGTTCCTGACACAGGGCTCCTAGATTCCTCAGAATTGCCTGGGGAATAGGAATGTCTTTTGTTGTAATGAGGTGACTCTGGGTGGGCTCCTGGATGGAGTCTGGTGTCCAGAAAGATCCAGCTGTGATTAAAAGCTTGGAACTTTCAGCCGCACCCACATTCCCTGGAGAGAGGAGCGGGGCTAGAAATGGAGTTAGCGATCTATCACGTCTACACGATGAAGCCTCCATGAAAATCCCCAAAGTATGAAGTTCAAAGAACACATGGAGGGGCTGAGAAAGTGGGGGTGCTCATAGAGGGGGAGAAAGCTCCATGCTGCTTCCCACACACCTTGTCCTCCCACCTCCTCCCTCTGGGTGTTCATCTATGTTCTATTATAATAAACCCATGAACAGTTAAGTAAGCTGTTTTCCTAAGTTCTTCACACTACTCTAGCAGATTGAGCCAACCCAAGGATGGGGTCATGGGGACCTCTGATTTATAGCTGGTAAGTCAGAAGCACAGGACTTTCACCTGGCCTCTGAAGCAGTGTGGGGAGCAGTCCTGTGAGCTTGGGCCCTCAACCTACGAGATTTCATACTACCTCCAGGTAGATAATGTCAGAATTGAGTTAAATTGTAGGGCACCCAACTGATGTCATAGAATTGCATGATGTGGGGGGAAAATACACCTGGTGTCAGAAGTGTTATGAGTATGATAGTAATGTGAGGGCCAAGGAAAAATAGAGGAAGAAGAGTGAGTTTTTCCCTACTCACCTCTGCTATCAACAGTTAGGGTCCCCTCGACCTTGAACTAGTCCTTAGAAGGACTGAGCCTTCTCCTGGTGGCTAACTTAACACATTGCATTTCCTAGAATCTAAGCAGGTGTCTCAACCTTCTGGGTGGGGATCATTCTTTGTTGTGGGGACTGTCCTGTGCATTGCAAGTCGTTGGCAGCATCTCTGGCCTCTACCCACCTGATTCCAGTAGCAATGACCTCCAGACATTTCCAGATGCCTGGGGGACGAAATCATCCCCCACCCCCACCACCACTGGGGACCCGGATCTAAGCACTGGACTCAATTCTCCCCGTGCTGCTGGCTGCACGATTCCTGCCTCGTAGCCCCTCAAATCACCAATTAAACACACCAGGTCGAGCCTCGCTGGTGAGTGTTGCAGGGATGATATTCTTCAGCCAGAACTCAAGCCCAAATACTTCAGTTGTCATGACCAGGTGTGACTGAAGAGACAAGATGTCTCAGCTCACACACAGATCGCCAAGACTACAGATGGGCAAACCCGTCAAGTCACACGACTGGGCCATTAAAGCAAGTTTGAACTGCAGGTGCTGTTTGCAACGATCATTTCTGACCTGCTGAATTTTGCATTTCCTTGGACCTGGGTCCACACCCCACCTGTATAACTGCTCCTGGACCTTGTATTCTGGTAACTCTCTGGGCATCCTTCTGCTTCTAGATTCTTCCTCGAAGCACTCCCTCTGGCATCCGTGTTCCCAATAACTCAGATGAGAGACTCCCTTGCTCTAGTCGGAGCCAGCCAGTCACAATTCGCCAGAAAGGAAGGGGTATGTTGGGATTTAGAAAGAGTTTCAGAAACTAGCCAGAGTACAGCAGTCCACCCAGAAGTTTCCATTTTTGACCTCCAGGTCAATAAATCCAGATGAACTGTCTAAGTTTCCTACGTAGCTTCAAAGGGGCCACCAGAGCCAAGGGAACAGGAAGAGCTAAAAGTGGAAGAGTGGAAGGGAAATGAACGGAATTCCTGTTTTGTTCCGTGTTTCGCAAAGACCCATTAGGATGCGCAGTACCCCACGCTAACGGGCCTTAGTCATAACAGCAGCAGCACCCGCCAGCGGACAGGGAAACTGAAAGAAAAATAAGCAGAGGTTTCGTGGAAAACCCGTCACAGAAGAAACCAAATGGATGCGCTATACACTACGCCCAGGAGCCCGTTTCTTTTTTCTTAGGTGTCGGGAGGAAACCATGCACTTGCAGAATCAGCTGTGTCCCTGCCACAGAGAGGACAGCATCTTTGGAGACAAGCAGGGTGGAAGCAGATGCCACAGACGGGGAAGGCGGGGGCCCCCAGCTGGAGCACGGGACAAATCCAAATGTTGGAGTTGGCGAGAGAGATAGAATCTCTGTAGCCTAATAAATTTTGAAGATGTTTTTGCAAAGCTGGTGAACTTAATTAGTTGTGGGAGACCGAGGGCCTTTCTCACTCCACAAATCATAGCTGGGTTGCGTAACCTGATTAGTAAAAGAGGCAAATGATAAGGAGGTTCCAGATGTTAACCGTTACCAGGCTTCCCAAGAGGCAGGCTGCCTGGTGGGGACCCGCAATGTCTTGCCCTGATAATTTGTCAGAAGACTCTGGAAAAAGAGCCACAATAATTTGATTGTCCAGATGTCTCCCTCCTCTTTAGGCACAATGAAGGGACCTCCAGCCTCAGCTGCCACCATCACGGGTCTTTGGGATGTGACTCTGTTGTGGCAATTTTTCATAGTCTGTTTGGGCTGCTATAACAAAACTACCATAAACGGATGGCTTAAACAATGAAAATGTATTTCTCACAGTTCTAGAGTCTGAGAAGTCCAAGATCAAGGTGCTGGCAGATTCCGTGTCTGGCGAGGACACTCTTCCTGGTTCACAGTCAGCATCTTCCCACCATGGCCCATGGCGGAAGGGGGTAGGAAGCTCTCTGGGGGGTCTCATGTCAGAGCACTAACCCCGTTCACAAGGGCTCCAGCCTCAGGTCCTAATCACCTCCCCAAGGCCCCATCTTCAAACACCATCACTTCGGGGGTTAGAATTTCAACAGTGAATTTGGGGAGAATGAATATCTAGACCATTGCATGACCCACCTTTATTCCTCCACAATCTTTGCAGCAGGCTTAGTCATACTTGAGCTATTCTTGGGTACAAAGAAATATCAGTTCAAGGTTCAGTACTCTGGAGATTCAAATGTTGGTTATTTCCAGTCACTGCCCTGCAGTGTGATGCAGACTACAGGTGGTGGGCTGTCCCTCTCCCTGTCTCCAGAAGCCCTGTGGGTCAGTCCAGCTCTCTCTCCACCCAAGTCCTCTTCCCCCACCCGCTCTTCTCTGCCCACACCAGATGACTGCTCCATGCTCCTGCCTGAGGACCTCTGCTCCTGCTGGAACATTCATCCCTCAGTTAGTCCCAGGCTCGTGGCCTTGACTGCTTCAGATCTTTGCCCAATGACGCCTGCTCTGGACACCCTTTCACGTGTCTCTGTCCTACTAGAATGCAAGTTCTGCAAGGAAAGAGATGTTTGTCTCTTCCGTTCACTAAGCAGAGCCGTGCCTGGCTCATGCTAAGTGTTAGTCCATATTTGCCAAATGAAGAAATGTCCTGTTTTCGCCTCAGTCCTTGTGTCTTCAGATTAAAGCATCTTAATAAAATTTCTTCGCCTTACTTTCCCAAGAAAACTGTTGTCTCTTAAGAAAGGAAATCGAGTTTCTAATAGGCAGGCGGAACGTTCGCTCATTTCTTGCGTGGTCATGTAGTCTTTCCTATTTTTCATATTTCTTCATTAATTCACTGGAAAACAAAAAGTTGGTGCTTCAGTATATCATTTTACTCAGGGAGGGTCTTTCGTTTTTGACCCGAATTCCTCTCATGTCTGTTCACATCTTCGTAGAATTCAAACACAGCCTTTATATAATCACTGATATTATGTCAAGAATATGAGCGGTCTGAGCATATGATTGGATTAGATTATGATTATGAGTTCAAACCATCACTTGTTAGAAGAGTGAAATTTCCTACTCAAGTTTCCTCAATATTTAAATACTAAACACCATCGGAAGAAGAGTGCATGTAGGTACCAAAAACGAAGTTAAAACTGAAACAAATCCACAATTAAATGTTCATCACATGATATCTGAAACCATAGTTTATTTTACTAAGAAACATGAAATAAAATAGAGTCAAGGACGTCTTTAGAGCGAGACGGTTATCTAGGTAGTGTTTGAAAAATAATAATGATGTTGCTTAGAATAGCTCTTTTTTCTTTTGTCAAAAAACCCACTTATCAAACTTCTTTCGACCAGAACAAAAGCGGAACAGACAGAGGGACAGCTAAGAGCAAAGAGGCCATTTGACTGGGACTCAAGCGCTCTCGAGCAAAAAGGCTTGCTCTCTGGTACATTGTCCCTGTGTCCTTGTGGACATTTTGTTTAAAATCCAGGGGCCTCAGTTTCCTCATTCATAAAATTTGAGGATTGGATTTCTAAGTTCCTCTTCATTCTATAAGTTTTTATTCTGAATTTCTCCCTATTACTGATACTGGAACAATCTCCACTCTCCCTCACACACACACACACACACACACACACACACACTCACTCACTCACTTCACACCAATGTACCCCACTCCTTCCTGGATTCCTAGCCATCTTGCAGAATTCATAGACATCACTCGCTTTGAGATGCTCATTGCCCGTGGGCATCCCGGGCATAAATGATGCAATGTTTTCAGGTCTAACTCACAGGAGTAAGTTTGCATAACAGTTTATGTAGTTCAGGTCTTTTACATTACCACATCGTTCACAATCCACACCCCCCCCCCCCATAGTTTGGGCAACCCACACCTCATGAAAGGCAGAGGGTGCAAGCGGTGAACCTCCAATGCTTGTCCTAGGAGTGGAGGTCATCTTGTTGCCGGCTCTGAGGGCCCAGGCAAGTGTGATATGTACACTGGCCAATCAGCACTTGCAGAGCCAGTCTGAGCCAGCTCCCAGCGTCTTGGCAGGGACTCTGCTGGAGCCTCTTTGAGCAGGGGATATCAATAATGTAATAGAAGAAGGTGCCCGTTTAAGTCTCTAAAGCTTGGAAACATGGCAGGTAAAATTCTTCACCTCAAATGTGCTCATGAAGGCAGGTTCCAAGATGAAAAGAACAGGATGATGTCATGTAAGCAAACTGGCAAGGCAGATTAGAGATGTCTGCGGGAGACCTCCACTCCGAGGTCACAGGAAGTTCCGCTGCGCCCCCTCTCACTCACGCCCCTGCTCCACATCTCAACCCTAAAAATGCTCGAAAATCTAAAGTCACATCTGTACGAACATTTCAACCTGATGATTTAACCTCAAGTACATCAGATACATAAACAGTTACATTTTCCAGAACCACTGGTATTCACAGAGCATTGAGGCAATTTCAGGAAAGGATACATTTTACTCCCATAGGAATTATAAACAAGCCTAATGCCACGTGCCTTCATGAACAGATTTAATTTAGTTTAGTATAATTTGGTTTGGTTTCATTTAATTTAATTTGGTTCAAGGAAAGGAAATGCCAGCACATTGTACACACCCAAGCCACACTCGTGCCCCTTGGACGTCTGCAGCACTACATAGTAGGTTGGTCTTTGGAGAAGAATTTCTTAAACTTTAACATACCTAGGAATCACCTGGGCGCAGGTCAAAATGTGGATTCTGATTCAGCAGGTCTGGGGAGGGTCTGAGAGTCTGCATTCCACCAGGAATGGCACTGATCTGGACACCACACTTAGAGTGCCAAGGAGGCAGGCTTTCCTCCTGTGATTCGGAGTGATTTTTGGCCTCCCTCAGTTGCCGTCCCTTTGGCTTAAGATCTCAGCATTGTTTTCCAGCATGAAGGGCTCCCTGCTGACCCAGCCTAATTTGCCAATGTGCTAGATATTTCTAACAGAGTTCCGTCAGGGAGGTCTTCTATATTTCTGGGCATAAATAAGACTTTACTCAAACTCCCAAGAGAAGAATAAGTTTAGTCCCAGCTGGGTAGGACCACTTTGTTCACTGAGATGCCCTGCAGATGAGAGGGTGGGGGAGACCCCGTCAGGAAGGGACAAGACGATACAGACTCGACGACCCCATCATTCTTCCCAGATCCTTTCTCGGCTCCCTGATTCTGCCAGAGACCCACTATCCCCAGGGGAGACAAGCTCTTTTTTCCCCAGCTTTCAGCGTCCAGTATTCAGAAATCCCTAAGAAGCCCAACATGTGAAGGGTTATTTGATTCATTATGGGTTTTTGAAAGTTAAAAACAATTCTAAGCTCATATGCCAGACAAAAGGGATCATTAGATTAGAACAAAATGGGCAAACTTCTTGCGCCAGAAAGTAAAGAAACTCAAAGAATGATGGGGATATAGCAAAAGGATACTGAAGCTATCTTGGAGCCCTATGTAATAACCACATTTTTTAGTTTCTGTATTTGGTGCTTCGACATCTGGGGCCTTGTTGCCCCTGGAGGGACGGGACGGCCCCTCGCAGGGTTAGCTAATTCCTAGAGATAGTCAGTGATTCGTCAGTTCTTACGCAAACCAAGCGTCCCAGAGCCCATGCCCCAACCACTTCCTCTATCTGCTCTCTCAGGAAAGACTCTGTTCTAATGCCGTAATCACTCCAGGGCCAGGTACAGGACAAGTAGTAACAGCCTTATGCCCCAGAGCCTGACGGAATTATTCAAACTAGCCAATGCGAAGCCCGCTTACCCTTCTCACCCATTTTTTCACCCACTAAACCACACTACAGGCCCCCACATGTTTTCCTCACTTCTCCACCTCCCGATTGATCCAGCTGCTGCTCCATGTGGCCTTATGTGCCTCTTGTTTCTAGGGATCTGTGAGCATAAAAAATGTCTTCCTTCATGACAGTCATTTCGAAAACCTGCTTGTGTTATCAAGTCTGATTAAAACAACCTTGGGCATCCTTAAAACACTTCCAGTGGTCAGAGTGGGGACAAGTGAACATCAAAGTAAGTAATCATAGTAATGGATTATAAGCCATGACATATATTAAGAATCCATGAGTTCCTATTGATAACAAAGGAAAAGATCTTCCTTATAGTAAAGTGTCAACCAATAAACTTAGAAGAAATGAAGGAATCAGAAAAAAATTAATGGTAAATGCTACAGCTAGTGGGTAAAAGTTGATGGTAACAGGGTATTTACATGGTCTCAAAGTATCTCCCTACAAATTATGATTTAATTATAAAGGAAAATTAGTAACTTTATAGGAGAGAAACATGGAAGATATCACCTGAATTCAAAAGGAAGTTTGCTCAGCATGGTGGACTGTGATAAATCAAGCGAGAGGCCACATGCAGCTTAGAAAAACCTCTAAGAAGGATGGCATCAATAAGGACTTTTAACTAAACTGACAATATCAGAAAATCAAATTAAACAGAGTACGCTTTCCCCTGGCATGCCAGCTGGTTGAACATCTCTGCTCAAGCAAGTTGAAACAGAGTGGTATGAACTAAAATTAGTTGCCGTTTGGGCAATTCTGTTATTTCCAAAGTACTTGCCCAAATACTATCTCACTTGATGCTATTTTTCACAGCAATTCTGTAATACGAGGTATTACCATCTCCTATTTCACATATAAGCAAACTAAACCTGGAGGCTAGACCACTTGGCCAAGGTCACATAAGGGACCCAGGACATGACAGTGCACCTACAGGCGCCGTTCACATCTTTTGAAAAATGCCAGGTGACTCCACATTACTAAAGGATAAGAACAAATTTTAATCTTTCTTTTGAATTTCATTTCACAGTTACACTTAATCTGGATCACATCTCTTCCTTCGGTAAAATTCCTGAAAATAAAAACAAATATCAGAGAGGTGAATTACATTAACAGAGTTTTAAAAACAAACAAAAACACTTGACAAAATGTGAAAGAGTAAAACAATGAAGAGATGGATTTCCACCTAGAAAAGCCCAGTTTTCTCTACAGTTTTCAGTAGAGAGACTGCCTCCCTCCCTCCATTTCTCTCAAGAATATTTTCTTTTGCCAACTGTCATGATAGGAAATCAAAACGATGCATGATGTCTAAAATGTATAAATCAGGAAGGAATTCACAGAAAATAAATCCGGGGGAAACAATCTTTTAATACTATTTGGCTTTTTAATTACATATCTATATCACTGTGATAAAAATGGACTTTATTTTTGCTTTTGGAAATGACCATCTTGTAGTGGGGCGAGGATAAACACATCAATACTCGAACCACAGGGCAGAGGCAGTTATGTCTCATAAACCGTGGATCTCATGCTGGAGAGTTCGGAGGATAGAGAGGGCTCTGCAGTACACTTCTGGGCTCAATTCCAGCACCGAGTTCAAGTCTCAGCACCTCCGTGCCCTCTTACAGCTTGGTCATATTCCAGTGAATGCAGTTTTCCTTATAGAATTGGGAAGGATTCTCCCTGACAGATCAGAAGTTTCTCATAAAGCCAACGTCTCATGGCAGAGGTTGAGCAATGTTTAACTTTAGTTGCGTCTGACTAAAAGATGCAACTACTCCTGTCTCTGAGCGCACCAAAGACCATCTTGCAGCTTGTCCTGACTATGTCCACGCTGCTTGCTTTGCCTGGAATGCTGTCCCCTCCTGTCTTTTGCTACCTAAATACTTCACTTTCCTCTAGAGGTTTTGAAACACAGTGGTTTAAGGCTTTAGATTTGATCAGATCTGGGACTGGACATATAAAAGCGAATCTCTGAGTCTCCTGGGACCCAATTTTTTCCTCCATAAAATGGGAATAATAATTGGAGCTACATAATTTGGTTATTGTATTGATTAATATATGTACTGTGTTCAGGGAATGCTCAATAAACAGCAGCTACTTTTAAACAAATCCTCCTTTATAGAGATGGTTGAAGGGTGAGGAAAAGACCTAGAGAGATCATCCCTCCTTTTGTAGACTAAGAAATTGAGGCCTGGAAGGTTTAAGGGATTTGCCCAGCACGAATGGCCCTAGAACCCAGGCCCAGAGGCAACCAGCATAGCCTCCAGCCTCACCACGCAGTACTCTTTCTTATCCATGAAGAAGTCTCTAGTCTCTTCATGTGACAGTAGCATCCTCCTCTGAAATCTGAGCATAGTGACATCTGAGTACCTGAATTAGTATTTTATACACACATATGTCTTCTTAGATGGATCAAAATTCCTTAAGAATATGATAAGAACATCAGGTCCATGTCTGGTGTATCTGCATTCTCCCACAGTGCCCAGGTCAAAGCTAGCTCTTAGAAGGAAATCAGTAAATTTTTCCTATTTCTGAGAAAGTAAATCTGTAAAACCAGTCTCAGACACACAAGCTGGTTTCCTCATCAACTCAAGCTCTAATCTAGGCCAACAAAAGACAGTATAACACACCAACGTCTCTGTAACAACGTGCGTCAGTTTGAAAGGTCTCTCCTCACTCGGCACATTGGAATAACAAGGTGGAGATGACTTCCTTCCTTTGAAACCAAACTGGGTGGTTCTCTTATGCTTTTTCATTCACATTTCATGGAGGACACCTCTACCATCATGGCTTTTGTGCCTTTCTTCTGCGAATCACAGTGACGTTTATGATATTAAGTCTTTAAGGGTTCCATTTTTGAAACATTACTAAATGCCAGTGCTATTCTGCAAAGTCTTGTTATATGCACATCTTAAATTAAAGAAGGAAGGTTAGGAGTCCCAGAAAATCACATTTCCACTTCAATGCAGGAAGAGAGCATGAGGAATGTAAAGGCTCAAAGGCAGGATGTGCAAACATGTGTAGGGCCTGTGAACGGAAAGGCCAGCTCAAGCAGCCAAAGTGGGCCATTGGCATAGACCTGGCCCATAAATCCGTCTCCCTAAACCTGATCTAGCTAACCAGTGATTTCGTTTGCTGGTCCAGAGCTGTATATTCGATGGTAAAAAATTTAATCGCAGTTCTATAATTTCTCCAAAGCAATTTTTTTTTTCAGGTGGAGTGAAAATTTTCAATGTTGACATCTTTATAAAACTATTATCTCAGCAAACTACAGCCCTTCAGTCCCTCATAAACGTAATGATGGAAGAGTAAGTAGAAGGCATTAGTGCATGGACTCTGACCGCATACACCTGCATTTAACTTTTGACTTCAATACTTACTACGGAGAGACTTTGAGCAGTTATTTAATTCTCGAAGACTCAGTTAACTCATCTATAAAAAGGGGATTTTAATACTCCCTACTTCACAGGGTTGTGAGGCCTGAGGGAGATGTAAAGAGAGTGACACGGTTGCCTGCGCATAGCGAACATGGGATAAGTGCCATCTATGGTGATGATGATATTGATGATGATTTGCTTTGCATAACACAGAGGATGAGACCAGACACCATCAGCTGGGCGTGTGCCCTGAGATCGTTTTGATCCATGGTGGCTGTAACGGTAACTCCCAATGAGTTATCCCCACCTTCCTTATCAAGTAACTACCCTAGTGCATACCTACAAGAGAATCTGAAACTATTCTAAAAAGTAAAGACTACTGAAAAAACAATTCCTACCTACAATAGCATCACAAAGAATAAAATATGCAGGAATAAATCTAACAAAAGAAAACTACAAAATGTCATTGAAAGAAATTAAAGATAGCCTAAATAAATGGAAAGACATATCATATTCATGGATTGGAAGACTTAATATTGATAATATGGTAATATTGCCCAAATTTATGTATTGACTTAATAAAATCCCCAGCTGCTTTTTCTTTTTTTTGCAGAATTGATGAGAAGATTGTAAAATTCATTCAGAAATGAAAGAAATTCAAAATTACCAATCTTGAAAAAGAAGAACAAATTTGGAGGTCTCGCACTTCTTGATTTCAACATATACTGCAAAGTTACAGTAATCGAGATATTGTGATATTGGAATAAGGACAGATGTAGCGATCAATAGAATAGAATTGAAGGTCCAGGAATAAACTCATACATTTCTAGTCAACTGATTTTTGACAAAGATGCCAAGACAATTCAATGGGGGGAAAGTTTTTTTGTTTGTTTGTTTGTTTTTTGTTGTTTTTTTTTTTAACAAATAGTGCTAGGACAACTGATAATCCACATGCAAAAGGAATGAAATCAGACTGCTTTCTCATGCCATATACAAAATGAATCATGGACATAGATGTAAGAACTTAAACTGTAAGACTCCTAGAAGAAAACATAGCAATCTTCACGAACTTGTGTTAGACAATAATTTCTAAGATATGACACCAAAAGTGCGAGCAAAGAAAAAATAGATAAATTAGACTGCATCAAAATTAAAATCTTTTTGCTTCAAAGCACACCATCAAGAAAGTTACAGAATGACCCAGAGAATGGGAGAAAATATTTACAAATTTCCTAATGGAGTTGCATCTAGAATACAAAAAAAACTCATTTTGTAAAAAAGATAACCCAAATAAAAAAAATGGACAAAATCCCAAAATAGACATTTTTCCAAAGAAGATAAACAATAAGCACATGAAATGATGTTCAGCATCATTAGCCATCAGGAAAATGCAAGTCAAAACCACAATGAGGTACCACTTCATACCACTAGAATGACTAGAATCAAAAAGACAAATAAAAACATTGGTTGGCAAGGATGTGGAGAAAATGGACTCCTCCTACACTGCTTGTAGGAATGAAAATGATACAGCTGCTTTGGAAATCAGTCCAGCAACTCCTCAAAAGATTAAACATAAAATTACGGCATGACCTAGCAATTCCACTGCTAGGTATATACCTAAGAGAAATGAAAACACATATTCATATAAAAATTTGTACACAAATGTTAAGAATGGCATTTCTCATAACAGCCCAAAAGTGCAAACAATCCAAATGTCCATCAACCTAATGAATGGATAATAAAGTGTGGTATGTCTCTACAGATGGAATATTATTTGACAATAAAAAAATGAAGTACTGACACATGAATAAGGTTTGAAGTAAATATTATGCTAAATGAAAAAATGCCAAATGCAAAAGCCCACATATTGTATCTGCCCATTTGTATGAAATGTCCAGAACACGCAAGTCTGTAGAGACAGAAAGTGAATTAGTCATAGCCGACACGTGGGGGACCAGGGGGGGATATGGGGGTGACTGCTCATGACTGCAGGATTTCTTCTGGGGTGATAAAAATATTCTAAAATTGATCGTGGCGATGGTTGCACAGCTTCATGAATATACTAAAAACCATTTGAAGTGTGCATTTGTGCCGCGTCCAGCTAGTGGTAAATCCTGCCACGTCCAGCACGGCTCTGGAAAATAGACCTGAGTGGGAACAGTGAGAGATTGAGAAAAGAAAGAAGACAGAAAGCTCAGATCAGGAGGACCACCGTCCACTGATGATGAAGTAGAGAGCAATTTTATTTTTGCAGGTTGCTTTTATACAAGAGCATACATTCGCTGGCTAAAATAAGATTACCCCCACCCAAACTACACATCTTGCTATAATCCTTTGTATTTCCGTCAACACCGCATTGTGCTCCGATCAGTTCCTACTTCTCTATTCTTAGGAGGATTCGTGGAGGTGAGGCAACCCTTGATTGGCCTCACAGATCGCAAAGACCTTGTCAACCTCCAACCCGCTCTCCACACATTTGCAACCATTTAAGGTGGAATTATATCTTACCGAAGCTGTTATTCAACAAAGAGGATGGTATCATAATTTTTTAAAAATATAAAATGACACCAACCATATAACGACTATTTAAAAATTCGAAAAGACATGTAATACAAATAAGGAGTGGGAGGGACACATGGGAAAATCCGAACACTTTTACATTGTTCGGGCGGGAGGATTATGGCCATAGTTATTTTCAAGAGGTTGTGTTGTTTAGTTTTGTTTTTATCAAATAAATGCTTTTTAAAAATCAGATGGTCATGAGGTAGGGCATGAAGGGACACTATTTTCTTACTTTAAAAACGTTTCTCTAATAAAAATTAGAAGAATTGGGAAGGTAGGAAAAGGGCTACTGCTGTTCCACTTCCGACTTAGTTCTTGGTACTGGTAATTCACATGGGGCATCTACTTGCCGGGCTGGCCCAAGTGGGACTTCTGTTTTTCCTTCCTTTCTTCCTTTGTTCCTTCTTTTCTTTTCTTCTTCTCTGCCTGCCTTCCCTCAATATGCGATTACTAAGCCCCTGCCCCCAGGCAGGTCACGTGGTTCGTCCTGGCCTATGAAATGGACTTGGACATTCCCAGACCCATACCCTCCACATTAACCCAGAGCCCCACACTCCTACCACACAAAATCCTGACACAATCACACTTCTGTGTCTCTGGTTATGCTAATGTCTTGGCTTGGCTTATACTTCTTTCTCCTTCTCAGTCCAACAAAGTCCTGCTCATCTTTCAAGACATGGCTTTAAAAACTACCTCTTCCATGAAGTCTCCTCTAACTTCCCTGATCAAAATTACTTCCTCCTGCTTTGTAACTTCGTGGTATCACTCGCTCTAATATTTCATTTTATTTTTATAAATATTTGTTAATAAAACTTTATTAAATCCATATACATATTATGCAAAAGCATAATCTACTATCGATGGACTTTAAGGAAGTCAAATGACTCACAGAACACATACACTTTAGCCATTTAATTCTTAAGTATTTTCTTTTAGGTCATAATTTTTCTCATTTTAGTTTTACCACTGTATTCACACCGAGGTTCTTAAACGATGTAATGTCTTTTGAGATAAACAATGGGCTGGTTTCTTCTATAGCCATCAGTTCATTGTAGTAGATCCATGTTTATTCTTTCAATTTCAGTGAAGAGTTTTTATGACCCAGGATATGGTCTACCTTGGTGAATGTTCTATCGGCACTGTCATTTTATTATTTATCATTTATTTTATTCTGTTTGGTATTATAATTTGTTGTGCAAATGTCCTTGACTCTTATTAGATATTAAGTTCCTTGAAAGCAATGACCTCATTTTATTCATTTTGATTTTCCAGAACCTAGCAGAGTGCCAGACACACAGGAGTTACCAATAAATGTTTATTGAATTGTCTGCTATTTAATCCTTAATGCTTTTTGCATGATTATTAAATATGCCCAGTGTTAGAATATTTACTCCTGTTAAAAGTCACATGAACTGTATTCTTTTTGTGCTCTTTCTTAACTAGGGATTGAAAAATGAACATTCCAAAAGGAAATTCCAATTTTTCAAAATTGTCTGGCACCTGAGAAAAAGTTATTACCTTTAGCTCAGTAAACAATTGCTGTAGAGGCGTTTGGGAATGTGGGGGAGGTGATATAGTTAATTAATTACAATGAAAAAATAACCAGATAAATGAAAATATCTTCTAAGAATTTCTTGCAGGTAATTTCAATGTAAAATACTTAACCAGATATCATATTCTATGTTTAAGCATTATAACCAATTTGTCCTGATTTCAGTACGGAAAAAAAAAGGCCAAAGACTTTTCATTGGACTTTTGACGGGTCGTTCAGGAATGCTAGATTTGATAGAATTCTCTCTCTCTCTCCGCAGCAGCAAAGGCAATCAGGCTACGTCACTGGGGCTGCTGCTGCAAGGAAACTATAAGCCTTGCCGGCTCCAACCCGGTGCAAAGACTGTCACCTCCTGGTAGGAAGGGGAAATGCAGATATTCCTGCCCTGACCACAAACCCGAAGAGACCCGGGAGCGGGGATGGCTGCTCGGGGGTCAGCCTTCTCTTCAATGGAGACAGGCAGCAAAGGCCGGGAAGCCTGGCTCTGGCGGGAGTCAGAATACCAGCTTCAATTACACTTTGAGGCAGTGTTCTAGACACTGAGACACAGTGAACAAAACAGACCGAAATTCCTGCCCCAAACTAACAAGGAAAAGACAAGTTTATCTAATGTTTAATACGATAGAGATTTAAATTGTATCCACACACCAATTCTTAAAATGAACCAAATGAATCCTGAATAGATCTATGATGTCTTTTGCTGCACTGTCAAGTTTCATCATGAATCCACCCAATGGGTCTTGTTTTGCTCAATCCGGGTGTTTCATCCCTTCCCCGCGGTGGCCTCCCCTAGTCCTTTGGTAGGAATGTCACACTCTTTGAAATAGCCTATGACACCATCCCTGCTGAGTGTCTCTCCTGTTGTTGACCCTTCTGATTCCGCCAGATCCTCATTTGCTAATGACTTTGCAAAAGTTTAGAGCAGTTCTCCAACATCACTTTCAACACTTTCATGAAATCCCACCTCTTTTGCAAGACTTGAAATCCACTTTGCAGTAATATGCATACTATTCGGGCTCTGCTGCCTGGATGTTTACCACGCCAGACGACATGGAAAGGATGACCAACAAAACGATGGGTGGGGACCAATTTGCTTCTTAATTTTAGATTAAGAGAGGAAAAAAAAAAACCTACATAAAACATAAAATATGCTTTTGGAGTAAAAAGTGGGAAGAGATGATATAGCACCAGCTGATTTAATACATGGGCAGTGCATTATTAGTGAATGTTTCTGCACTAGTTATCTTAGGCTCCTCTCGAACAACTAGTAATTGTGTGGAGACTCGGATAATGAATAGTCAGGTGGCAAGGACCCCTTTATCAACTGGGAAATGATCTGCTGACTCAAAAGCACTAGCAAGCGATGCAGAATTTCCAGACGTTTTTTGAAGTCTCTCAGAGGACACAGTGAACATCGTACATCCTTCACTACGCAAGTGAAGAAGTCCTTCTCAGGGTTGCAGCCCCAAGAGTATGGGTTGTTTTTTTTTTAATCTTCCTGTCCCTCACATCATATCCACCTCCCTTAATCCTCAAAATCCTCTCCCCTCTCCCACATGGATTCAGTTTGGGGCCAGCTCTGATCCTTGAACTGCGTATTCTGTTCACCACAACGCAAGGCTCAGGATGACCCCACTACCACACACATGTCTCTCCTTAGAGGGGACTTCAGCCGACTGACTTATATTCAAGGTTACCCCTTGTGACCTCCTGTGACCATAGCATCAGTATGTACCTTCCAGACAAATAGTGTTCTTCCCACCCGGATATAAGGAAAGACAACTGAAAGGCCCCGGGTCATCTCAGATGGTGAAATTGTGAGAGCTTTGTGTGTTTTTTTCCTTTTGCTTGTCTCTATTGTCTAAATGTTCTAAAATATGAACATTTATTTAAAATATTTTGCTTTTAAAAAAACATTGCATTGAACATGAAAAGTTAATTATGTATAATAATGTCAACGAGGCTTTTTACCTAAAAATTATATTTTATAGGGAAAGGTGTATTCATTTTTATCTGAAAGTGAAGTTTTGTGTTTATTTTGTTTTTCTCTGTTAACTACTTGTATACTTGTTGTTTGATTTTTTTCTCACATCATTTTTGGGAAAATGTTATTTTACCAACAAGGATTCTGGTAAATGTAGCTGAATTGGCCAAGGAGCAGTTTATAATCAGTACATTGCTTGTATAATCAGGAGGGTTTTAACTATTCAGGAAGGAACTTCCTGCCCTTTGTTTAATTAAAGCAGCTTCTCTGGGAAAAAAAAAAAAAAAAAAGACCTCTTTCCTGACTAGTATTTGCATAAAGAATTGCCTATGCAAAAGATGCAACAACCTATGAAGCAAAATTCTTAAGCCAACTATGCATCCCGTCCCTCGAGCCAATGACTACTGTCTGAGGAGAGCGTGGGAGATGTCTTAACCTTGCAAACAGCGAGAAAAGTCTGCCTTGGCCACGTTGCTCAGAAAGCGAGGCTTGGTTCTCCTCACACTGTGATAACGGCTCCTAAGAAATTTACTCTGGAATGCTTTTCTATCACTTACTCTAAGTCAACAAATTTGCAATTAATTGAGTCATATTTCTGCCATATCAAGCAAGGCTGATTCTCTTCCTCGTCCTCCAGCCACAATCCTCCCCCAGCTGAATGAATTCACTGGAAGGGACAAAGAAGGCAAATTCCAGTTAGATGAATTGAACTAGTCATCTGTCCGGCAAACCCAGCCAATGTCCACTGATTCCTCTGTAGAGCTAAGAGCGTTCTGCAGACGGCTGTAGCTGTCCCTTCCACTGCTTACGCTTATCTACTCCTTAACTCTAAGCCAGACTCCCAAAAGTTTTTCTCCCTTAACCCTTTTTCCCTTACCTCCCACACCCAACTCATTGTAAGTTCTGCCAGCTTTGCTTTCTAAATATTTCCTAATTTATCTCC
>NW_006443566.1:1616402-1637724 GCF_000325575.1 Pteropus alecto
CACTTATACATAACTCATTTTTTGCACATAATAAGCTGAAGAAGCCCAGGAATAAAATTGGAAACAAAGGTTGATAAAAATCCTTTGCCTAGTAACAACAACAACAATCAGAAAAAGCAGGCACGACTCTGATTCCTCGTTCTCTATCAGGTATACAAGGACAACAGCTTCCCAATGGTCCCCTTGCCCTCTCGAATTCACTGTCACACCTTCAGCATTGCTACCTTACTTGAAGTCTTCCAGTGGCTCATGATGCTTTACAGGATGAAGCTCGCTCCTCAACATGGTACTCCAGAATCTCTGGCCACTGGCCAGGTGCTCTCTGTCCACCTTCTCTTTCCACCAAGCCCTGACTCACGCTCCGTGCTCCCCGTGCACATCTGCTTCTGGTCTCTGTGCCTCAGCCCACGTGTCCCATCCCTGAATGCCCTCCCTCAGACACACTCACAGGCTAATAAATTCCTATAGTGCCCCTTGTGTGTCCATTGTGTCACTTAGCATGTTGAATTAACATTATTTTTCTATCACCATGCTTTCCCTCTTGAAGGCAGAGTTATGTATTCATTCTTTGTACTTCCGTGTTCAGAGCCAAGTATAAAGAAAACACTCAATGAATAGTTGGTGATTAAATGCATGAATGTCACAGAAGAGTCATAATGCTCTTAAAGTTTTGTCTAAAAAACAAGATTTTTCAGATAGAAATCAGATAGAGTCTTCAGTGAGAGATGCCCTCAAATGATGAAATTTAAAGGATAATTGATAAACAAGTGGTTTATAGCTAACAACTTTCCCTATGATGCAATTCTGGTGTGTTTTGTTTTGTTTTGTTTTGTTTCATATTGCCAATTTCTGTTATACGAAAAATGGGGCTCTCTACAGAGATTTATGTGAACAATATTTATAGTTTCAGATAATTATCGTAATATAAATATTATATATTTCAATCTTATGAAAAAATCAAGGAAAATATTGAGAAATCAAAAGACTGTTCTTCTTTCCTAATTAAAGGATATCTTCAATAAACTGAAAAAAAAAGGAAGTAATCAAGCTACATATGGAAGAACTACAAGACTGTCTACAGAGCAAAGGAAATTTCAACATTTGGTGTTACCCCAAGTAGGGAGGAATTTCTGCAGAGTTAAAACATCTGAAAAGTAGAAGTTGCTGTAAGAGAAACTTAAAAAGAGAAAGACAAAATGGAAAGACAAGGAACACCAGAAAGAAACCTGGAGTGACTAAAAGAAATGATTTTCATTCAGTTTTATAGAAAAATAAATTCATGATATATTCAAACAGAATATCAGAAGCTGCTGTGTGGAATCTTTGAGATTCTGAGTGGATGAGGGTCAGGAATTCAGATTCTATCACTGACTTTTTCCACATTGGCATCAATAGTGATCTTCTCAGCAGTGAGATGGCTGATTAGTTTTATCAATTATCTATTGCTGTATAGCAAAACACCCTAGAACTTAGTGGGACATGGGTCATGATTCTCTGGATGGGAAACTTGGGCTAGATTCAGCTAGGCAGGACTTCTGCTTTTCTCACCTGGGGTCATTCATGAGATCCCCATCATCTGATGGATTGCTTAAGAGATTGATCCAAGACGACTTCATCTGCCTGAAAATCGTGCTGGCTGTCAATCTTCATATGTTCTCTCGTTCTGAAGGAACACAGCCCAAACTTCTTTATATGGAGGGCTCAGGCAGCAGAAGAGACCAAACTCCTTCATGCAAGTGCTTGTTGAGTCTCTACCTGTATCATGTATGCTAATGCCCCTTAGCCAAAGAAAGTCATATGGTCATGCCCTTATTTCAAGGAGAGAGCAAACATGTTCCATTTCTTGATGGAAGGAGTAGAAAAGTCACATTGCACAGGGCAGACATAGAAGAAGAGGAGAAATGTGTGACCATTAATAGATCTACGTCAATTATCTTGTAATTTATTTCTGAGGGATCTGCAAATGCTCAAGATGCCAGTAGAATTTATAGTGGCTTCCTTCCAAAGATGACAGTACAGGTGTGTGTATTGGGGGCTACTTTACAGTGGAGAAACCTGGTAAAACTCCTTCGGGCAAGTGATCAAAGCGAACTCAACAGTGACTATTATGTTACTAGCATGTGCCCTTGATATGATGTGATGAGAACAGTGCTTATGTGGTCTTCCTCCCCAAAACCCATAACCTCAGTCTCACCATGAGAAAAAAATATCAGGCAAATCCCAATAGAAGTACATTCTATAAGGCACCTGACTAGTATTTCTCAAAGCTCTCAAGGTCATTAAAAACAAAGAGTCTGAGGCTGTCACAGCCAAGAAGAGCCTAAAGAGACATAAGGGATAAATAAAATGTGTCTTGGACAGGATGTTGGAACAGAAAAATGATATCAAGTAAAAGCTAAGGAAATCTGTATAAAATACAGACTTCAGTAAAAAAAAATATATATATATATATATAGTGTCAATATTGGTTCATTAATTGTAACAAATGTACCATACTAATATAAGATGTTCATAATAGGGAAGCAAAGTACAGGGTACCTAGGAGCTCTCTGTACTATATTCTTAACTTTTCTATAAATCTAAGACTGTTCTGAAAAATAAAGTCTATCTTTCAAAATGTACTAAAAAAATGCACAGAATGGATTATAATTACTCTACAGCCTAATATGTGGACTAAAAATTAAAGTCACACCTCTTTTAATATGCAAATCAAATGTCTCCTAGTGTCCAGCTGGAAACCATGGAATTTTATCTTTTCCTTCCTTATTTCTCTTTCCTTAGAAGCAAAAACTGGAGAAGTCTGACCAGCTCAGAGAGGCCCATGTTGGCTGAGTGGTTCTACTGGTATCGTTGCTGGCAGTAGCTGATGCCACAGCCCAGCACCATTCTTGACCATTGGCAGAAGCAAAGTGTCATCTCAGGCACCACCACTGGCAGCCCAGGACTCCCCTCACACAGTACTGGGCTCAGGCCTAATAATACTGATAATAATGGTAATGATAATAGCTAACACTTATTGAGTATCAGGCATTGTTTTAAGCACTTTGCCTATATTAACTCCTTTAATCCTCACAACCATCCTAAGGAATGTCCTATTTTATTGTTGCATGCCCATGATAGTGTTTGGCAGTTTCCTATAAAATGAAACAGATATTGAAACCACTCGGTCCAGCAATCCTACTCCTATTTCCCCAAAAGAAATGAAAACTTACATTCATACCAAACCCTGCACATAAATGCTTATAGCAGCATTATGCACAATAATGAAAAACCAGAAACAACCCGAATGTCCTTCAATGGGAGAACAGATAGATAAATGGAAGTACGTCCACACGGAGGTGCACCGCTCTGCAATATAAAGAAACCAGCTATCGATACACACAAAAGCATGCTTCCCTTCCTGCATGGTCACAATGTTGTTTAATGTGCTCCTCTGTTCTCTGCATTTTTCATAAATGGGTACTTAGATCTGTTGAGATTTTGAGGAAATTCAAGTTCACTTTTTTGACAAGACTGTTTCCTAGGTCCTTCCATTAAAAGGAACATAATATCTGGTTATCTCTGTTTTGTGAGGTTAGCAGCCATTGACAATTACTGACTAGATGCATTAATTCTCTAAGGATTTGCAAAAGGATGATATTCTAAATCTGTCATTCCTTCTAGAATACTTCTACAAAGAGAAACTTCTGCTCATCAACTATTTGGTTAACCAGAGGCACGAGATTTTTTAATTCTTTCCCTTTATGTACTAATTTTCAAAGTAATAAGTCCTCTAGCAGCTTCCAAAGATAAGTGAAATTATTGTTAGTGTCACTATGAACTCATAAATTTAAATATAGTCGATGTGTTTCAATACATTGCTATTGTTATTCTTATTGGTACTCAGATTGCCAGGCATTTGGTCAGAGGGAACCTCTTTCAGTTGTTTCCTGGGTCTTTTTGATGTGATCTCAGTGTTCATTTTTTGTAATTGGCATATCATTCACAGTTAGTATTATATTAATTATACAACATAACGATTCCTTCTTTGTTTGTATTGTTAAATAATCACCACAATAAGTATAGTTTCGGTGGTTTTGGTAGCTTCCTTCCTTTCGCTGCAACAAGATGTCCCAGACTCATCTTGCGGATTTTCTATCCCAGACCTAGATTCAGTCATTTCTCCAAGGAGCTGTTTTGCCTTTTAGTAGGAAATAGCATTCATAGGCCACAATCTGGGTGCTAAAGGTCATGTTTCAATTCTTAGTATGTCAGGGCTCTCAAAAAATTGATGTGCCCTGGGCCTCTCGATGCATTTAAGAGATTCCATTCCAAAGCTAAACATACACACAGATATCGCTCTCTCTGTCTCTGTCTCTGTCTCTATCTCTATCTCTATCTCTATCTTTATTTCTATCTCTATCTTTATCTCTATCTCTATCTATGTCATCTATCAGCCTTAAGAAAAAACATTGGTTAACACAATCCAATGTTTCAGCTGTACATTTTAACATACACACACACACACACACACACACACACACACACACACACACATATATATTTACACTGTGTGTTTACCTCCCATAGATTTCTTTCTGTCACCCCATATTTGACTCCCTTTATTCCGTCTACCTCCCCCCTCCCTTCTCCTTCCTCTTCCCTGCCCTCTGGTAACCACTAGTCTATAGTCCATGTCTATGAGTCTGTTCGTTTGTCCTGTTCATTTGTTGCTTTTAGGTTTATATCCCACATACAAGTGATATCATGTGATTTTCAACTTTTCCTGTCTGGCTTATTTCACTTAGAATGATTATCTAGAGGTCCATCCATGTTGTCGCAAATGGCCGTATTTCATCTCTTCTTATGGCTGAGTAATATTCCATACTATAGCTTCTTTATCCAACCATCTATCATAGGACACTTCACTCTCTATCTCTAATCATCTATATCTATGTCTACCTAGATCTATCTATAGGTATATATCTCTATCTATCTATCTAGACAGATGAGAGAGAGAGAGAGCTATCAAGTTAGCAGTAGTAATCCTGTCTGAACTGGAATGACATTTGTTCTTTTGGTTTTCCAGTACTTTCCAAAAAAATTTTTAGTATGAATATGCATTATTTTTCTAATAAGAAAAATAGTTACATCTGTTTTTAAACCATGAAAGCAGTGGGAATGCTTCAATACTTTCTGAGGGTTAGTTCCTCACTCCAGACTGGGGATTCCAGCCAACAACCTGGTCACCTATGATGGTGTGAACTCCTACATCACCAGGTTGGGTCCCCATGCAGAAACACAGCAAAGTGCTTCATTACTTATGGCAGATGTTTGGTCTTATTCTAGGTCCAGGAGAATTTGAGTCAGGGCTTAAGGCATGGCATGCAACTGGCAACATTCTGGCTGTCCCTCCCAAGCTCTTGACTATTAAAATCTGTGGACTTTTCAAGAGGGTTCCTGGTCTCTTTGAGAGGATCCAGCACTCTGCCTGTCCCAGAAGCCTTACTGCTTCTCTGGCCACAGATCTGGATAGAAAAATATTCCACGGAGGTGGCCTCACTTCGACAAGCAGGAAAAGGTGGTAAGGATTCCTTTACACAGAAGAAATAGAGATTAGTGAGTTTTCCAAACATCCATGCTGGTAAAAGCAGGCTTTCTCTAGCCAGTGTCAATAAATTCTGGTGCTCATTCTAGGAGCACCCTGCTTTTTGCCCATGCAGAGCTGGCAACAAACTCATAGAAGAGCATCGGCTCATGAAGCTTTTACAACCCTCAAACAGGGGCTTTCTGGTGTAATGTATTTCTCCATGCACGTCATGGAGACACCCACAGGCAGATAGAAAACATATTCCCAGCAGGGACTACAAAGAGTTTCATTCTGAATTCCAGCTGGAAGAGTAAAAAATGCAGTGGAGTCACCAGCAAAACTCCTGGGATTTTTTTTTGGAGTCAGAGAAAAAGATGTCACACCTGAAACTATCTGAGCGTTTGCTCTAGCTCACAATTTCAAAATGCTTTGGAGAACTTAGAAGGGGAAGTTCCTGTAGCAATTTGGGTAAGAAATGGGAATGTGCAAGGGCTGACTAATAACTCTGAATGTTCTGACCCCTGTGACACAGAAGAAATCTAAAGATCATGAAAAGACAGGGCCAGGGAAAGTGTCAACATTTAACTGTAATCTAGGGCAAAGGCCAAGGCCTACCTCGGGATGACACTGAGTGAACATCAATGTTAGCTTACCAGAGAGAAGGTAGTGACTCACCAGCTTTTCAGACAAGCACAGTGACTTCTTAAGCCAATGAAGTTATATTTGACTCATCAGGCTAAACTTCAAAGTCAGTGTCATGGTATACGAGGTAATAATGAAGAAATGGAGAAATATAGGACTGAGGAGAGTTGACAGAGCATTACTTTCTGTACAGGGCTGTTTGCTCAGTTGCCAATAGGTACAATGATTGATACCACAGATAGTCTAATTAACAAGCAGACAAGAGCGTTTAAATGACTGGAATAACACAGGATGATGGGCACGGTTAGGCATGATGGTAAACAAATCCTACGAACACACCAAAGTGGGCATGGAAAGGAAAAACGTATCTGTTTTGTGTTTTGGTCCTGAACTGGTGCTAAGACATCCAGAACTAGAACCTCTTTGGTCCACAGGAAAATTAGCAGCAATGCAGGGCTTGAAACAGCATGCAAGTGGCTTCTTTTCCAGAGAAAAGAAGACATGAGCAGGACGGAAGAGTTGTTCAAATGTTTAAAGAGCTGGCATGTGAAAGAGAATTTTAGATTGCACTCAGGGGAGGAGGAGGGACCAATGTGAAATGCAGAAGAGAGATTTTTAGCTCTATAAGTTTTCTAGCAATGAGACCTCTCTGAAATGGAAGGAGCTGCCTGGAGAATAGAGCGTTTCTATTGGAGGTGTGTTCTAGTAGAAGCCAGGTATGAACGTGACGAGTGCTAAGGCCCCATTCAATCCCAGCAGAAGGCAAGATTGGGAATTCTGCCTCGTGCCTTCCTGGAGCCAGGCATCAGACTATGGCCCTTGGGTATATAAATAGAATACTCACAGCCTGGGTTTCATCATTACTCACACGCTACAGAGGAAGAAACTGAAGCTCAGAGAGGCTAAATAATCTGCCTAAAGTTGCCCAATGATTGTGTGACTATATTCAAACATCACATACTCTCCATTGGGCCGAGGCATTTTATTCTATTTGACTTTTACGATAAAGGTAATTTAGCACTTTTAGTTGATATTTGCTTTATTGCCCCCACTGAAGCTGTCCCTTTTCCTTGTCTTGACCTGGCAACTCGCTCCATATTGTTACTTGGCCTACCAATGAAAACAGCAGGCCAGTGGAGGATATCATAATGTCCATTGGTGCAAACCTGGCACTCACAATGGGCTGTGAAATGTTTCAAACCAATTTCTCCTGGATACTCTTTTGAAATGGTCTTGAAAATGCAGATAGACCTTGCCAATACCAGAAGTATAGGAGATGAAAGTATCGGAAAACAGTTTCTATTCAAGATAAAATACTATGAATTTCAAATTACCTCTTAGAGAGAAGTCAAGTGGTATTCTGACAGCCCTTGAAGATTGAAGGGAAAACTTTCTATAACTTGTCTATCTTTATTATCTCCTGTAAATTGGCAGCATATCATAGTGGGAAAACCTGGGATGAGGAGTCAGTGATTACCAGCTACGAGAATATGGGCAACTTACCTAGCCTCTCTGAGCTTCGATTACTTCTGTAAAGTAGGCATAAGAACGCCTACCGCCATTCGAATGCTGTAAATAAGAGCCTGGCACAGAGCCTGGCATGCAGCGGGTGTTCAGTAAAATGTCACTGTGTTGATAGGTGGGAATCGCAACTTCACTGTTCTCCAGTGTCAGTCGCACTGTGGGTCATCAGCTCATGTTTGCTGATGACAGTTTGTGCTCATCAGAGGATACGGAGCTGGTTGTTAAGAGTGTGGATTCTGGAGTCATGTTGGCTGGACGCAAATCTCAGCTCCGCCACTTCCTAGGCAAAGATCTTGGACATACTTATAACTGCTTTCTGCTTTGGTTTCCTCGTCTGTGAAATAGAGCAGAAAACCGGCCTTATGCAGTACTGCCTGCCACTGAGAGAGAACAAACTAATAATACAAATGATACTATTAACTTGTATTATAAGAAGGGCAAGTCTAGGAGTTAAGGTTTCCCCAAACCAGAAATTCGAAACTGTTGAGAAAAATGCAGATTTTCCTTTTTAGAAAAAAGAAAGGTCAATGATAGTGGTATTGAGAGGAACTTTCTGAGAAGAGGCAGCAGCCAGAACGGAAGGGCGGAACTCCAAAGTTTCCTGTGTTCTTTCATTGTGTGGAAAAGTAAAGACAGTGTCATTATAGCAAGCTTTTAATATCCTTGCCTGTCAGTCTTGCGTTTACATAGCAAGTACTCGTCAATCAACTGTGTTGATTTGCTTTCAAAAATACAGCGGTAGAAGAGCTTGAACCCACGGTAATGGGAGGGAGTCTTTGGGAGAAACACTAAATTTAAAGAGAAGTCTTCATAATAATAACACAATAGACTTTGCCATTCACTCGTAATGTAATTTTGAGACCCACAGATCCCCAAACTGATGACAATAAAAACAACAAACGAGCAGATGACCTTTCTCATGCAACACATTTTTTCAATAAATTTTCTCACATTCGATGGCCATTTTCCTGGAGGAAACACATTCATTTTCAATTCTTAGAGCTGTGGGCCTGCAGCCAGGCTGCCTGGGTTCAGTCCCGGTTTGCACTTCCTGCCTGAGGGACCGTATTCACGGTACCCGGTGTCTCCTTGTCTCGGGTCCCACATCCCGCCATGAAATAACAGCCCCTTCTTAGGCATGTTGTGAGGGTCAAAATACCCAGATCCATGGCCAGCACATGGTCAGCGCCCCACCTCACAACCCTCCTGTTTAGAACCTGCGCCACAGTGAAAGCCTGGTTCACACATTACGTGAATCTTCTTGGTTGCTCTTAAATAATGATAATAAAAAGATAGTGTAAATCCGCAACTTTCATGGGATAACTAATACCATTTACTGGCGTATCACAAACGTTTCAGATGTTTACATTATTATTTCTAATCTCTCTGACACCGTTTTAAGATTATTTTCATCTTCATTGCATAGAAAAGACAATCAGGGTGCAGGAAGATTAATTTCCTGCCGAAGGTCACCCAGCCAGAATGTCGAAGCCGGGCTGCCCCACTCTGCAGCCCCACGCCCTTCTGTTAGGCCACATGGTCTTTTCATAACCTTCATTCAACAACCTGCACTGAACACCTGCTTCCTAACAGGCCCCCGTGAGGCCCAGTGTCACAGAGATGCACAGACACAGGCCCTGACATGGAGGAGCCAGTCCCCTAAGTCAACATTTACTTTCTCTTTCTCACAATTCACCAGTGACGCAGGTGATAGTTTTTATACTACCAATTCATATGCGCTAAGATTTATTTGCCTCATTAGCTATTGTCAAGCAGGGGACATCACCACCTGCCAGGATGAATTCCATAATGACACATGGTTTGGGATAAGGAATAGGCTTCAGTGGGGGAAGGGCAAATTAAATAGCCCAAGGGTCAGCCAAAGACGAGACGGCATGATGCTTTGCTTCAAGACATAGGTACAAATAAGTGGAATAAACAATCATATTTTCTTTTAAAAAAATAGGAAAGCCAAGGGTTTTGGAGGATAGAATTTTGAAGAGCTTATTAAATAATATAAATTCTTAAATTCAGTGCATCTTTACATCAACATTATACCCTATAAGTGCTCCCAATCAGTGAATTTTACCAATGGGACCAAGAAGAAAGAATTCACTTTGCTTGGACTGGCGAGTCTCTCTGTGGGAACCACCTGCCCCTACCGAGTAGACCTGCCTCTGCTCACTCATGACTTCTAACCTTCCTGTGTG
The DNA here is from genome assembly GCF_000325575.1 of Pteropus alecto. Taxonomy (NCBI): domain Eukaryota; kingdom Metazoa; phylum Chordata; class Mammalia; order Chiroptera; family Pteropodidae; genus Pteropus; species Pteropus alecto. Next base: position 1,626,348 of record NW_006443566.1, read on the forward strand.
ACCGAGAGCACTGGGGTTTCTCCCCAGCCCATTCTCCTTGACAAATGTAAATCTCTTTTATTGCTGCTTTCTGTTGGTCTCGCTTTCTTGGGATTATCCAGTATGCTTTGGCTATTTCTGCATATTCCTGTGCAAGGCCATGCATTGGTATTAGTCATTTTTTCCAATGCCCATCACAATGCGCTCTTAAAAAAAAATATGTCTATCGTCAAATCTCTAGAGAGCAAGCATTATGTCTATCTCATGCTCCATCACACATCCAGCATTGATAGGTATGCATATGTTGAGCAGGTAAATGAATAATTGACTGAGTGAAAACTAAACAAGGTTCTTTCAAACTTTAAAAGTGAAGGAGAAGGCAAATTTCACCATCGCATGGAGCAGAGTTGGGCTTTAGGGGCTAATTCTTTTTCTTCATCTGTTGCATTAAAGGTACATGAATAAAAGTCGATTTTGGCTTCTGACTCTTCCATATCTTTCCACTCATCCATGTCCCAAAAAGAGTTTTGGATGGAGAATTAGGATATTCACAGTTAATGATCACAATCTTAACCCATCTCAGAAAAGAAGTATATCGATCAAGTGTCAACATTTTGGGGGTACCATATGAAACACAAAACAAGGTAAGACTTTCAAGTAAAGCCGCCACAGCTACTCATCTGCCTGCACTGGTGAAGACGTGGTCAGGACAGAGAAGTGCGCCCCACGATCTTTCCAGGGGCTTCTGGTTCTATGACGTTCTCCAGGTTCTGCATGGCTTTGGCTCAGGTGGCTCCTGGTATTTTTAACCTTCCCAGGGTTGTGTTGGTCTTGGGGAGAGAGACCTGGAAAGTGCGACGGTGAGCCTGAATTTTACAGACTCATCACTAGATGGCATCCCATAGTTGTCAAGTCACTCAGAGAAATGGCTCTTCTGAGTTCCTAACTCTTCTCTTAATGAAATGCCATTAGATTTCTTTAGTGGCCGGTAACCTGTTGTGATGATTTTTTTTTTTGGAGGTAATTCTATAATCGGCAACATTGGATCCTGTGGCGGATGCATGAGAATCCTGTGAGAGTTCGGTGTGCGGAACATGATCGGCATGTGTGACCTGGCCAAGGAGCAGCTCTCCACAAATCGTGGTCATTGAATTTCTACAGTCCACTTTCACATGCAAACTTCAAAGACTAAGGGCAGAAGTGTGTGTGTAAACAAAAGAGGAAACCAAAGTCAGTTCAGAGTAACACCATACCGTGTTTCGAATCTGTGACATTTCCATTGCTAAGTCTGCACCTTTCCCTGACAATAGAAGATAATCGAGGTTTCAGTTGGGTCACAATACGATATTTGGGTATTGTTTCTGTTGTGTTTTCTGTTCTTCCTCCCCAGAGACTTTTCTTGAATGGAGAATTTTAAGTGCATGAGGCAAGTCTTAAGACATGAGTCTCTAATGGCCAACTAGATTTGGTCTCTTTCATTTACTTCAAGCCCTAAACATGATACTCATCAAATAAACACAAAACTATCTATTACTTTTCAAGTCTCTTGCATGAACTTAAATACTCTCCAAGCAGAAATAGTAATAGTTAACATTTACTGAGCACCTACTGCATGCCTGGTAATGTGTCGAGTCTTCTGCATAGACATTTCATTCTACAAGAAAACTTTGAAGAAGGTACTATTAATATCACACCCATTTTATGGTAAATGAGTAGAGGCTTCTTTACGTAACTTCCCCAAGATCACACAGTTAGGAAGTAGTAGATCTGGGCCCAAACCCAGGTCTAATTAATCACTACATCATGCTACCGCCTCCCAAGACCAATAAACTTCCAAGCAAAAATTTTAAAACTCCTTGTGGAATTTTCCTATAACACAGCAAGGATATTGACAGAGGCTAGTGGGCAACATGGATCTTGTAGCTTTCCTGCAGGCTACCTGCTATGTGATCTCCAAGGGCTCCTTAGTAAAGAGACTGTGCATCACCTTAGATAAGCTATTTTCATCAAGTTGGGAAATGGAATATTTATGGTTGAGCATGGAGCCCTTACACATGCATTTGATTCACGTTAAGCCAACATGATATCAGGTATAAGAAACGAGACTTAAGTAATGGAGTGCCTTCTATGTGTTATGTATTACATATCATGTATTATGCATTATTACATATTATATATTACATATTATATATAGCACATTTTATACTTTTCAAAAGACTTTTGCGGCAGGCCTCATTCGGTTCTCACAACACAGAGATGATGTAGGAAAAGAGGTGTTATCCTTATATGATATACAAGTTAATAGCTCTGTGCCGGGCTGGCTTCATCACTGTGGAACCAACATGGCCACCTTGTCCAAGCCTCCAAGTTCTTGGCCACCTTCTCCCCCACTGCTACTGCCCACAGCCACTGCTGCCCTCCATTGCCAGTGGAGGCCTGAGCGTGGGCGTGGGCGTGGGCGTGGGCCCACATGCTTCATGCACCAAATTACATGGTGGAGCCCCGAGCATCTATGAGAGTCTGTATTCACCCTGCATGTCCTCCGTGCCTGAAGGAGTGCGATGTTAAAGAGAACATAAAAAGCATGATGACAGATGGAGAGAGGGACTCCAAAAAAAAGAAAAAGCTTTTTTCTTGCTTTTAGAACAAAAGGCCTTCTGTTTTCATTTTGCACTGGGCCTTGCAAATTAGGAACCAGCCCTGGTTCTATAAGTTGCTCAATGTTCCAAAAGCATGCAGAGGGGTGATGGGCCTGGGACTGCTGGCCCGCTACCCCTTCCATTGCATCTGGCTAGGAAAGAGACACCATCTTACAAGAATTCAGTCAGGCTTCCTTATATAACAGTCTTCCTGGGATCATTTCAAAACCAGATTCTGAGAATAAAAGTGTATTTGTGCACACTGAGAAGAAATCTTCTCCTGGGCAGGGATCTTTGTTTTGGCCACTGCTGTATTCCAAATGCCTACAACAGTGCCTGGCACACAGGTGGCACTCAAGAAATACTTGTTGAATAAATGAATGAATTGCTGTTCAGAAATCCATCTATCGAGAGGTGTTCTCCATAGGGCAGGGCCTGGATCTTTTTTTCCTATTCCTCTCAGAACTAGGCACAAAGCTGAGCATTCAGGAGGGACCACGTTCATTCTCAGATTGTTTATCTAATCGAACAGGCAAAAGTCAACAGATTATCATTTATTTATCCAGCGGAGTCTCGCTCGCTGTATCTTAACGTAAGTTTCTGCATACTTGATAGCTGCCAAGGGCCCAGATAATGCCACGAGCACTGAGCAAATGCACACTGACCGATGGCCACAGCAGAAATAGCCAGGGTGAAACCTCCTCAGAAAAGGGCATGACGATCTGGCTCTTCCCTCAGCCTCTGTCTGGCCAAGTTCCTACTTTCCTTGGGTGGAGGACTGGGGCCAGGCACGCCCAGCTACGTAAGGCCTCAGAGACGTGCACTGGGCAGGAAGGCAGGAAGTTGCAGTGGTGAGCCACGGTTGTTCCAGTCTGCAGCATTTCTCAGACTTCACAGAACGTGGACGCAGCTCTCGTAAGGGCTGACCACAGAGCCACAGAGACCTGCTTTCCTTGCCCAGGTTACCTGAAACAGCGTGCCCAGGAGTCAGTGACGCACAAAGAGAATTTCAGCAAGAACCCCTGCCAGTCAAGCCATTTGCGGCAGGCCAGCCACCTGTTTGTTCCATTCTTCATTAAGTATTTGATTTCTATCGGAATACATTCAGTTACATAGAACTGTCAGAATAAAGCCTTACTTATGCCACACCCAGCTTCATGCAGAAATATATTTCTTCACTGCTGGGGAAATGAGGTCAATTCTGAAAGAGAGAGGTTAAAGAGCCATTTTACTGTCATTTTGGTATCTAAAATCTTAACCGTTTTTAAGACGAGAAAATTGCCAGTCAACTGTTCTTCGTACTCACAAAGGGCAAAACAGAAGGAAATAGATCAACGTTTTGAAAGGAGACTTTGAGTAGACTGAGCAGAAACTTTTTAATGTAAGAATGACTAACATACGAAAACCTCACTAGAGAGACAAGATAAGGTATTTGTAGAGCCATTCAACAAGGATTGTAATAAGCCCTTAAAAAATGTGTAGAACTAAGCTAGGTGCTAAGGCAGACATAAAAGAAAGGCAGAATAGGGGCTAATAGGAAAAATAGAATTCACATGTGACAGTGCAAAGCAGCAATCACGTACTCATTCAACATACACGTAAGTGCCTGTCATGTGAACTGCACCATGAGAGACTCTAGAGAAGTTTTATAATAATTGAATAAAGGTTCTCCTTCCAGGAATACGGTGGGCTGGAAATCCTGAAACCCTCTGGCTACAAAACCTAACAATTTTAGATAAAATATAAAATTCAATATTTTAAATGAACCAGTGAGCTTATGAGAAATTAAGAAAACTCTAACAAGCACAAAGTAGAAATACAAGTTCAGGGAGGCAAGCCAAAAATGACGTTGTGGCTGACCCAGAAATATCTACCGATCCCAGGAGGCTTGCTCTCTGTTTGGACATCCTTGTTTAGGGACACAGGAACCTTGGGAACCATTGCAAAGGAGTCAAATAATGAACACACCTCACATGCCAAACACACGCGCGTGCACACACACACACACACACACACAGAACAGGGGAGGGATATCCAGGAAAAAGCTAGATCGTCAAAAAAAGGTGAAGTAAGCAAAAAAAACTACCTCACAAAAAGCATAGAACAAAGGATAGACCTATTTCTGCTTTGGTTCCGGGATAAGTTTTTATAATCCTTCGATGTTCATGGCCACTACTGCCCTCATGTCAGTGGGATTAACGCAGCCAGTGGAAACTTTTGATTTAAAGTGGACGTGGTTCGACAGTCACTTCAGTGCCAGGAAGAAGCAAACGCAAATTCTTTCTGAAAATAAGTACACTCGAAACAATCAGTCCTTAAATAATTCCCACAATAGAATGACAAATAGCATGGGTTCACGTTCAAAAATTATAAAACATATAAGAGAACAGGATACAATGAACAAGAATAAGAAGAAAAACAATAAGAACTTCCCCCAAAGCACTTTAATGTTGCAATTAAATAAAAGTGTAATTATTATAATCAAAAATTGAAGATCAATATTGAATTAGACACAGTTAAAGAGCGAATTAGTGAACTGAAAGATTGCTTTAAATAAGTTATCCAAAACTTACCCTAGATGGACAAAAAATGAAAAAAGGAAAGTATTAAAGAAAGGCTAAGAAACATAGCAAGGTGAGAGGGCCCAACATACATTTGAATAAGGGGTTAGAAAGCAAAAATAAAGTAGGGGAGAAGTGATATTGGAAAACGTAAGTCTGAGAATTTCCAGAATTGGTATAACATATTCAATAAGTATAGCAAATCCCAAGCAGAATAATTTTTAAATACATACGTGTAGAAATTTTATCATAAACTTCAAAATAACAAAAACTGAGAGATCTTAAAAGTGGCTAGTGAGAAAAGACAGATTATCTTCAAAGGAATGAAAATAAAATAAATATCTATTTCTCAACGGCAAAAGTGGATGCCAGAAATTATAGATTTATATCTTCAATATCAGCACCGCGAGAAGGTGAATACCAACCTAGCATTGCCTGCCCAGTGAAACTACTTTTCAAAAAAAAAAAGAGTAGAATGGAGACATTTTCAGAAGAAAAAAATACTGAGAATGATTACCATTAACAGATCTCCAAAAAGAAACTTTGAAAAAATAAACTTTAAGAATCAGAAGAGAGAGATGAGGGAAGAGGGAAAAATAAAAAGATAAAATGTTAAAAAAATAAAATAAAAAATAGACTTTAAGAGAAAGAATATGATCATACAGAGGTCTGAGATACAAGAAGGTTTGGTGAGTGAATAAAGTGTAGGGGAATCATGTGGAGGCATCTAAAGAAACAGATTCTGTGAACCAACGTAATATTTAGTATGTGATGTAAAAATGACTGAACGATATAGCATGTGAACTGAGAGCAGAGATTGGTGCTAAAGCATTCTAAGGGTTTATTTTAAAAGAGAATAAAGTTTGTTAATTAACTTTGGATATTATAAATGATTCCTGTTAAATTATCAAGGTCAGCCAACGAAAGAACAGATGACTTACCGATGCAGGAGGAAATATACATAGATGAAAACAATGCCTTAACCCACATGGTTAAATCTTAAAAACATAATTTTATGCTAAACTAAGTTCACACTATAAAAGATAATTTATATAAAGTTAAAAAAATAAGCAAAACGAAGTGTTTAGGGATACATAAAAAGTTGGTAAAACTATAAAGAAAGACAAAGAAGTCATCAGCAAACTCAGGATATAATTGATTCTGGGAAATGAATGTGAAAGATATTGGTAATGTTTATTTCTTAACCTGAGGTTATACATGTATGCTCCTTTATGAGTTTTAGTGTGTTACTATTATTTAAAATTACATAGGCATTATAGAGATAGTTCTAATATTTGAAGTGCATGGACATTTAAATTAGCTTGCTATTGTTGAAAAACACGCCACACCAAAATGCAGTGGCTTTAAAAAAGAATCATTTATAACCTCTCATGTATCTGTAGGTCCTCTGGGGCTCAGCTAATCTCAGCTGGGTTTGACAAGGGACAGAGAAATGTGTGCTCTGTTGCCTGAGAGGAACTATAAGGTCATAGGGCAAAGTTATGAATAAAGAGAGAAGTGAGAACTTGAGGTCAGTAATGCAGCATATCACAGATCTTAAAAATTAGTTTCTTAAGAACACATTTGTTTCTTTTTTAATAGTGGTAAAATACATAACAAAATGTGCCGTCTTAACCATTTTCAGTGTGGAGTTCAGCGTTATTGAGTACACCTGCACTGTTGTGCAACTGTCTCCACGTCCATCTCCAGGACTCTTTGAGTCTTGAAAAACTGAAACTTTACCCATTAAACAATAATTTCTCATTCCTCTATCCCTCCAGCCGCTGGAGGCCACCATTCTGCTTTCTGCCTCTATGAATATAACTACTCCATGTACCTCGTGTAAGTGGAATTATACAGTATTTATCTTTTTGTGACTGGCTCGTTTCACTTAGCATAATGTCCCCAAGATTCATCAAACCACACAAGGAGAGTACGAGGAAGAAAATACCACTCATAAACACAGATGCAAAAGCTTTATACAAAAGATGTACAAAATGAATCCAAGAACACATTTTTTAAAACACCATGGCCACTGAATTCATTTCAGGAATGCAAGAATGGCTTAACTTCAGAATCTATTAATATATTTCACCAGAAAATAGACTAAAGGAAAGAAATTATGTTTATTTTATAAAAAGGATTTGATCTTAGTAAAAGCATTTGATAAAACTCACCAGCAAGTCATTAAAAAAAAAAAACAAACAAACTTCTGAGCGAGTTGCTGAGTATCACAGCACATTCAGATGGGATAATTTGAGAACAGTTTGATGATTTGCAATAGCAAGGTCATAATGTTGAATAATCAACTGAGATAGTAGTATCTTAGGTCAAGTTCCCTTAAAAGCAAAGCCTGAGGCAGGAATTCCAGGTACCTGTGTTTATTTTACTGAGTGTTCTCAGGAGAAAGGGGGTGGGAAAGCAGGAAGCAGGGGCAGAGAAAGAAACTAGTGAGATTACGATCTACCTGGAGTTTAGCTTTCGGCCTGACCCCAGAGGAAGTTCAGCAAGAGCATTGGTCCCACCTTCAGACAGCCTACGGGGCCAGCTTCTATGCTCCTGTTTTACTCAGTCATTGGCTATGGGCTATCCTGGTTGGGGGAGAGGGAGTTGAGAGCTAATGACATCCCTGGCAAAGCAGCTTTTCTTAGGCCAAAAGTAATCCTACCTGTTGAGGGCAGCATCACATATACTGCATCTTGAAGCATAGTGAACCATCCTATAGAGCACCCACTTTAAGCTGACACCGTACTGCAGCTTCAAGAGGCCATTCCACCATCCTTTCAGGCTGGTAGCCTCTGAATAGCACAGAATATAGTTCCGGTGGTCACGTGCCCACCATCACACCTACTTTGCTATAAAACGTGTCCCTTAGGACAAGGCAATCTTAAGCAGAATCCCATATTCATTGATCAGACATTCTGTAAAATGGCGAGAAAGACAACTACATCCCCAAACCAAACGTCAGTCCCAGTCAGGGTGAATTACTGTCCTTTCTAGAATTAAAGGGGTAGGAGTAATCAACTTGCCACCAGGTGACTTGCTGGTCTCATCAAAGGACGGTGGTATGTCCACAGCTAGGCACTGGTCAGGTCAGACATCCGACAGCGGTGGTGGCTGGATCGGCCTTGGCGAGAGGGAGCCCATGCTGTTGGACCAGACATAGCCTGCATCTCTCCACCTTCTCTGCTCTGAAAGCCTGCTGCACAGCACTAGGTGGGTTGAGGACAGGAACTGGCTGGCATCTACTGGTCAGGTCATCCTGTTAACTTGGTTTCTTAGTGCCTCTTCTGTGGTAGATGCTCTTTTGTGAGCAATAACAGGTGACATAAAGAGTCTCACACTTGGTGCCCCTACCACACATCCATCTACATCTCTCCTCTCCAGACCTGCTTATCTCCAATCTTTCAAACATACTTTTTCAAAGGCCTCAAGCAATCAGCGAAGCCATTCATCACCACTCGGTAGTCCAAGTATATCCTTTCTTCTTAGGTCTAAGAGCTATTTCAGGTATAGAAACAGAGCAAGGGCCCCTGACTTTCCACTGTGGTAATAGATCTAGATCTCAGCCTTCTGCTCACCTGTTTTTGAGGTCTCTTGAGTTTATATATTGAATAATCCCCTCGAAGACTTCCCATCTCTCTTGTCCTAGGACCAACATATTCTATTAGCCACCTCTGTAGACCTCTGCAGATAAATGACAGCTATTCCAACTCTGGGGCCCCTTCTGGTCATTACACTCACCTGGCTTCTGTGAGTTAAATGCTGCTGCTTGGCAACACCTTGGCTACTAGCAATGCCAAGTCTGAAACAATAACTCCTTCCGTCAGCGCTGGCCTACAAAAGACAACTTTCACTAGGCTTCTCAGCAATGCCAATGCTCCCCTAACCAGCACCTTCCTGATTATCTTAGTAAACAGGGTCTCCTCCAGGGCCTCCCAAAGAACAATATCAGCTGGTGGTTTCCTAGTCTTAAATAGCAAATCCATTTCCGCAGACTCACCTCTCTGGGCCTTCTGATTCCTTCCTTCCCAGTCTGCCATGGCAGTCTCAGCATCTCTGCTTCAGAGAGCACGACCCATCACATTTTCTAAGCAAAGTCTATCCAGTCTGGTCCTTGCCCTTGGGCCCTTGCCAGGGTATTTATACCTATATAACAGGAGAGTATCTCCATATTGACAAACACTTCCTTATCCAGATTTACACAGATCCACATTGATCCTGCACTCTCAAGGTCCACTCCCAGAAACAGACGTCCTGCTCCTGCCCGTACTTAGTAGCCAGAGCCCACAGCTATTTCCATGTATGTCCTTCTGCTCCCTTAGCATGTGTGGCACTCTCCCTGTGAGGTCAGGCTGGGACTTTACCTTGGGACTAGTCTAGTGGTCTGGAGGGGAGAAAAGGACAGATGCTAAGGAGGACAAGCATTATCCCGAACATTGCTGTCCTCACTTAAAACTTCTGCATAGTCCTCAGGAGGAGAGGGGGCTCTGTCTCCATGAAAGGAAGTGGGCCACTTCCCCAGATGCAGAAGGTCCAGGGGAATTTGTATATTCCTGGTTTATAAACACGAATACTCAGATATTTCCATCCCAAGCTTCAAGGTTCTACTCCTTCCCTACCAGAGCCCTGCCTTTGGCAAGAGATAATTGTCAGGGCCGAGAATTCAACCTTTAAATCTTCTGGAAAGTTCTGTTGCTTTAACCAATCAGTTTCTGAGCCCATACCTCAGCTTGGTCTGCTCTCTAACTTTAAGAGAAATTCCAAATTCTCTCTTGTTGCCAAGAAAACCCTCTGGCTTCCAAACTTTTCTTTGAATTGATAACTGACAGCCCTGAGCCTGACATTTTCTTCCTCTAAAGCATCAATCCAAGTTTCTCGGTTCCACAGTTCTTTCATTACTATGATATACCTTTCAAACATGTGAGATATTGTATAAGCCATGCATCTATTTCCACCTACATTTCAGCCCAGTGTGATACAGGTAGAAGTCTTTGCAATCACACTGATACTACACAGCAGGGACCAGCAATACTACACCTTTCACCAGTGACACTGCAGATGAATGTGGAAGCAATGGATTATTCATTAAAAAGGCTGATAATGATGCATTATGGGGGAAAAAAGGAGAAAATGAATTCCTACATTATACCTAACACACAAAATCAATTACAGGTAGATCATAAAGCTAAATGTCAAAGGCAAAACAATACGTTTTTTAAAAATATTCTGATGATCTCAGAGTAAGAAAGGACTCCTTAAATCAGATACACATATACACACATGCACACGTGTGCACCACTGGAGACCAGAGAATCTCTTGCGCGTGTACATCAAGGGAAGTGAAAAGAAGGTTCACAGCAGCACTGTCAAAAAAGCAAAAGGCCACATTGTCCCTCGATGGGAGAATATAAAAATAAATCATGTATTTTCTTATAATAGAATACTATATATTACCAGACTAATAATGAAAATGAATAAACTATAGCTGCATACATCCACATGAATGAGTCCTTAAAAATTTAAGAGCATGTTGCTGAAAAATATGTACGATATGACATTGTTTTTATGAGGTTTAAAATCTAGCAAAAAAAATGTTTAGGTCGTCATGCGAATGTGGCAAAAGCTAGACAGAAAGCAAGAAAATGATTATTGTAGAATTCAGAATGGCAGTTAGCTCTGGGTAGAAAGAAGGACAGGGGATCAGGAAAGAGAACACAGCATGTTTAATAATATCGACCTCGTTAACGACATGTGCGTCCAGTTCTTTTCTACAAATCTAATAGTTTGTAATTTTTATATAAAAAAAATAAAACGTATTAGACACAATTGTTTTTCTTGAGCTTCTCACATTCTAGTGAGGGAAGTCCGACATATAAAAACAAGCTCTAACAAAAAGTGTATGAAAATTGCCTCAGAGAAAAAGCAATTAATTATAACTGGGAAGATCGGGGGAGGTCAGTGACATTTGAGATGAGCCTTCAGTAGATTTTTGAGTAGTAGAGAGAAAAAAAAAAATACTATCTTGGGTGACAGCATATTAGAAGAACCTGCAGAGGATGCTGGGAAAACGAGGGAGATGGTATATGCTTCCATGTCTTAGGTCTTCCCACCGTCCCCACTCCTGTAGAAAAACCTCTGTCATGTCCAGGATCTACTCACAGTCTCCAGTGAAAGAGAAAGAATCCAGCTTTAGAG
>NW_006443566.1:1637738-1648165 GCF_000325575.1 Pteropus alecto
AAAGGAAAGGGTTTGAAGTGCGGCTCCACCATTCACTGACTCTATGATCTTTGTATCTCATCTTCCTGTGTAAAACAGAGATGCCGTGGCTATCACAGAGTTGTTTTAAGGTATGAAAAATGTGTGCAAATGTTAGCTCCCTTAGTCTCAGGACACATTTCTGTCAACGGCTCGATTTTCATCTTTGCCTTGATTTTTATCTTTAAATTCTATGTAGAGCAGATATTGCTTCCTTAAGCTCAGAGGGAAGGTGGCCAGCCTCAAAGCCAACCCAGCCAGGACATATATGACGTGAGGAAAGTTGTTTGACCTCCCTGAGCCTTAGTTGGTTCATATTTAAAGCAGAAGGAAGACTGAGTCGGGTAGGTAAGTAGATTTCAGCTTACTTGCCATCAACGAACAGTGGCTGCCCAGCACAACCTAGCAAGGAAGATTTCTGAATCTGCTTTTAGTCTCTGTGGGAGAGACAGTCTGATCAGTTTGTGTCTGATTAATGAGTAAAGGCAACAATTTTTGTCCTCTTCGAAACCCCTATGAAGGCAGAGGCAAAGTGAAAGAGCTGGCCAACTGTCCAGTCTAAATAATCAAGGTTATGATAAACTCCCTGCTCATCTGGCACTTCTTTACCCTAAGTAAACAGGTCAGTTTATGGCTTAGGTTGTTGATTTCATCCCTAAAATGCATGTCACAAAAGAGCTGAGTGTACTTTTAGGAAATGTCCCCTTTTAAGTTCATATCTAAGGTGACATCATCCAGAGGCTTCCAGATGGAAAAGAATCTTTTCTGGAGGAAAGTTTTGACCTTTAAAAAATGGGGTTAAATAGCCTCTCCTCATTTCAACCTGGCCTTTGGGTTCCAACTTTGATAATCAATGCCCATAACAGTTAGATGTGAAACTTTGATTTGGTATATGAGTCACCGTAGGCCGGCATGGGACAGGGGAATACCCTGTCCACTAGAATAAAACCTCACTGTGGCAAGGGTGGCGGGGTGAGTCAAACAACAGCTCCTCTTGAGAATCATCGCGCTTGATATTTCCCCCACTTATTTCAAGTAACTGAGGGGCTTTTTCTTTTGTTAAAAAAAGAAAAGAAAAGAAAAGAAAAAGAAAAATGAAAAGCACCAACACACCAAATGGGATTTCAGAAGTTAATTTCCAAATTGTTATATCTTGAATTCGTTTGATAGAATCTTTTTTCTGTTGATTTGAACTTTTCATTATGAGACATTTCAAAAGGTTACAGAGAGAATAATAGAATGAACTGCCATGGACTGATCACTCAGCTTCAGCAGTTAAGAATTCATGGACAATCATATTTTAGCTCCACCCCTACCTTCTTCCTCCAACTCTCCCCTGGGTTATTTTGTAGTAAATCCCACATATCGTATCATTTCATCAGTAAATTCAATGGGGGTTTTGAACTTGTGTTTCACAAGTTAAATAAGCTATGGCTGAGCAAATCGGCTGCCAACATCAGTAACCCATCTGTTCCCATTTCCCTCTTACAGATGGCAACTTGTCCCAGGTCACGTGAGTAGTAAGTGATAGACCCAGGGTGTACACTGAGGCAGTCTAGCTCAAGCCGAAAGATAAATCATTTAAAGTTGGAGCCCTTATCATATTGCAAGTGACTCTCTAATAAGAATTGCTGAAAGTGGAAGGTAGCTGCTCGCTTGCATGATATGTTTTTTCAAGCACCTGCTATGTTCAGCATAACCACTTAAACATAGAGTTTTTATGATGTACAAAGCCCTTTAAATTTCCTGATAGGCCTCTAAGAGTTATTGTATATACTTTATGAAGGAATAAACTGAAGTTCTGAACAGCCGACTAAATCTCTCAGACATTCGCTGGTAAGAGCTCTCAAACTCTGATTTCAGCAACAACTCTCCTTCCAATCTAGGCTATGTGATGCTGTCAGCAAAAGTGCCTGAAAAAGTCAAAAGCATTGACAGATGTAAGTGATGTGTCTCTCTCTCTCTCTGCAAACAACAGTGAGCAATTTTTCCCGAATGAGAGTAAATAGAGTATCAACTCCTGAACTCACTACAATTATTTGTGGGTATCTAAAGGAATCATCCTGCGGATGACCATACCAGCCATTTATGCTGTGGCAATAAACTGAAGTCTGAGAAGATAAAATGTGCTCCAGAGAACATGAAAGCTCCTGTAGGAAATTCTGGATTACTCTAAAACCATTCATCTCCAGCTTCGCCTTACTCACCCCATGCCAAGTGGCTCATCCGATTCCCCGGGAGGAAAGGGTTTGTTTGAATGTTAGACACTACACAAAGCCACACAGAGAAAGACCATCTGAGGAGCAGCCTAAAGAGGGAAGAAAAAAAATGCAAGCGATAAAGAAATCTCAAGAGGCCACAGAAAAGAATGTGGCCTCTGAAATTATATTTCCTGTAGTCTCAAGGAAAATCTTCACTGTCCTCATTCCCTGAGTCGCTGCAATTTTGCTTGCATACGGGGAATGAGAGACAGCTCAAGGTGTTTCCCGCCATCTTCACTCCTTCCCGAGACTCTTACAAAACCTCCCTCTGAGTCTTCTGTTCTGAGGCCTTTCAACTAAAATATCTGTCGTTCTTTCAATAAAGTACTCTTTCTGCATGTAAAAAATAAAAAATTCTGAAGAAGAATGTATGCATTAATTTTTTCAGTGTAGCAAAAGGAAAAAAAAAAGTTTATTTATGCTAATTAAGACATGTTTCCTTGAATTACTTTTGCATGAGGTATTTAAAATATATTTGTAAACAATTAAACATCGAGGACAAGAACATTTTAAGATGATTTAGGGTTTAGTACATTCTAATGAATGACTGGTTTCCTATAGTGTAGATTTAACCCAAAAAATGTCCTTTAAAAAAATCATGGTTACTTTTTAAAATTGAGCTAAATATCGTCAGCTTTCTCAGTATCTTTGCCAAGTCATGATTTCTAATATTTTTTTTTGGCTTAGCTTTTTCATGGATATAATCTTAAAAAATCTGCTTACTCGGAGATGCTTTTTAAGCTACAGTAAAATGACCAATTCCAACAAGGCAGATAAAACATGGTTTCTCCTGTGTGAAGGTCTGTGTATCTTCCATTCCAGTGGCTCAGAAAGAGACTGGGTTGGCCGGAGGAGGATCTAAGCAGGAAGGAAGGCATTGTGAGAAAGTCTAAGAATTATAATGAACCTCATTTATGGGTGACATGACCTTGTTTGCATCACTGATCTTTGCTTCCAGTCCTTAGAGGGTCATTTCCAAAAAAAAATGATTTTCTTAATGGAATGTCAAAGCTATTCTAACCTCACTCTCTTTCCCCTCAGAAAACTGTTAGCCTAAATTCAGTTATGTTGTTCCAAAAGATGTAACCAGACATTTCTTCTCCCCTAAGCTTAATGAACACTTATTCACTGCTGTGTTCCGGTTTTCTGAGCTGAGGACCAGCTGGGGACCTCTTGTCTGGTGGATATATTAAGGGCAAATAAGCATTTAAATGAGGATTGGGAGTTTAGATTCTATCCTGAAGTTTAAATGATGCTGACCACGAATTTATTTTTAAAATACACCCTTAAGCAACAGTCTAGATTTTGTTTGTTTTGAAGAGCAGAGCTCTGAGGGAACCAAGAATAATTTTTCAACATCTCCTTAAACCTGTAAACAAGGAAATAAATGAATAATCTAGTGAGGGTATATCCAGTGTAATACAGATAGCTAACTTCGAGTGCGGTCAGGCCATATTCTCAACATTTTACACGTATATTCTCATTTAATCCTCACAACTCTGAGGCAGCAATATTATAATCACCAGTTTACATTTGAGTAAAACCAAGGCGTAGAGAGGCTATGTAACTTCCCAAGTCACAGAGCTATGAGTAGCATAGCCAGGATTGAAAGCCAAGCTATCCTTCCCAGAGTCCATGTTAACTGATCTTCTGTGAGAGCTAGCATTATTCGGTGCTTTCTCTGTGCAGGCATCACGCCGAGCGCTTGACATGCATTATCTCAGCAGCCTTATGAATTAGCATCATCATTATCCTCATTTTGCATGTGAGATTCTGATGATCCAAGTTCACTTAGAGAGCGAAGTCAATTTTGAAGCCACATGTATCCTATTATCAAACCTGGCTCTTAACCAAAGCGTGCATCACTACATACTAGGTTTTCGTACTTTATGCATTCAGGTAACCTAACACCATGCACATAAATTCTCATAGTGACATGTCACCCATAAGCAAAGTTCATTATAATTTTTAGACTCTCCCACAATGCCTTTCTTCCTGAGCCACTGGAATGGAAGATACATACCTTAACTTAGACCCTTCACACAGGGGAAACTGTGTTTTATCTGCCTTGTTGGAACTGGTAATTTAAAAACAAGAACAAACGACATATGAGGAAGCTTAGGAATGTGGAACTTTTACTTTTTCATAACCATTAAGGATTCCAGGCTGAAGATTAAATTATTACGAATAACTATTTGCTGAATCATCAATGTGTCCAGCAATGCTTAGCATAAGGAACAATCATTTAATGGCAATGCATAAATAATAAATACAGTATATTCTATATACTATAGCTCAGTGGTTTTCAACCTTATACCAAATGCCTCCTTTACTATCATGAAATGAAATTAATTAAAAATAAAACCTATATATATATAACAAAAAATTTGAATATTTGAAGATTTCTTTTAGATTTCAGAGAAATTATAGTTATGTTATTATTACAAAGGAGAAATTCATTTTGCTACAAGAGTAATTACAGCTGACTTCTGTTTAAGCTTGGTGAGCTGAGCATATATTTTAGCCTCCACACTCTCCTGAAGGACCACTAATATGACAGCAAAGAATTTTGAAAGGCATAAACCATAAAAACCAAAAAAAAGGGAGGGGGTATTGGAAAGCAGAGATATATATGGTAATTGACTTAGCAGAATCAAGAAAACACCAAGCCAGTATTGTGGAAAATCAGAAAAGAACCTGAAATAAACTGCAGACCTCCAACAGAAATGGTATCATCTGATACTCCTGAGAGAACCGAAAACTTCAGATTTGATTAAAAGACTGTTTAAGTAGACCTCCATATTTACTCCATTATTCCTAAGACTGTTCCTCTCTATCTTGGGGCAAAACTGGAGGTTTACTCTCTGGAAATAGTAGAACAGATGGCCTCTGGACTGGAGGAAATCAAGCATATTGAAGGGTGATGCTTCGGTTCCAAGAAAAGAAATATTAAGTGTAGACGTATTGAATTTTGAGACACCAACCATCTTCCACGCTCGGCTCCCAGAAGGCTGATAGCCAGGCTTATTATATTATCCAGACAGAAAACCAAAAAATCCAAATTCTACTCCATAAGGGAAGACCTAAAGATAAAAATATTGATACAAATAATTGAATTTTTTTTTCCAATGAAACAGTGCATCCAGATCATGATAAAGTGCATCCCCCCATTAAAAACCACGCCCACATGCCCAGCACGGCCAATCAGCTTTGATCAACCGACTGCTAACTGCGAATGAACAGCCAAGGATCATAGACAATAGAAAATTTTTAATAGGAAAAACAGAGGCCAAAGCAAACTAACAAAGGATAAAACTGTAAAGGAAAAAGAAAAGAAAACTAAAAAAAAACTATCATTAATTTCTTCAGGAAAAAAAAAGAAAATATCCTATCCATGATATAAGAACATTTTTAAAAAGGCCTTTCTTAGAACAATGTACTTTAAAATTAAAATATAATGAGACTTTTTTCAATCTCTGGAAGTTAGAAGTTTGTGAAGTTAAGATTGAAGAAATAATTTAGAAATTAAAAAAGGAAAAAGTGGAGGGAAAAAAAAGAAAATTATAGGATTCAATTAAGAGTCAGAAAAAGCTAAGTGAGAAAATGACTAGGAGAATACCATTAAAGATATTATGCATATACATTTTCCAGATCTGAAAATGAGTCTCCAACTTGAGTATTCCAATAACTATGCACAACTATAACTATCATAAAAATATATCCTGCAAAATGAAAGAATATATTACAGAGGAGCTAAGTATGGAGAAGCAGGAAAGCCTGAAGTAAACAGTGAAAGAGAAAGAAGACAGGTGAGTGACAAGGTGGGTGGGGGGAGGGGAGAGACCCGTTAGCTAGAACAAACAGCATGTGTCGTGTATGAAATACAACTGATGAAATGTAAGTGTGGCTGCAGTGTGGTGATCAGTGAGGAGAAAGGCACAAGAAAGAGCCTGGGCAGACAGGTGGGGACAGGTAGGGCCTTGTTGGCCACATTACCTTGAGAACACCCTTCAGGTTTTCCCATGGCTCCTAAGTTATTATATTATCCAGACAGGAAACCAAAAAATCCAAATTCTACTCCATAAGGGAAGACCTAAAGATAAAAATATTGATACAAATAATTGAATTTTTAACTTAAGAGCCTGGGAAAACCTAACTTAGGAGCCATGGGAAAACCTGAAGGGTGTTCAGTGGGAGGATTTCTCAGATTAGTGTTTAAAATCACTGTCTAGGGTGCTGAGAATATGTTGGAAGAGAATAGGAGAGCTGCAGGATAAGGAAGAGGGTGTTCAGATGATAGGCCCTACAGGGAGGACTGTGGATTACTGACGAAATATATACTGAGAAGCAGCAGGTTTAGGAACAAAAGACATGAGTATGGTTTTAGTTTAAGACGGATTTCTGATGTCTGAAAGTCATCTAGTTCAAGATGTCAAGTAAGCAATTAAAATCACAGGTCATGGACTTAACAGAAAGTTCTGCCTGAACATGCAAATCTAAGAGTCGTTAACATGTAGACTGATGGTAATTAAAATCCCTGGGAGTAGGTGAGATGTTTTAGGAGGAGAGCTGAGACTGAAAAAACCTTGAGCAGACTTAGAGAACTCCACAGTTTAAAGGCTGGGGATTGGAGGAGCAGCCTCTTTGTCTCCTTTAGACAGAGAAGGAACAGAGAGAGAAGTGGGAAGCGAACCAGCAGAGTGCGTGCTGGAAGGCACCTGAAGATATGCTGGGCTGTACCTTGATTCATAATTAAGATATTCAAAGGGAATTCTCTCATGACTGGAGTTTAACCACATAGAGAGAAGAGCCTCAAGACTAGACAAATAAAACAAACAAACAAAATGACCAGAGGGCTCCCTGCTGAGCACCAGGACTACTAAAGGTAGAAGCAGAAGAAAAAGAGAGTCTCCCACGAGGCATGTTATCCAAAAAGCATGATGTTGGTTATAAAGGCTGTGACACAAAAGGAGGCTCAAATGATGCAGAACAACAGCAAAAAAATGCCATCGTGACAAGAAATTAGCTAATCTTCTGGGATTTTGGAGGCCTGCCTTAATAGGTGAAAAACTGTTGCAGTCAACACATTTAAAAGACTAGAATGTGTGATTTCCCTGGCTTTTCATCATTTGAGCAGACCAATGCAAATTCTCACATGGCTTAACCTTAGCTACTGACATGTGTCATTTCTGGATGGTGCCTCCTATCATAACAGTAGGTGGCCTGGGGCACGTATTGTTAGAACCTCCGGTTCTGCCATGTCTGCTTATCACACTCTGTGACTGAGGTCTTTCCAACTGTTGAAACCACTTCCTAAGTATAAGAAATGAGTTGTTTTTCTATTCAGGTAAAATGCAAGATATGAACATGAGTCCTCTTAAAAGGGTAACAGAATAAAATTATGCCAAATTGGAATGCCCACTTGAAAAGTCTGAAAATAATCACCCCTTTGTTGAAATAGTCTTATCGATTGATATTTTACTCTACACACTGTCTTTTTTAAAAGCAACATCAGAAAACTTAATGGTAAGGCATTATAATTTTTTACTTTAGCTAAAAAAATAATCATTGAAGGTAAGTGTGCCTAAGTTTCTTCCGGTCTTTGGAAGGGCCTGTGGGTATCTCATATTGTCTTGATTTCTGTGGATACTAAGTAAATAAATAAGTAAATGCTTTGGAAGAAGACTGTTTAATGCTAACAAATGCCAACTCAAAATAGGGCATCAGAAAAATCACAGAACAGTGGTTTTGACCACATATGCCACAGTTAATATGGTCACCTGCTGCAATAAAAGGAAATGCTCACTTCTCTTATTTTTTTCTGTCCCAAAACAATTCTTGTGCAGCAGTGCTTCAGAAAAAAAATAATAACTTAAAGGAATATGTATTTTTCTCTTTTCATCTATTTATTTACTTTTTCATTTGCATCCATATATTTTGGTTGCTTGAAAATTTAGGCTCAGGGGATGTACAAATCACATCTACAGTTCAGCTCTCTAGAAAAATCTGTGTATTTTGGTCAGAATTGTGAGTGGCAAAAAATTGACTCCAACCAGTTAAGCAATTAAGAAATTTATTGGAAACAGACAGAATGGCTTGCATTATCAGAAATCAGGTAGCGAAGAAGCCAGGCAGATGACCACATCATAAGGTCATGCTGGTTAGAATGCTGCCACTGCCTTTCGCTACCAAATACCGATCACTGTCTACTTTTGGTCATCCTTCTGCCACTTGACCCCATCCTGCCACCATGACTAACCTCTAATGGAGTCTCTGCTTCACCCTCTCGAGGTCTGGAGTTTTAGGTGAGAACATACGATTGGCCCAGCCTTGCTAATGAGCTCATACTCGACTCCAGGGAGAAGAAAGACAATATTTTTCTCACTTTGGGTTCTGTAGAGGAAGACAGGACTCCACTCCCAACAAGATTCATAAACTGAGTGTTCCCCAACACCAGAAAGTCTATTCCAATGTTGGGCAACCAAAAATAACATATGACCACCATGACACCAAAAGTTTCAAACTTTTTTGACTCTGATTCCTAATAAGAAACACATTTTACAGCACACACCAACACATACATATACTCATGAATATGCATATGAATGAAAATTTCTCATGATAATAATATTTATCATTACTAATCAGATCCACTAATCTGTGCTATGGGTGGTACATGAAAAACACTAAAGGTGACATCCACATAGACTACAATGCAAGTGACATTTCTAGAGAGTCCAGTTTACAACCATATTTAGCAGCCTTGTGTGTGATGCACTTTGTTCTATTTTATTCTATTTATTTTTTGGTAAATATTCTTTGCAAACCACTAAATTGACTTTAGGATCTATGTAATGGACTAAATTGTGTCCCACCACAACCAAAATTCAGATGTCAAAGCCTTAACCCTCAATGACTGTATTTAGAGATAGGGTGTTTAGGAGGTAATTTAGGTTAAATGAGGTCATAGAGGCGGAACTCTAATCCAATAGGACTGGCAGCTTTATAAAGAGGAGAGCTCCTCCTCCCTATGCCAATCTGCTCACCTCAGGTGCACACACCTGCATAAAAGAATGTCACCAGGCAACTGGAAGGTGAGAAGTCAGCCCTCTGTGAGCCTGAGAGAGAGCTCTCATCAAAACCTAACCATGTTAGGTCCCTGGTCTCAAACTTTCAGCCTCCCCAACTGTGAGAAAATAAATTTCTGCTGTTTAAGCCATCGAGTCTATTTTGTTATGACCGCGCTGGCAGACCAAGACAACCCACTAATTGGTTTCAACTCCATAATCTGAAAAACACTGCACAGAAATATGTAGACCCCTTTAGAAGTCCATGTCTAGCTTCAGAGCTTCCCTGAGCGTTCCAGGCTGCAGCTATTCCAGAGGAAAGCCTACCTATTCAGAACTTCCGTCCCATTTCTCCCGTTGGGGCTTTGGCTCCCATTTGTTTACCATTTGACCTCTTCCTTAACTTCCTTACATGGGGAATTAAACAGATTGTCTTCCTTCTTTCCTTCCTTCCTTGCAGCTTGCTTTTTCTCTTCCTCCTTTATTTAGCTCACTCTTCCTTCTTTATTTCCTTTAATAAATGAATTATTTCAGATCCCAACATTTCCTCAAGCTTCAATATCTGTTGAAAGTATTTCTATGAACCCAAAATGGACTTCAAGTGCATAAGGATCAACATTGAATATCTGACTTTAACCGCTCTGTTAAGCCTTATTCTCTTCACATTATGAACAAAACTATAGCTTTTACAAGTAAAGAAATAGAAAGGCTAATTTTTTTTATTGTGAAGACAAGCCTATCTTCACCCACTATATGACCTCTAATCTAATGTAGTCTAGATTAGGACGTAGCCAAGACTAGTCTCTATCAAGGGGAATAAATTAAAGAAAATTACCTTAAAAACTATGTTATCACATCTATACCCTGTTCTTTTTACTACGTTCAATTAGTTTGTAAGTATCATTCCATCTTATCCTCATACCCATGGGGTAAATCCTCTGAATCTTACTTTTCAGGTGAGGTCTTAGAGGTTCAGACAGTTTAAGCTCACACTGGTATAAGTTTTGTTCATCTTCAAAGTTTGTGATTCTTTGTTCTCTACAACATTGCCTTCCAATTGCATAATTTTATTTAAATATAA
>NW_006443566.1:1648198-1664050 GCF_000325575.1 Pteropus alecto
ACTGTGGCCTACTGCTCTTAAAGCACCCACAAGTCCAATGGTGTGTATCGCATGCAAACCCCCTGGACACCAGTGTTTGTCTCATAAGAATTTATATTTTCTGCCCAAATGGGCTTCCACTGAAACTTTCTGTCAAATTTTAAAGAAAAATTCACCAAGTTGAAAGCTTCATAGTTTCCCTATTACTTACCACATTAAACTTCGTGTATCTTACTTTCAAAAATATCTGAACTTTGAATCCACTTATCTTCATTCTCCCATTCCAACCTATATCATAGGATTTCATTCAGTGTCTTTTGAGCCATATTGTTGTAGAAATAGGATGGAGTTTGCAGTCAGAAAAATTTAGGCTCTTGATGGTTCTGACCCTTGGTAACTTTGAGTCTTTGAGACTATCCGCATACCTTCTTGGAAGATTGTCCTTACAACTCTGAATTAACAGAATTCTATTAAATCTTTTCTAAGGTCTCTTTCTGCTTTGAAATTAAAGTGATGCTTTCACCTTATACTATATTCTCAATGCATTGTTCAGGGTTTTGTAGTCACGAGACTTTAAAAAATGGTGCTAAACTGTTATATTTAGTTCTAAACAGCTCTTAGTTCTCAATAGCTCATTCTAAATGCAGCCATTTAGAATTAATGCTGCCTTTTAGAATAAAATAAGTCATTTCTCCAAAACTTGGAGGTTAATACTGTAATGTTTCTAGATGGGCAGGGAAAGCAAGGGAAGGCGTAGGAAGGAAGAGGTGAGGGCAAGGCTCCTGGAGCACACTCGAGGAAGTGAGCAGTGCTCAGTGCAGGTCCGGGGAAATTTTTCTCTCTTGGTGAACATGACCGCATACTAGAGTGATTTCCCAGAAAACTGTTCTGGAAGTGCCCCGAGGTGCTCTCTGCTGGACCTGGTGGTGGGCCCTGCCCGACCAACTGGTTTGGCTGCTCTCACTCTCTCTCTTCTCCTTTCCTTTCAAAGTAGCATTTCAGTTTTCCAAGCAGTAAGACTCTGAACAAACTTTTGTGCAAATCCCATAGCTCATCTACGTATAAACTTTCAACTTTTAGAAAATGCAGACGAACCAGCTTGTCAGAGCAACAAGTGCATGGACATGCTTGCGTTTCTTGGCACAGCAGGACCGCTCAGAGCTCAACTGTTTTAGAAACCCTTTCTTGTACTTTAGCTAAGCAAGCAAAACTATTCCCAAGTGTACCCAAGTTCACTATTTTATACTTTAGGAAAATTTGAAGACCTAGACCACAAAGGAAGATGAAGAGAAAGGAAATTCGTGGTACTCTGGACAGTGGTACCAAGCCAGACAAGTACCAGATGCCAATAGGAGAGTATCAGTGTCTGGATGCCCTATAGGCACCTGGAAGCTGCTTTTAACTGACATGTATTAGGCCTGGTGAAGGTCTGAGATGCAAAAAGAGCACAGCAACACCTCCTTCACCCTGCACCAACCTTATATGTGAGTGGAGATCTCGTTGCCTACGCAGTGTGCTTTGAGGGATTTGGGAAGGATAACCATTCCCCCATTCTTCTTACAGAACAACCTTCCCTACAATGGCCTGAAAGTTAGCCATCTATCATCTGCTCTCTTCATTTAAGTATTGCTCTTGAGTTTTTATTCAAATTATAAGTACTCCTGGGAAATATAGCTCACTCACTCCTTGGTACTTTGCTATAAATAAGTCTATTAAGTGGTGCCAAGAAGCAAGACAAGCCAGTGAAGATGGAGATCAGAGCGGAGGGGGAGATGGAGTCTCAGTTGGGGGAAAACCTTCTCACACATCACAGATGTGCCTGGGACTGGTCCCATCCCTATGACACGCACTTTACTCCCACCACATGGAAAAATCTGAGATCACTGCGTGTTTTCTTGAATCATTAAAGCATCTTCCCAAGATGGCCTAGATTTGAAAACAACATGGCAAAGGAAAGACACCAAATGGGAAAAACAGTGTAGGGCATCTCCCATGGCACCAGTCACTTTATAGGTGTTCAATACATAAATATTCCCCTTCTGATAAGTAAGTAAGTAAGTAAGTAAGTAAGTAAGTAAGTAAGTAAGTAAGTAAGTAAGTACATAAATAAATAAATAAAAAGAAAAAAGCTATAAAAGCGCACACACACACAAATATTCCCTTTCCTAGTGCTGCAGTGTCTCTATTGGAGTAATTCTTCACATCTGAAATGACCAGAATTTCAAACAAAGTTCATAGGAAATTGATCTTTTGAGAAGGAACCATTGCCATAGATATTAATAAGGTCTCACACCTTTTCTACATAGCCTTGGCTGATTTCAGCTGATAGTTTATTTGGAGGTGGAAGTTAGGAAAGCCAGGAAATAAAGTGGTTAAAAAATACAGTTGACCATTCAACAACACGGCGAGGTAGAGGCACCAACTTGTCCTCTGCCTCCCGCAAGTCAAAAATCCTCAAATAATTTTTGACTCCCCAAAACTTAACGACACCAGTTCTCTCTAAGTATCCATAGGCTATTGGTCTCAGGAAATCCCTACCCCATACCAAAATGTGTGGATGCTCCAGGCTCTTATCTAAAAGATGAATGCATAAATTGTTCCTCTGAGTCTGTAGATTCCCAACCGCAGATAGAAAACAATATGGGTGTTTATTGAAAAAACTCAGTATATAAATGGACCCCTGTCATTCAAAGCCACGTTATTCAGCTGTACCCGCATTATAAAGCATGCACTAGAATAGAGCTCAGTTCCCTATATATTATTTACTATTGCAAATATTTCTGGGTCATTTTATTTATAAGTGCACTAACCGCACAAAGCTGATTACATAATACAATATGGTAAGAGCTCCTTGATTATACATGGTACATGGTACCTTTTTCAAAAATAGACTTTTCTTATTTTTTCTATACATGCGAAATGAAAATACCATCTTCAGCAATCCCGTGAAACAAAAACGTTCTCAGCAACTGATTCACTCAAATTCTCACCGCTCAAGGAACTATAGCTTTCATTCTTCGCCCACACTGTGCCCCAGGTTCTCCATCCCTGCCGCCTGCGCCTCCAGCTTTCAGTTTCCTTCTTCTTTTACCACCTCACTGGGGGCTTCTGTTTTGTTTTGCTTCGTTTTGTTCTTAGGTTTTCACTTCATCTTTCTGCTTCAGTGCTACTCTCTGTATTTCTACTTCTTACTGTTGATTTTCTCCCTAACTGTGAGATATTCATTTCTTTATGAATTCGTTGAAGACATACTGTGTACTTGACACAGTAATAAGTGCAGGAGAGCCAGAAATAAGAGTCACTGCCTTTTCTTAAGATATAAACAGTTTAGGGTGACAGATAAGGTGACTAATCTTTGTCACACAGCAATAGAACACATGCCATAGAGAAGAGATAGAAAGCTGGCATGCTTTCTAGGGAAGCTGACACTTGAGCTAATTCCTAAAGGACCCAAATTCACGGTGGTTAATCAGGCAGAGAAGAGGGCTTGAAAGTGGGGAAAATATTCTAAGGGGAGAAAATCGTCTTTGTCAAGGTGGGAGGCAAGAGAAAGCATGTGACGGGCTGGATGCCCCAAGTATTGCTGGAATTGAATAGCGAGCAAGGGGAGGGCATTAGAAAATGGGCCTGAAAAAGTGCCAAGATCACTGTGTACTGTGTTCAGGGTTAAGGAAGATTAATTTCATGTTAAAAGGATGTAGAGCCATCATGCTTTAGTAGAGTGACACTCTGAGAAAGACCATGCTGGCCAGGCATGCCAGGAATCACCAGGACTTCCGGTCAAGACGGTGGGGTAGGTGAACGTTATGCTCGCCTCCTCTCACAACCACGTCAACATTACAACTAAGCTACAGAACAACCATCATTGAGAATTGCCTGAAGTCTGGCTGAACAGAAGTCGTACAACTAAGGACATACCAAAGAGGCCTCCTTGAAACTGGTAGGAGGGGCAGAGATGCAGAGCGAGCTGGTCCCACACCTATGTGTGGCAGTTAAAAATTGGGAGGAATATCTTAGCTGTGGAGGTTCCCCCAAAGGAACAAGGGGCCTTGGCCCCACATCAGGCTCCCCAGCCCAGGGTTCCGGTGACAGGAATTAAAAAGTATTACTCAGCAATAAAAAAAGAATGAAATCTTGCCATCTGTAATAACATGGATAGACCTAGAGGGTATTGTGCTGAGTGGAGTAAGTCAGACAGAAAGACAAATGTCATATGATTTCACTTACATATGGAATCTAAAGAACAAAATAAACAAACAAAACAGAAACAAACTCATAGATATAGAGAACATTTTGATTATTACCAGATGAGAGGAGTCTTGGGAGTGGATGGAAAGAGGGAGGGATTAAGAAGTACAAATTGGTAGTTACGAAATAGTCCTGGAGATGTAAAGTATAGCATAAGGAATACAGTCAGTAATATTGTAATAACTACATATGGAGTCAGATGGGTACTAGATTTATCAGAGTGATCACTTCATATATTATATAAATGTCAAATCACTGTGTTGTACTCCTGAAACCAGTATAATATTATTTGTCAACTATAATTGAAAATTAAAAAAAATATATTTTTTGGAAAAATAGAATAACCAAGTGGGAGAAAGAGGCAGGAGAGCCATGGGGACACTGATGCAAGTTAGAAAGGCTGCAACTTGTGAGTGGGGTGACGCTTTTCAGACACAGAATACACAGGACTTGGTGGGCAAGTGCAAGGCGCAGAAGAAGAGCCAGTTGGGAATGGTTCGCAGAATTTCGGCGGTGGGATACATAGTGATGAGTTTCCCTATGATATAGGAGGAGGAGCAGGCTTGCAAGAAAAAAAGAAGAAAATTTTCCTTTTAATCTGCCCCTGACTCGCATGTGGTGCATCCAGGTCGAGGTGAATGGAAGTCAGGAGGGACCGATTCAGGGGTCTCCAAGATGAGTGATGGCAGGTGGGTGCAGATGAAGTGAGCCGAGGGCTCTTCTCCCTGGAGCTGGCAGCCCTGTGTGACCTGGCTCCTACCCACCCCTAACTGCTCCTGACATGACCACCACAGCGGCCCCTGTTGTTCCTTGCCAGCCAGGGCAGCCAGCAGCACTGGGCATTGATGATGTCCAAGATCACTTAGCAGACATTCATTGCCAGGAGCAGGATGGTGGCTTGTGATCTTTGCCACAGCAGCTCCCTGACCATGGTCTCCTCCGTGTTCAGGGGCTGCATGTAGGAGGTGGACAAGCAGATGCTTAAAGTCCACAACAAGAACAGCAGTTATTTTGTCGAATGAATGGCCAACAACGCGAAGACAGCTATCTGTGACATCCCACCCCAGGGGCTAAAAATGACCACCCCCTTCGTCGGTAACCACAGACATCCAGGAACTATTTCAGCTCACATCTGAGCAGTTCACGGCCATGTTCGGCAAGGCCTTCCTGCACTGGTATGCAGACGTGGCGTGGACGGGATGGAGCTCACCGAGGCTGAGAGCAATGTGAACGACCTGGTGTCTGAAGACCAGCAGTACCAGGACGCCACAGCCCAGGAGCAGGCGACTGGAGGAGGAGGCAGGGAGAAAGTAGCGGGCTAGAGCTGTGTTCTCAGTAAAGCACACGGACTCTTTCTTAACTCACAACCTACTCTCTTGACAGCCACGTGTCACACCATGTGCACACTTGCCCTTCTTCCTGTCTTGACATCACATGCTGTATAGACCCCATGAAAGCATTTCCAAGGTGAAAACCACAAAACAGAGCAAAATAACATGCTAATAACGCCAAGCTCTATCCCACCGGAGGACCTGGGACTTGATATGTCCTCTGCCCGGAAAATTCTCCTTCCATTTTCCACCTTCTCATCCTTTAGACCTCTTCAGAGAGGCCTTCGCTGACCTCCCTGCCTAGATAGGTAGATCCGTTATTCTCAGTAATGGCACTGTGTTTCTTTTCTTCCTAATACTTAGGGCAATCTGTGGTTTAGTCGCTTACTTAGTTCTTCATTTTCTCTCTCCGTCGCTAAGCTTCATGGTAGCAGGGATCTGGTCTGTCCTGTTCACCATCATATCCCTGAGCACACAGCAGGCACTCGATCAGCATTTTATGAATAGATGAATGAATAATGCATCCACAGTCTTTTCCACAAAATAGGGCTGTATAAGGAAGGCCCCAAGCAGGAAACCATGGCAAACTTCAATCAAGAGGAGTTTAATAAAGGGGCTGCTTACCAAGGTGTGGAAGAGTGTAGAGAAACCACAAGGCACAGTGCAATACCTCAGGCTAGAAACAGAGGGTGCTCCGTTACAACCCCAAGACCCAAGTGACCTGGAGAGAGAGATGGGCAGAACCTGGCGAGAGAGCAAGCTAGGAAAAAGGGGCCATGTGGGAGCACCTGAGATCTTGGCTTGGGGAGAGAACCAAGGAATTAAGTGCCTGACAGCATGCTTCTCTCCCTCATCTCCTACTCGTCACCTTTGCCCGAGTACAGCTAGAAGCCAGGGAGGGGGTGACAGGAAAGCCAGAGCCTATTAACGTGGTTCGTACACGTCAGCCCTCTTGGTAGAGAGCAGATGGGGAAGGTAGAGCGGTGAACGAAGAATACATATCTCGTGGCCCATAGGACTTAATAAAACCCACAAAAAAACATGGAATTTTCTAGTTGAGACTGTTAACAACCAAGAGGGCGTGGCTATATGTTCAGACTGTGTGGCAAAGGCTCCTGGTAGACAAGAAAACATCCTCAACCCCAGGGAAACTGTGTCTGATCCAAGCAGCCAAGGACCAGATGGGACGCATGTCCAAAGTACGTTCTTAGATGTGTTTCTCAAAAAGGAATTCTGTGTTACATGAAAAAAATGGGCACCAGAGTCAAATAAGTTTAGAAAATCCTGGGTTCAACTGATTTCTGGCTTCAAGTTTTCTCAAGCCCTTTCCTGTTCTAGTGTATGTGGTTAATTTCCAAAAGAAGGGGCTTCTTGGTAGCATCTCATAGACCAGTGTGTTGTTTACAATACACCCGCGTGCTGCCCTGATAACCGGCCTACTGCAGTTCTGGCTCTAGAATTCAATTTTGCTGCTGCCTGGTTGTGTGGACACTGCAAGTCACTTAACTCCCTTGGCTCTCATTTTCCTTATTTGCCCGCGTTAAGGAGTTGATCCTAAATGTTCATATTTTTAGAATTCAATATCTGTCCCAGAGTCAGGGTTGGCCACTGACTTTGAATTTTTTCAGGGTGAAAAACCTGAATCCTTCAGAGAACCTCAGAGCAACAGCTTCCTCGGAGTGCTCCCTGGAGTTATCGGCCCCTCTTGACTCTGACCTTAGTCCTGAACTTGTTTGTCATCAGGTCTGCGCAGCTCTGGTCCCTGGCAGTGACACAGGCTTACCTGACGGCCTGCAGCAAATTACTCAGCCCAGATTCTGCCCAGTCTGGTTCTACCTCCCCGTGAATCAGTCCTCTCCAACCGTGACACTACAATATTCTCCAAGGTCATCCTGCTGTGCCCAGGATCACGTGTCCTTGTGGTTCTGAGCTCACAGATCTCACCAGCAGCTCCACCCATTCTGTCCTCAGCAGTTTTCTTCTGGCTGCTGATGTTTTTTTCGTATCATTTTTTTTATGTCTCATATCTTCTTCATTTTTCCTACATTAGACAGCAGTTTCATTTTGTCTCTTTCTTCCCAAAGCTTCCCCTTCCTTCCCTTTCCTTCACTGCTTCCTGTGGCTTCCTCAGATTCCTTTGAGCAGAAGTTGCCATTCCCCTTCTGTGTTGGGGCTTTGAAACCCATCCCTCCTTTCAGTGAAGACATAGTAGCAAGTTGGCTGCTCACTCGGGTTGCTACAGAATTTATCATTCAAACTGAGACACTTCTGAGTGTTAAAGAGGGTGCGATTAACAAGTATGCCAAAACAATAGGTGTAAACGAAGACCGTCCCAAACAGAGTTTTATGGTCGCCACATTGTTTGCAAACATCTGACCTGCTATACTGCTGAAATTTCATATCATTTTCTATTATGAGATGTGTTTATGTCTTTATTTGAAGCACTGTTTCTGGCTGCATGGTTTCTTGAGTCACATGTATTGCACGTCTCTGACTGTGTCCTAAATCAGCCAAATTCCTCCTCCAAAAAATAAGTTCCCTAAATGGATGGTTAAGCCTGCTGTCAAGTTCATGATCATTGTCACTGAAGTCGCAGTTCAGATAACAACACCAGTCGCATCGTTGCCTTTCCATCTTTCCCTTCCCCAGGTTTCTTTCTTACCTCCCTTATCCACCCGCCCCAACTTTCCAGCTTAATCTGATTGTCTGTCCTTTGATACTCCCACTGGCACCCACGGAAGCGTTCACCAGGACATCTCCAAAGCCAGGAGCCAGAGCCTGGGTGGTAAAGCTCCAGACCTTTGCAAGCTGCTTCTGTTGTGAGGTTTGTGCTCCTCTCACTCAGCAGCTAGATCCTCTGGGGCAAGTGCCCACGAATATTTCACTAGGCTCAGCATATTGTTCAGCCGGTAAGAGAAAGAAACTCAACTCAAGCTAGTTTAGCCAAAAAAGAGATTCACTGATTGGAGGACCTAGAAAAATTTTCGACAGAGGTGGGGACAGGGCTGCAGAGGAAAGACTGGGACCAGAGATATGCGTGCCACCCAGATTCTGTATCTCTTGTCCTATTTGGGGGCATCAGCTTGAGTCTCTCTCCTTGATGACTAGCATTACTGTATGTGAGGAAATGAGGTTTCTGAGCTCCCAAGTTTTGCACCTGTGTGTGTGTGTGTGTGTGTGTGTGTGTGTGCGCGCGCACGCGCGCGCCACCACAGGTATATTTCCATCAATTCATACGTGTGAACTGGGGACATGACAACCAGGAAACCCCTGAGGTCACAGCAGGCTGAGAGGGCTCAGCAGGTCTAATTGTATTATTCTCTGTCTGAAGTATTGATGGATATGGGGGAGAGAGATCTAACTTCACAGTTATTGAGTCCTCTGCAGGATACAGGTTTCCGGGTGGTCTGCGTACACTGGTGGTTTCTGTTGCATTCTCAGCTCAGATTCTCTGCCAGGTTTTGTTGATGACTGACCGAGTAAGGAAGAACTTCTTATTTTGTTTAACTGCTGTGCTTGGTGGATGTCAAGCACACCTTTGTGCTTTTGACACAGAGATAAGTAACTTCGTGACATTGGATCTCCAGCTCCAAAATCTTGGAAGACATTAGCTTGGATCTGAACCCCCATATCTAAGAGAATCAGCTAGAGCTGGAGCGAAAAGGGCAGGGGTAGTTTCCAGAAGGATGGATTTGCTGTGCTGAGAGTTTCAGAGGTTCCTCGACACTGATTGCCTGGACCCTCAGAACTGCTCACCAGAGTTAGGGAGCCCATCCAGCAGCACCCTCCTTTCATCCGCCTGCCCCATGGTGGGGGATACACTATCTCCTGCCGAGCAAGCAACGCTCTATCAGCACAACTCACCGGAGCTTCCTTTCTTGTTGTTGTTCTATTTTATTTTATTTGTTATTATCAGATGCTGATGAAGTTATGTTATTTTAGGAAGGTCCTTAGAAGCTGTTATTACATAATTGCCCCAGCCTACCAGCAAACAAGTTAGAAACCATCCCTGACACTCACCTCCACCCAGTTTCTTCTACACAACAAACAACTCATTTCCTCCCCCTCGCTGTTTCCCCGGTTCCTCCCTCCGCCAGGCTGTGTCCCTCGCTTGGTGGATTAGTCATATGCATGTCAACTTTCAGTGGAGTTTCACCATGTGGGCTGATTTGTCCGTCTTAGTTGAACTCCCAAGTTTCCTTCACCTTTGACACATTTCTTTCTGGCACCTTGAACTCTATTTTCAGATAACACTTGATGCACCCTTTTGTCAGGCTGCATGTACCCTTCTTTGAATTTCTCTTGGGGTCTTTTTCAAGGACCTCGTTACCTATGCACCCTTTGGCCCACACTCCCCACACGCATTTATACACACAGCACCACCATCGCCACCACCTGATGTCCTCAGCATCCCCTCTGCCCCTCTCCTTCTTTCGCTTTGTGGATGCAAACCAAGCCAGCTCATCTTTATCTCAGCGGGAACTACGTGCTCCTGGCTGTCCTCGCCTGCTCCCCGCAGTGTCTCCAGCTACTTCCTCAGCATCCCTTCTCATTTCTTCAGCAACCACTGATCCACCTTCTCTCCCCCACCCCCATCCTTGCCTAAAACCTCTCTTATAGGCTTCGCTCTCTTTCATCCATGAGGTGGTCCCCTGTCGGCTCTCTGGGCAGGTGCTCCCAACCCTGTGTTTCATTTCCTTCTCATTCTGAGCCCATCTCTGTTGTGGCCTGTATATGGGTAGTTTTTATAAATGTAACTTCCCTCCACCCAAAGGTTACCCCAGACTTTCTTTTTCTTGAACTCAAATCACAGCTATAGGCACTATGCTTGAGTACTATTCTCAGCTGCGCAGTCGAATTCAGAGCGTTTCCTCTTTTTTTGTTGCATCTTTAAAGTAACAAAACGATTCTTATTGTAAAAGCCATACATGGTTGCAGTAGAAATTTGGCAACTAAAAGATTGACCTTTCCTTGTATGGTATTCTTTCTGTTGTTTAAAAGGTACATTTTAAATATATAAATATATATAAAACAAAAATAAATAAATAATATATGTTTGGAATCCGATTGCATATATTGTTGTCAATCCTTCCACTTTCACTTACTATTAAAACTAGCTCATCGGATATTCACTGAGCGTTTTTATATGTGAAAGATTTTATCTGGTCCTGGAGATACAATGTTCCGCACACTCACTGAGCTTATGGTGTAGTGCATGAAGTAATGGACCAGTTACGATACCGCGCAGAAAGCACAACATTCCATGCCCCTCCATCTGGTCTGGGAGGATGTGGTCAGGGAAGGCCTCTCCTAGTGAAGCGAGGTTCAAGACAAGATCTGAAGACTTAGGAGGAGTCACCTGGGCAAAAGGGGAGGACTGTGCTAGGCAAAAAGGAAAGCATGTGTAGAGCGTAGAGGGGGAGGGGACAGGCGAAGTTTTGAAGGTCGATTCTAGAGATAATGGATCATGTAAGCTAGGTTACTGAGTTTGTATTTTATCGTAAGAGCAACAGAAACTTCCTTTTGAGCATAATCAGATTCACAGATCAGACATCTCTAGGTACAGTAATGGAGTATAGATCAACTTCCTTTACTCTTCATAATATATATTTTTATTGCTATTACTGATATATCACAATCAAATAATGTTTCAGTAAACATATTCCTCTTTAGTTCTCCTCTACACAAACTAAAAGCCTTTTTAGATGCTAATCAAATAGCCTCTTCTATGTAATTAACCCTATCTCTTCTTTATTCCAATTCTAGTTTATATTTTATGCTTCCACTCCAAGCCCCAAACTGGTCCACTGTTAGGAAGGGCAGCTATACACAAGGTCCCACTTGGGCATGACTATGTCTACCTACCCACATCCACTACCAGACTTCCACTGTGGCACTCA
Organism: Pteropus alecto; assembly: GCF_000325575.1. Classification (NCBI taxonomy): domain Eukaryota; kingdom Metazoa; phylum Chordata; class Mammalia; order Chiroptera; family Pteropodidae; genus Pteropus; species Pteropus alecto. Next base: position 1,659,657 of record NW_006443566.1, read on the forward strand.
GTATCACAGCAGACACACTCAGAAAGCACATTTCATGTCAAAAAGAAAGCCCTATGAACTGAATGGCATGTGTTTCTGAAAAAAGTTAAAAGTCTTAGTGGGGAGAAAATAGTGATAAATTGACAGTTTGCACACTGACTGGAAATGAAAACTTAAACTAACCATTTTCACACACTTCCTCTTTTTTTCAGAACTTTTTTTTTTTTTAGTTATCCCAGCTTAGTTCTTAGTAACCATCAGTGAGTGTAGATAGAGGAAGGAAGCAGATAACACTCTTCTTGGGTAGTTGGGCTATTTTAGGTCAGATATGATGGACCCACAATTGAAGTTTGAATTAAAAGTTTTATCAGGCTTCATACCAGTGTCATAAATTACTAAACCTCATTTCTCCAGTTTGGGTGTCAAAGAGCCAGAACGTGTTGGCTAGCACTATTTAGGTGGTATCCCTTTTTCACTGTGTCGTTTTTCTCCTTACCGCATCTCCCTTTGTTATTTTGTCACCTAGACCACTTAGTTTCCTCTCAAATTAAATTTTATTCATTAAGGAAACACCCTTTTTTCGTGATTCATAATTTCTCATAATTTCTGTGTACAACTAAGATACTAAAAGCCACACCAAAGTTTATACATCTTCTGGAACCCTTAGAATAATAAACTATCTCATCCTTGGTACCTTTTTAGTGTATTTGAAATCCTTTCTAAGTCTCATTAAGATTCCACACGTTCCTTTGCGCAAAAGGGAGATTGTCAGAAGAGTCCTTCATTCACTTACTCATTTGCTCATTTGTTCAAGAAATGTTTACTAAAGCCCCCGCACGAGCTTTATGATACACACTCTAATTTTAGCATATGTGCTGTCGAAGCGAGCTCCGATACACACTCTAATCTACTAGAATCTTGCTAACATGAAGTAAGACCTGAGTTCCAGCCCTAGTTTCAAATTTCAATCAAGACTTAAGAAGTTATTTAATATTCTGAATACCTTAACCAAAAGAGACCTCTTTGTAGAGCTTACTCAGATGCCTCTATCACGGTGGCACACCAAACATAACCCCCAGAGCAGACCATTTTTTAACACTCTCTTCCTCTATATGACACAATTATTATCAGTTATTGTTGTGAAATGAAATAAATTATAATTACAACCAGGAAAAAAGCCCAGACAATGAAAATGCTCTTTTACCTGTATAATCATGCCAGTAAAAAAATTAAAATAAATATTACAATTCAAAAAAGAAAAATATAAAGGATTGATATTTTAATAGCATTAATGTATTCTTTGAAAGAAAAAAATTATATATTTTTTCTGTTGTAGTAAAGAATATAAATTAGTTTCTGTTCAGCTGTTGTAACTCCTGCACATCTGTCAATAACAGATTGATCTTTGCATATTCATGTGCAATACACTTTATATTCATCCACAGTTGACTGAAGAACAATTTTTATTAATTTTATTTTCAAAAGCTTCTTACACATAAGAGAACAGATATACAATGGTTAAGAAAAGAATATAGTTTAGCAGAGATTCACATAATAAACATTTCACAATAAATTTCAGGAATTACAATACTATCGATGCTTTTGTTTCTTGGGGATTGATTTTAGTGGCTTTCAAGGTTTTCATATTCCAAAAATTTGCATTATCTTCCATACATCTTCACCAGAAAATTCACCATAAATTTCTTCTATGTTTGCTAAAGACTTCTAACATTTTTTTCCTACAAAAATCAGCAAGTAAACAGTGACATTTTTTGATCTATTCCTTTAGCACGGGAGTCTATCTCTTGCAGAAATAATTGAGACATTCAAACATTGCCCTTTGGGTTTTTTCCTGGTGATGTAAAGCCAGCATCTTTTGTCATTTCTCTGTATTCTTCTCCAATATTTAATTTTATTTTCTATGTCAACATCATTTGTTCAAATTTTATTGTTGCAGAGTTAAAGGCCTTCTTCATAAAAATCTAAGCTGAGCTTCCCAATTTCAAAGTTGGTATTAATTTTTTAAAATTGGTCTTTGTGGTATGCATAGCTTCATACTAAGCACTCCATTTTCTCTGGGAAAGGATTTGGGTTGGTTACCTACAGTCTGCAGCATTTTTCATTGATGAGATGATATTATTAAGAATGAATAAAATTTGTCCATAACTCCAAAAATGACGCTCATGAAGAAAAACATCCAAAAGGGTAAATTCTGCAAAGGTGCAGAGAAAAATTTGCATAAAGCACAAAGAAAGACTTGATCAACTTCTTAGACCTTCGCTAGGCACCGCCATGAACAATGGCCAGAGGTGCGGTGTTGCCATTTCTTTGACTAGGGCAGACGTTTATGTTCGGTTCATCCATATCTAATTGTTCTAAAATTTCTTTGATGCATTCGGCAGCGATCTGCCCAGAAATAGAAAACAAGGCCCAAACTAATTATCTTAACTTGACCATCTTCAAATATAAATACATCTGATACTTCAAATATTTAATAAGCGTGAGCAATGTCAGGAATACTATAAAAAGAATGCAAATGTATTTAGCTTTTTAAAATGTCTGCCACTATTTTCAATTTGACATCATATCCCAGAAGATGAATGAATTAATTTTGAATTTGGTGCATTGCTTCTTGGCCTTTTGGCTAAGATCAAGTGTGATTTTGAATTTTGGGGAAATATGTGTGAAATAAAACTGTCTTCTAAAAGAATAGTATGTTTAACTTTTACAAAAATATTCCTTCAAAACTAAGTTGTAATTGTGTTCTACCAATGCCAACAAATTTTGTTTGATTCCTGAAGATATATCTGTTCTTTAACCACAGAAAGATTTTGTTTGGCTAAAAACATAATTAGGTCCAAATGATGATATAAAATTTCTCACTATTTTTTCTTTCTTAATCTAGTTTTACTTGATGGATTTTAGGAGTTTCCCTTTCATTGGCAGAATTTTCTGTTTATCTAAAGCCAGAGAGATGTGATTCAATTAGCTAGATATGAAGCTGGATGTTCCATTTTTAAAAATCTCATCTGCAAGCAGTCTCCAACAAAAACAAAACAAACATTTTTGGGACTTGGTAGACATTTATAAAACCAACATTGTTGAGTGTCAACTTCCTGTTTCATTCTTTTCTTTCTGTTGAACAGTAGAGAAAGGACCATGCTTTTTGTGAGAGGCTCATACCGCTGGGTTATCGATCGTGGTTTGTTTTGAATCTCCTGTTTGAAGATAAGGGGTGTGTAAAACCATAGGAGCTATAGACACCAGCGTGCCATTAAAAATATACCCTTTGCATAATACTCTCTCCATGTTGTTGCAACAATTCATCTTTTTTATGGCTGAGTAGTATTCCATTATGTGTGTACACACACACACACACACACACACACACACACACACACACCACATTATCCAATCATCTGTCAATAAATACTTATGCTGTTTCCATGTCTTGGCTACTGTAAATATGCTAAGTGAAATAAGTCAGATGAAAAGGGACCAAAAATAAAAAAGGGCATGATTTCACCCATGAGTGGAATAGAAAACAAAAAGTAACAAACTAACAAAACAAGCAAAAACAAACTCATAACTACAGACAACAGAGTGGTGCATACCAGAGATTAAAGAGGGTGGGGAGAGGAAGAAGTGAGTAAAGGGGGTCGAATACATGGTAATAGGAGACTAGACGGGGTGGGGAGAACACAGCAGAGTATGCAGATGACAAATGATAATGTCGTACATCTGAAATTTATACAATGTTATTAATCAATGTTACCTTAACAAATTTAACTTCAAAAAACTCTTGAAACAAATACATGTGTCTGAGTTCTCTGTGTGGATATCTTTATAATTAGTTCCTCAAATCAGCTACCATACAGTGCTTACTAAAGAATAAGTAATGATTCCACTTTCGTGAGGTACTTAGAGTAATTGAATTCATAGGGACAGAAAGTAGGGTGATAGTCACCAGAGGCTGGGGAGAGGAGAAATGGAAAGTTAATGTTTGATGGGTACAGGGTTTCATTTTTTGCTGGATGAAGGATGTTCTGTGGATGAACTGTGGAGATGGTGGCAGAACAATGTAAAAGGACTTAATGCCACTGCTCTGTACACTTAAAAATGGCCGAAATGGTAGATTTAATATTTTACGTGGTATACTTTATCATAATTTAAAAAATCTGTATATTAAAAAAAGATAATTAAAATGTTCTACCTTTAAGCTTATATATGTTATGAAAGGTCAACAGTAACCACAGCAGTTTCTTAGAATTTAGACCAATGAAAGATTTTTATCAGAAAGCAGGAAATTTTTTTTCACTGACCAGGGCATAGTAATAATCAAAAGCACATTCACTTTGGGTTGATTTTATCATTGTTTGTGAGTTTTCTATAGCCGAAGCACCCCCTTCCCCTCC
>NW_006443566.1:1664070-1678491 GCF_000325575.1 Pteropus alecto
CTCTCGAAGGTTCCCGCTGCTCCGCCCTTGGTTCGCCACCACTGCCCCTTCATAGATAGGTAATAACCTTGGTCTCACATGACAAGATTAGAAGCAACGATTAAGTAGCAGGTTTTTCTAATCTCAGCATGTGCCAGCTGAAGCCTGTCATCCCTTCGGTCCCCACCCTTGCCCTAGATGACCACCCATCTTGCCTTCCCCTCTCTGTCAAACTCACCGCCATTCCCTCAACTGCCAGACTTAAAAACGGATGTTTCTCGTCAACTTGTTCCTCCCTTTCACTCCCACAACCCTCAATATGCAACTTCTACCAATTTTCTCTTTGACGCACATCCTGTGACTACACCCCCTACCATACTCAAATCTAGGCTCACATCATTCCTTTCTGTATTTATTTAGCAGTTTCCCATCTAGACTCCCTAAATCCAATCTCCCTTTTTTCTCAAAGGCATTTATTGTTCTGCCGAGGCTGATCTTTGTACTGCTTTCATCTCAAAACCTTCAATCGCAGTCTCTTTCCGGCCACACCAAGGGGAAACTGACCTGTTTGCTTTCAAGGCCCTTCAAAGTAGGATCCCACCCGTTTACCAGAATTTCTCACAATCCTTCAACTTCTGTTGGGTCAGGGCAACCTCCTCAGTGCTCCATATAATTTTAAAAACTGGCAAGACAAAGACCGAAGCCAGGAGTTCTCTCAGACCCCGGGGCCAGAGATCTTCCAAATGCCCTTCGAGATCTGCCCTTCTCACCTCTCCGCGAAGCTCTCAGATACCTGCAGGAACTACCTCAGTAGACTCTCACTCTCTGCCTTCAGATTGGGGCTCTTACTCTCTGGTTCTTTAAGGTCATTGCTCCTTTTCAGGTGACCTCTGCCACATGAAGAGGTCCTTCCCGGCTCAGTTATTGCTCTGTCTGCTAAATCCCTCCAGCCTGGAGTTGGTAATGGCTCTGCAGCCACTAGCTCAGACCTATCGAATTATCCCTCATGGCTCCTCTTTACTGCTATCTCTGGAAAGAATGTCATTGTGAATACAGTTTTCTTAGATTACCTATCTCTTGAATCGGATACTCTAGAATACCCTATCTCTTGAATGCCCCATCTCTTTTCTCTTGGAATTCAATATCAGATACAATTTACACACCTCCCCAGATTCATTTGATCCCACTTGTCTCCTGTGCCCTTGATGGCATACTCAGGGAGACCACCCCTAATCACTGCTCATTGCCACAGCTGCCACCACCACATCCGCCAGCACTGACCACCTCCAAGTCCCCACCAAGGAGCGTGCAAGCTCCCACATGGCCTCCATCACCCCCGCCCCGGAGCCACAGCAACTGTGATGCCCAGGCCCCAGGGGCCCCCAGCGGCTCTGGTCCCGCTCCTCACTTGGGGAATTGGACAAAATGCTTCCTCCGCAACCGCCCAAAGGTGTCTGGAGACACAGCCCAGAAGTGCAGGCAAGCCAACACTCAGGGAAACCCTTGACCAATATGGCAGGAGACGGGAAGGAGAAAGAAAACAAATCTTTCTCCCTCCCTTCAGCGGTCTGTTCCGGGACACTGTGTTCTGTATGGCCTCTCAGAAGATGTCTCTCAGCAGCTAGTCTTTTCCTGAGGCTGTGGCCACGTCAGTAACACATCACCTTTTGTTTGTTTCCCATTCTTTCCTGTGTCACGTCCTTCTTCCCTCTAAGTTCGCTTTCGCTGCCCTAGGGTATCCCTCCCATAAAACATTAGCGCTCTAGCTTTGCCTCCTGCTCTGTGCCCTAGGAAGTCCAGTCTAAGAAAGATCCTAACCCATGCGGATCCACCCCCTAGCTTTCACTCCAGCTCTGGTCCTTCAGTTTTTTACCCTCTGTGAGCTCATGTAGCACTCTATGCCACACAATTATGTCCTCGGTTACACGATCTGGGCGCTATTTTTATGGGTTCTGATCTTATTGTACGACCGGACTGTAAACTCTTTATGAACTAAGACCACATTCTATTCAGTTCTGTTTGTATTGAAGAAGAGGATATGTCCCCGTTACAAACATTTTAATAATTCAAGCAACTTCATTTTTAAAGGTAGAAATCATAGGTAGGAGTCATAGGATTTGAATTTTTAAAGTAACGAGCTCTGGTAGGAAGTTTTTTCTCTTCCCTTTAGTGACATAGGGAAGCAGTAGAATTTAGTGAGAAGAGCATGAGCTTTGGAGTTAGATGGACCTGGGTCAAATCTGCAGTCTGTCGTGTACTAGTTATGTGCCTTCACATAACTTACTGAACCTCCGAGTCTCAGTTCCCTAGTTTTTGTGACCACTATATCAGTCACAATATCGTCACTCAATAAATGTTAGTCTCTGTTTCTTCTGAGCTTATTCCATTGCTTGACAATATGACACCTCATGTGACAATGGTTCAGTGACACTTTGGCCATTTCTAAGTGAACAGCCTTTGTAAATCCCGAGCACAGCCCTTCCCTGCCCAGGTCCAGGCTCTGGCTGCAGAAGACAGGTGTGATTCCTCCTGGCCTTTGCTTTCTGAGCCTCAGCCATCAAAGTTGACAATGAAAATTGGCACCCTCCGCCCCCAACACACCTGCCAACTGTAAGGTTGAGGTTAATTGGGAAGAGATTTACTTCTAGAACATTTGGCATCACTTTGCTGAGTTCACATTTGACTGTAATTCTGTTCATCCTAAACAGAAATAATAATGCCAAAACTACAATGCAGTTTAAGTGAAAAGGAGTTTGACGCCCACAGAGTTAGCTCATAGGAATAGGAATATGACTATCTACCACAGCTGCTCTCCACGGCTCTTAAGCCCATGGTTGGCACCTAGCAACAGTCTCTGTCATTGTTAACGGTACCTTGTTAATGTGCTAGACACCATCAATTCTTCTCTTGTAATACTACCTTGATCTTGCCTCCATGTTGGTACGTTGTTAATGTGCTAGACACCATCAATTCTCTTGTAATACTACCTTGATCTTGCCTCCATGTAGAGAATTTCTTCTCCCTCCAGCCTTTCCCCCAGTGCCTATTCTCATCCACAAAGATCGTATCTCATGACATCAACAGGAGACAGACTCCAGCCTCTCAGTATCAACGAGAGAGAAACTTGATGAGTCTAGCTGGGTAGTTCCTATCAAATCCCCACACCCCAAAGCTAACATGAGTCTCAGATGCCATCTTGCTTCTACTCTGGAATTTCTCAGTCCCTGGATAGCCAAAAAGAAAAAACTAAGCAGCAAAGGGCGGTGTGGTCTGGGGCAAGATCCTGATGTTACGAGCCAAGGGCTTTGGTTCCCATCCCTGCTCTGCACACAATTCAATTTGGACCATAGTCATTTAATTTCCTTTTCTATAAAGTGAATCTTAAAAATTTCAGTGGCTGGAAGCAAATTGAGAGCTCATCTGGTTCCATCCCCCTCCCCTGCCCCAACTTCCAGAGGAGGAAAGAGAAGCAGGAGAGTCCCCTGTCCCCCGCCCAGGCAGAAATGGTGGCGGGGAAGGGCTTTGTCTAAGACTGACGCAAAACTCAGGTTAAATAAGATTGCTCTTATTAAAACATGTTCTTAATCACTGGAAAATATTCTGTCAAAGTAACAAGATGTAAAACTGTATAGATTATACTACCATGTGTGCATTTTGCTGTTGTTTTACAAAGAAGGGTATTATCACATATGCTTGCATATACGTGGGATACCTTTGCTAGCTGCAACTGCTTCTGGAGAGCAGAACTGGGAAATTTGGGGGTTTGGGGCGTGCTCGGGAATGAGAGGCTGGAGAGGAGAATGAGGAAGAGCTTGCTAAATCTTTCTGCTTGCTCTTACCTTATGGCCAGATGAAAACAGGAACTTTGAGTTTGGGTGAGAAAATCTGAATTAATTACCTCATTCTTTCTCTTACTTTCCTATGTAACTCAATTAAGATAGAAACAATTGGGGCTTTCTTGCTTGCTGGCCCAGCAAGGACTCTCAAATAAGTCCACACGGGGAAGTTGTGAGAGGTGCAGGAAGTCTCTCCTAAGCCTGAGTAACGACCCAGCCCTCTGTCCTATTTGGGAGCAAATCTTTGGCAAGGCCTGAATTCCTAAGCAGGGGAAATACCTAGGTAAAAAAGAGGTGTGGGGGGAGGTGTGTACCTGTGGGATTATGCCATTTTCTTTTAACATAAGCCCAAAAGTTGGCAGAAGACCTTGTCAGCACCAAGTCTTGTCATCCTGTAGCCTGCATTAGCATCAGTGCCTGGGGGCTCAAAGTCACCATACAGGTGCTTTTAAGATAAACCAGAAGTCAATTCCACTCCTAGCTCCAAACCTTCAGTAGTGCCATTAACTCTCTTTTTCCTGAACGCATTTTTCTTTCTTTTCATCTCCTTGATGCCTTGGAAGAATGTTAATTAGGCTCAGAAGAATCAAGTCTGTTAGAATTTATAAATGAATCGCTGTAATAGACCAGTGAAACATAAGACGATCGATCTCTAACTTCTGAAATTCTGCATTCGTGTAAGTTTGAGCTGAAGTCGTTAAGTTTCACAGAGATAAAATTTAGCATGAATTAAAGAAAATAATAATAGCCAATATTTGTAGAGCGATTCCATATCTTTTCTAATCTTTAGTGTTATTTGTATGATGACGCAATTACTAGGCCAACTCAAGGTACTTCCACAGATTTAGAGCTGAACGAGAGAGTGACTTGCTCTCTAGCTCATTCTAGTGTTCGTATTTCCACTTGGCTTCCCTTGTATGGTCACCAGAATTAGCAGGATCTCATTAAATCAGCTCGGGGCAGCCAGATAGCCAGTATTTTTAATTTTTTTTTTATCATCTTTATCTCTGTAATTTCTGATGAATCGGATGTCTCTTAATTGGTTAAATACCCAGAATTTATCCCAGTACTAAAAATAAATAAAGCACATGCTTTGTTCTCACGTGTGATAGTTCCGAGTTGTGTAGTTCACTCTGATTTTGAAGTGGGACAAAAGAGAGTTCTCATATCTGGATTAAATATAGATGACATGGGAAGAAATTATAGCTCCTAGGGAGGGACGAGTCGAGCTGCAGCTGTTGAGGGGTAACTGCAGCTCCTGGGGCTGAGCTGAGCCAGGAGTTTGAGTGCACACTCACACCCTCCCCCAGGGAGAGCCGAGCAGAAATCCTGCTATGGTGCACACAGATTAGTACAAAAGTGCTTTGTATACAGCTACTTTGTATCTCTCCTCTCTCTGGCTCAAAGTAAACTTTGAAACCGGATGTGGATGCCTAAACCATGTTATTGTAATCATTTTCTCATGCATTTGAGATTAAATTGACATTTAAAAATCTAGCTCACAGACAAAAGGTAAAACTGCAAATAAATGGTTGGCCGAAAATGTCTTTTTGGAAACAAACAGGGACAAAAAACCTTCTAATAATTTCAAAATGGAATGTGCTTCCTTTCAGCAGAAAATGGATAAGAAAGAGGAGCTAGGACTCACTCTTACTAGTGTCCCCTACAGGGGCCAGCACAGTTCTTTGCCCATAGTAGGTCCCCAAAATGTTTCAACCTTTCACTAAATAGCTTGCTCTCCCACTGGGTGGTTTCCCTCCTCACTACCCACAGGGCTTGCCAAGCCTTACTCCCAATCACATTGCAAATCACGAAAAAAAAAAAATTCCCCAGTTACTCTAGAAAACACTGGCTTTCAAACTGAGTTGCATCACAGAAATATGCTATCGATAGATCAGTTGGCTTCAGACAATGGGCATGCGCTAGAGAGGAACACAGGGGGCTGACAGAAATCAGGCCCACTCATTTCAGGACCCGCTGCAGTGCTTAGTGACATGGCAGGCAGCCAGTGTAAACTTAAGTGTTAGGGGTGTAGATGCACCGGCTGATGCCCAGATGGGAACCATCTCTCCAAGGCTGGACAAATCCCCACCGGGTCTAGCAAATTTCTGGTAGGTGGTCTTCATCACGTGTTTTGCACATCTCCAGGCAAACGCAAGGGGGTTTGGAGATAAGAAGACACTCTAGCATTGGCCTTGTGACTTCCAGCAAGCATTTCTCCATAGCCATCTATCTGACAAGAGGCTGAGACAAGATGATCTCTGAGGCCCAATTTGGAAAGGTCCCATCCATCTTCTGTAATGTAGCCCAATGCCACCAAACAATCAGAAGCCTTGTTGCCTAAAGCGGGAATTATCAAGGTGGGCAGAAGGTTCAGAATGTGATTATTCTGTCCTAGATACACTGAAGCCTGATAGCCCCACTGCTTACCTTCTGAGAAGAAGGTGAGTGATGGATTTCCTCAGAACCCACTCAGGGCCGCATTGCTTCTCTCCAGCTGGTTCTCTATCTAGTGACCCCTTCCAGCCTGCAACTCTTGACTTCCCAGGTCAACAGCTCTGCAAGGGCTCAGTGCACAGGTCCTCGCAGCTGTCATGGCCACTTTCTCAGCCCCCACCACCACAGATCACTGCATGGAAAATAAACCCCCGATTCTCTCCGTGAGAGCTCCAATTTATTTAAAAGGAATGTTTTATCTCCAAGTGGAATTTGTTAACTAGAGCTCAATTCATATTGACTGTTTACGCTTTTCATGAAAATCATCAAAAGTTGGATATCTTGATCCAGGTCCCGGTTTTGTTGGGTCTGGCGGGAAGTCTGGAAGTGGGTACTGGGCCTCAGAGGGGCCCATGCAAATGGGGAGCCCTGAGGAAGAAGCTTCATTAGCTTCATGATAAAACTACCTCTGCCCTTATCTAGAGACCTGAATCCCAGGGGGAGTGCTGTGCAGAGATGATCTATCATTTATGATGGTCTATCACTTACGTCAGCAGAGTATGAGCAATGGCGTCAGAACAACCTGGTTTCAAATATCTGCTGTCTCTTGCTTTGTGATCTTGAGCATAAAGTTACCATGCTTCAGTTCTCCTCTCTGAAAATAAAACAGAGGTAACTGCGTCTTTCCCACGTGTGTTGTGAGGATTACAGTGTTTTACGTAACACACGTCAATGTATGTAATACTATTCGTTCAGTGAATGACAGATCAGACTCCCATCCGACAGTTTTCTTTAGCATTTGGTGTCATTGAAATCTACCTTATACAAAAGCAAATTAGTTATTAACTTGACGAATACTGATAGGCACAGAGCATGCAAGCATATATTCCAAGGTCATATAAATGTAGAAAAACAAGATAAAAAAATAGAACCACATTTAGCCCGAACCAGTGGCTCACAATGATTTTTCTACATTTAGCCTGAACCAGTGGCTCACAATGATTTTCCTACCAAAGGGACGCGACCCAATCCAGATGACAACAGTGGCTTGATACAGCAGTGCTAGGAGTGCACGTTCAATCTGCAAAGCTCTCAGGCATTTTTTGCCTCTCATAATACATGTTCCCCTCCAATCTATATCCCAAGCCCTAGAGCCCATCCCCAGTCCTGGTTGAGAACCGTACTCTTCACAATAATTAAGGCAAAGTACTAAATTTATTTATTTAGTTGATTTGACCAGTCACATTGGATAAAAGTATTGGTTTCATTTATGATGTAAAAACATACTTTAAGTAGGAATATTTACATACCTTACAATCTTAAAAATATGTATAGAAGAAAGATTCATGAAGGTATTTGATATAAAACATACATAGTATGCTATTTTATTATACAAATGCTTAAAAGAAAATAGAGTGATAGGAATTACAAAAGTAGCATCATTAAGAATTGACAAAAGTTTCCATTTTTCATAAAGGTCACATTCTCATCCTTTGGGATGTACAGAAATTATGTGGTTTACACAGTTTTATCTACATTCAAAACATCATGTTTTAAATGTTTTAAGCATAGCATGTACGGTACAACATGTTTCCATAGGAACACAACAGAACCCGTCACTAGTGGCCTGCTGTCACATGGCTCCTAACTAATCAGTTAGCCATTTTTAAGACACTAGTTCCAGCTTATTGCCACAATATTCAAGTTGTTCTATTCACCCGAAATATAACGACTTTTAATTTATACTAGAATCTATTGACAAAGGCTCAAAGAGTTATCATAAAATATACACCAATATACACAAAACAACTATTCTGAGTTAAATGAAGTTCCCATACTTAAATTAGAACCAAGAATAGTAATTTTAGGCTAATATATTATCCCTGTGATTGATATTTTTAAACTTTTGAGCAAAGTGCACAGTGAATGAAATAAGTCACCAGAAATGATTCTTCAAAGAACATTCAAATTCCTTCCTTTGAGTCACAACACCTGAGAAATGAGAACCTTTAGACTTGGTGGGTACCCGGGCAACTCCACAAATCAAACACAAAGGAGCTATGTGAAGTTACATTCGTGAGTCACGGGAGACCACACTGCCAGCTAAAAAATGGCACAATTCACTAGACGGAGCCCCTGTGTGGAGTCAGCAGAATCAGCTTCCAGGATATAAATGCTGAGTCTTAATTTAGAGCCAATGATATCATCAATCAGCCATATTCTAGTGTTGGTGGACCCCGAACAAGGTTGAAATAGCCGGCCAGGGCGCCAAGGTCTATGTAGAGAGAACGCTGTCTCTTTAGCATCTCAGATTCCTCAGTACTTCCTGTGCATGAAGAATCTGAAGAGGGAAACATTGAAAAAATAAAATAAATGACCAGAGAACGGGTTCAATAATAAACACCTATTTTTCCTGCAAAAAAAAAAATATATATATATGTAATAATAATACATTGGGCCTAATGAAACAGCATTCAAGCTCTGGTTTTATTAAAGAGTTATAGAGTTGAGATTGTGGGCTAGTTTATGTCATATGACATGCACGATGGAGTTCAAGAGAGAATCAGTGACAGCAAGAAGTTAGCTTGAAATACTGGCCTATTTTCCAACATTCCAGATGGTTTGATTTAAATGCGGAAAAGTCAGACAAGAAGCGGAGAAATGCAAATAAGCGTTCCAGGCTTGACATCTGGATTTGGACCTAAGTGGATTAAGAACGCCACAGATTTTATTTATAAAAATAGAAACCCCTCTCCATGCATACTCCTGGAACACGTACTGACTCTCCGAAATGGGAAAGATTCACAGCTGGCAGAGAGATTTTAAGAAGAGAAAAACGGAAATGCAAATTGACTTCGAACTCAATATTTTATCTGGGCAGAGTAGTGCCGTGGGGTTTTTGACCAAAGATTGGTGTGGCTTACCATAACTGAATTAAACAGAACCTCACTCATCACCAACAGCAAAACTGTCACGCTTGATTTGTTTTTAAAGGCAAATGATATTCTCCGTTGCAAGAAAAGCAAGTCCGAGGCAACTTTCAATGACCATTTTATCTACATTTGCACTGAAAACCTGTTATGATTTGCTGGTAGATACGATTTTCTTTTTCTTTTGTAATTCTTTTGCTAACACCTGCTGAAATTTCTCAAACAGCTTATGGCACTCAAGAAGTCACTTCGTGTTTTTTCCTCGAGTGCTTTCGTGAACGCCATCAGAGGTGTGACGAAGACAGAAAAAGAAGAGAAGCCAGCAGCCAGCCGCAGTGCACACAGCAGGTGTCCATACCTGCAATGTTCTCAGGAAGTTCCAACTCTTTCCTACTCAGCAGCCTCTTCCGCTCAAAGAGGGCAGAGTCCAGACTCTGACAGCGTGGTTGGTCCTCTCTGGGGGGGTTCAGGGCCTCGTGCTTTAGTAGGTCTGCTGCCCTGGGGCGGTGATTGGGATTCCTCTCCAAAGCAGCCTCTATCACCTCTCTCATGCCGGGACTGCAATCGTCCGCGATATCTTCCAATGGAGGTGCCTGCTTGTGGATCTATCGACAAACCAGCTCTCTTAGCATCAATGAGATAAAAATATCCCCTCAACAGGAAAAGTATTCTAGTAAGGAGACCTGCAAAGTCACTTGTTTCCCACCCTGTGCCTGCAGCAAATACAGTTCACACAATCAGACCCTGAATCAAGCTTCCCTTTAGTTTCCTAAGGACACTGAGTTAAACCAATATTTTGGTTCAGTGCAGCCAAAGACGCATGCTAGGTTTGAATAAATGGTGACAGCTTTATATGTAAACAGTGGCCCATGGGTCACTATGCCATAATGGGGAAGTATCTGCCTCTAAATCGCTCAACAGTAAAACGGGAGTGGCATTTTTCACTATACACCAGGCTGGTATGGGGATCTATAATCCAATATCTTTTTCTTTAAAGTGTTCAAAGAAATATACAACTTCCTTGGCTCAAAGAGTTATGCTACTCTGATGCTACTAAGTGGTATTTTATTATTAGGCGTCTAACGGAATAGCATATAATTTATGCCCAATGCATATTTTAGTAAGTTCCCTCTGAAAAAGCAATGCCTTCTTTGCGAGAATGGGGCTTTCTCCATGTGGGAAGAACTTTCAGCTGTCTCTCATGGGTCACTAGTTCACCATCGTCCCACTCAGGTGTGAGTGGTATCGGAAGGAGAGTGGCTTTCCTGAGTAGGTAGGGGTCCCCTCTCCCCGCAGGCCTGGCTGACCCCCACTTACTATGTACAGGTAGGAAGGGTAGGCTGAGCGAGGGTAGCGCTTCACCCAGGGAGGGGTGCCTGTCTGCATATGGATGAGCGTGGCCCCCAGACTGTAGATATCTGCTTTGGTTGAATGTCCTCTGCACAGGATGACCTCTGGGCTCATGTAGATCTGAAAAAGAAATAGGAAACATCAGTCTGACACCCCTCAATTGTCTGTGTTTCCATTTCCCTAATCCCGTTCTGAAAGCTGGCTCATCCGCCAGTCCCATACTTATTGCAGACTTCTTCCTATCAGAAGAGCATGTAATTGCTGTGTCCCCTTAAGCAAAGGAGAGTAACACAGATGGCCTCGGGGAGCCTGGCAGCTCTGGCCCCAGGTGTCCCTGTAGCCTGACAAAGAATGCTTTTTCTACTGAATGAACACGTGGTAGGCCTGGCAGCAAAGGGCCTGCAGCCAAGACCCCAGCGCGACTCCCACCCAAAGTTCTGCAAAGCACTAATCGGTATTTAATGTTTCTTCTGATATACCAGTTCCTTCCATATTTAAATGGACACTACAAATATACTTCGTCACCTCATTTGTTATTAAACTGCCAAACCTCTAATTATCTGCAGTAATAAAAGGTATTAATACCCATTACTTGGATGAGAAGATTAAAAAGTGCAAAAGAAATAGGTATTAATACCCATTACTTGGATGAGAAGATTAAAAAGTGCAATGGTGTAAAAGTGATCCTAATTAACCATTTCTATGAACTGCTTCTTATTTCTACCTCCACGTAGCCCAGTGACAAAATATTCAAGGCCATGTTAACACTGTATAAGTTCTGTTTGGTTTCATGAGTCAACACTGGAAAAGTAGGGCCAGTTTTAGAAAGTTTCTCTAAGAAGTTTGTTTCTAAACTTCAAAAATGAAAGAGCAAAAAAGCAAATGCTGGTGCCCAGTAATCTGTATTTATAGCCAGTGCACACATATGGTAGTTAATATCCTAACTAGCAATGTTTCACTTTAAGTTTTTAACACTGTCTGTTATTTGAATATGGAGAAGGGGGTAAGTGTTCCCAGAATACATTTCAGAGTAAACAAGAACTGGCTTACAAAAACTGGGGAAATTACCCAGTTTCCCCATCCACATGCCACTCAACTTCTTCCTACAACACATTTCCGGGCTGTCTGTCTCTGTCTCTGTCTCTCTGCAAACAGGCTAAACCACGCTCCTTGTTCTCAAACTTCCCTTGAAGCCAAGACAGATCCTGAAGGACTTTCTTACTAAATAGCATCTCAAAGTTACATAATAAACGCAACGGGCGGGATTAACTGTCAGTAGAGGATGCCCACCTCCTTCCCCAGTACAAGGATGAAGCAAAGTATTTACTGCTCTGCAGGCTCTATTTGACTGCACACTTGGGGACAACAGCATCCTGTCCTGGATGACCTGGCTGCTGCCCTGCAGGCAGATCGCCCAGAGCCGCATGGCTCAGAGCTCCTGCTTCCTCAAGCTCTATGAGAGCCAGGGCAGCAGGGTGTGGTGTTCAAGAAGTCTGCAGGCTGGCTGACAGCAGGCATGAAACAGGCCTGGTGGGATCTCAGCAGGCTCTCTGAGAGGTGCACACCCTCGAGCATGGCCCTGGAGCAAGGGAATCCAGGTGTCATGTCAGGGGTCAAGATTCTCACCTCTCAACACATTTATTAGAACAGGAAAGAGACTCTGTGTGTGTGTGTGTGTGTGTGTGTGTGTCTGTGTGTGTGTGTGTATGTGTGTGTCTCTGTGCGTGCGCGCACGTGATGATTACAGGTTAACTTGCACAAAGACCAAACAGACTAAGAAAATAAAAATTTTTAAAAAAGGACCACACTGTAAGTGATTCTGATTAGCTATTTACATTCGTTATTTATTTCTCTGCACCATGTAATTCAAAAACAATAGATCAAATATATGCCAGATTAACCCTATATATCTATTAAAAGAGAGTTTATAACTATAAATGCTAAAGCCAGTGTAGCAATTTACATTTGGTAAAATAACTCAATCAAAATACCATTCAGGAATAAACTCTTGGTTACTATCCATTACTCAAGCATACATTCTTTATCTGAGAATCCCAGAAAAGGCATGTCTTTCTCTAGACATTACAAAATGTTCAATTTTATCACACTGCCAGGAAGAAAAAGGTATTTTCCATCTTTAATACCATAAATAGTCTGTTTCTCAAACTGGCTCCAGGAAAAAGGGTTGAGTGTCACATATCTGTACTTCTAAGGCCAAAATATGCTGAACATTTTCCAAACAACACATGTCATAAGCATTAAGTCTTATTAGATTTTATGCTTTGGTAAAGTATTCTTAAGATCCGAGGGCTAAAGCATTCTTTAAAAAAAAAGTCTACAGTTTTCTCTTCTGAATATTATTCTGCTCGAAGATGACTATCAAGAATCCCCTCTCAAGTATTTCCCAGAATAACTTCAATAATATCAGCAAAAACCAGGATTTATTCTGCTGCCCAGGAGAGTCTTTGCTTTGAGAGAGTTAAGAGAAGGCTTACAGAATCTTGGTTTAAAACAAAGATATTTGTTTTTGGCACCACAATTGAGTTCAGTGCAACACATCTACTAGCGAGCGTAAGGGCTGTTATTTGGTTGAACACCAAGACTGATGTAGAAATCCTGTGGCCAACTGTCCTCTCTCCATTTTCTAAGGGCACTTCCAGTAGAGACATGGGCATAGGGCTGGGAGGCTGATAGTTAAGCACCCACCATAGGAGGTAGCTTCTACACCCATTTATTTTCCCAGTTGCATCCAACCCCATTGCCCATCATAACCAACGGTGAAGTACACCGTTGGTATTTTAATAATTCAGGTAAATTTAACACAGGTCTTTTCCCAAAGAATGAGGACTGCTGAACTACCACTGAGGGCATGATCCTTGTTGGTCTTGTCTGGTCTTCCGTCCCTGGTACCCACAACAGCTTGCCACATAGCAGATGCTCAATAGATACTCGTGACGTGAATAAACTAGTTAGCCTAATAACGTGACTATTAAATTAAATATATTATTTGAAAGCCCATGATTATATGTCTTTGAATTTCATTTAGTTTCACAAAAGTTTTGTTTTGGTTTTGTTTTTTTGCTTCACAAATGAGTTAAATATTACAAATATTATAGTTTATATCTTCAGCAAGGTTTATATATGTTATAATAAACTCGAGGTTTATTATAAGATCTCTAGGATTAAAGATAGGCCTAAAATGTTGTCAGTTCTGAATAAATATTATTGACCATGAAAATTATGTCTGTAATTGAACCAAAACATTAATATTTAGTTACACTAATAATTTATATATAAACATGTATTTATACATAAATACATAAATAAATACGTGTTTATATATAACTATATATTACACAGAAAAACTGGATTCAAGTCCCAAATTATAACTAGCTTTGGGCACGTTATTTTAACCTTTTTGATCTTATTTCCTTATTGTAAAATGGGAATCATAATAGTATTTGCCTATAATAACAGTCTTTACCAACAATAGAGTTGTTGTAAGGATTAAATAAAATAATTCATTTAAAGCACTAAAATGAGCACTTGGCACAGAGCCAGTGCTTGTTGCATATGTTCCAGTGATGATAACTTAATGCGATGGCTTTTCTTCCCTTCTTCGCCCTTTTTGCAGCAATGCTAGAACATTTCTTATTTTTACCGTTAATAAGATATTGACTATTCATGTAGGAATAGGATTACCTCTGTTCCACGGAGGTCCTTAGGAAAATAGATATCTTCAGTCATTTGAACACTTAGGCCAAAATCCACCAAAACGGCTTTTGTGGACATGAAAACAATGTTGCTAGCTACAAAAAGAGGAAAATTTTCAGTATAAAATTATCTATATACCTATTAAATAAAATGAAAACGTTGTCTAAAACAACAAA
>NW_006443566.1:1678531-1679770 GCF_000325575.1 Pteropus alecto
CTGAGATAGGAAAATATATTCAAAAGAGGAAGATGAATCTGGGTGAGGATTTAGGTGAAAATCACTTAAGATTTGTTAAGAACTCAACCAATGTGGATATAAATGATTATAGCCACTAATGATGCTCAAGATAAAATAGCCAAGATATGGAAACGACCTAAGAACTCGTTGATGGATAAAGAAAATGTGATATACGTGTATGTGAATGTATGTGTGTACGATGGAATATTATTCAGCATAAAAAAGAAAATTCTGCCAACTCAGATGGATCTCGAGGGCATTGCGCTAAATGAAATAAGTCTTACAGAGAAAGACAAATATGGCATGATCTCACTTACATGTGAAATCTGAAAAAACAAACTCACAGAAATGAAGAACAGATTGGCAGGTCCCCAGAGCCAGTGGGGGTGGGGGAGAAGTGGTCAAAGAGTAAAAACTTCAGCTATGAGGTGAATAAGTCCTGAGACTGTAACACACAGCATGGCGACTATAGTTAACAGTTATATCATATATTAAAAAGTTGCTAAAACAGTAAATTTTAAAAGTTCATACCACTAAAAATATCATAACTATGTGAGGAGTGATAGATGTGTTAACTAACCTTATTGCAATCATTTTGCAATATATACATATATCAAAGCATTACATTGTACACCTTCCACTTATATGATGCTATATGTTAATTATAGCTCAATAAAGCTAGAAAAAACATAATAATGCTCAAAAGCTTGAGTTTCAAATTCTAAGATCTAAGCATAGTATTATCAAGCCACTTTCTAAAACAAAAAAGTAAAATCCCCATTTTTTTTGTAAGCTTTTGCTAGTCCACTTTATCATTAAGTATCTGCTAGTCCAATTTATCGTTAGATATTAAGGGTTCATAGTGGATCTCTCTTGCATACTTCCTCATTGTCTCGTACTCTAGAAAGCAGTCAGTGAAGGCTTGTTCAATGAACTAGTGCCAAATTGATATTCACAATTTAAAAGCTATACTTCTCAGAAATATGTGGCTGTATGTACGTGTGTTTAATTAGCATTTTAAAAGCCTTATTAAAAAGGGCATAGGCAGTACTTAATAGATGCGTAGCTCTAATCTTCTCCACAATTGGACAATCACCCTTCCTTATGAGTTTGAGAGCTCTAGTGACCCCACTTGATTTTAAAAGGTGTATGAGGAGCATGGCGGAGGAAGGTATAAAGTGCTCCGAGGGAGCTAAGCTCCATGCCACTGAAGACCTT
>NW_006443566.1:1679818-1693628 GCF_000325575.1 Pteropus alecto
GAGCCTATCTCTCTTGCCTAAACAGGATCTTTAAGCCAAAAAGGTACATATCCAAAGATAACTCACGTTTAATATCATGGTGAATCACTTTCTTTGAGTGTAGAAAATCAAGTCCCTTGAGAACATGCTTCGTCACCCAAATAATTTCAAATTCTCTCATTGGTCCACAGCTCTCCAGTTTCTCCAGAACAGACCCTCCCTCGCCTGCTTCCATAAAGAGATGGACAGTTTCACCCCACAGGACCGCGCCATATAACTCAGCGATGTTCTCATGCCGGAAGCAAGCCTGGATTTCCACATCAGATGGCTTAAACTGGTCTACTGGGATCTAGAACACAAAAATGCCAGTAAGATTAAAAACAATCCCAGGATAATAAAGAAAATATTTACAGTCAGCCCTCCATATCTACAGGTTCTGCATCCAGATATGGGAGCCAACTGAAGGACTTGAGCATCTGAGGATCTGGGTATCTTCAGGGGTTCCTAGAACGAATTCCAGTCAGATACCAAGAGACAACTGTAATTTAGGTCAGCTCACAAACCATAAGGCAAATAAATGCTCTCAGGGATACTCTGGTCTGTATGAAATTGTACTGCCGAGTTAAAATAATGTCGACATCAGGTCTGCCTTAATATTATGTCAGCTTCAGTAAACAATTCAATATAAGAAAATAAAAGAAACACAGTAATGTGGAAATTATTATTTTCATTTAGAGTGTAGAAATTCAACCGAAGAATTATTCATGATTGGATTAAAAGAGATAATTTCTTATCTATTATACATGTGATTTCTATGGCATCTAGGTTACATTTTCAATATTTCTTGTCATGAAATAATATAACATCTTTGGACTCACAGCCCATGCTCTAACAATGCATTTAAAATAAGCAACAGCCATCCATTCTATAGAAAAATCAAGTCATTAATAAAGAAAGTAAATCTTTTGGTGCAGATGGATATGGAATGTCTCTAAAATACAGTGTTCGATTAAAAAAAGCAGATGCAGAAGTACATATATTATGTTCCCACTTGGAAAAGAATTTTAAACTATACATACACACGTCCACAGAGATTTTCTGGAGGGATACAAAGGAACCTATTAACAGTAGTTCATTCAAGTAAAGGGATCTCATTCTTCAGCCTACACTCTTTTGAATCTGTTTGGGGTTGTTAATCATTTATTTTAAAGAAAAAATATAGCTTGAAAATTAAATACGACAAGAAAAACAAACCCACAAAGCTTTCTTCTCATGCTTTTTTAGAAGAAACAGAAACACAGGACACTTTGGTTCTAAGATCTTTATAAAATGTTAACGGAATTTTTAAAAAGAACTTGAACATGTCGCCTCTAAATGCAAGCTTCAAATGGCTGATTACGACACTTTTTTTTCCTTTTAATACCAGATACTCTGGCAAATCTTCATGAAAGAACAAATTAAGCCAATACGTTGTTGATCTTTTAATTATGATAACAGAGATTGAGGTAATATTCGGCAATTATTTTTTATTTTTGTTAAATCAAAAGTGAGTTTATTTTACTGCACTTAAAAAAAATCTTTAAAGTAGGACAGACATAAAAGTATAAAACTGGTTAAGTATCAAACTCAATGAATTATCAGCTGCACACACCCACATAATCACCATCTAGATTAAGAAACAGAACTCCACCAGAACCTAGAAACCACCTAGAACCACCTTCCAGTCACAGTGACTTCCAACAGCATGGATTGTGGGTTAAACCTGTTTGGGGCATTTATATAAGTAGAATCTCATACTGTAGATTTTATTTTGTATCTGGCTGTTTTGGCTCAACTTAATGATTATGCGATTCATCTGAACTACTATCATTGTAAACCATTTATTTTCTTGGCTGTTCAGTATTCCATGTGTTAATGTATCACATTTTAGCATCTGGAAACTTTCCAGTTTGGGACTATTACAAAGAGTGCTGCTATGAACATTCTAGTGCGCAGCTTTCGGCGACCGCGTGCACACGCCTGCTGGGTATGCACCTACAGGAGTGGAATTGCTGGGTCACATGTTCAGCTTAGGTAGATAATACCAAACAGTTTCCCAAAGTGGGGGCACCTTGACAATGACTTTAATAAGAAGAGATGGGGTCTTCTCAATCATGGATCTATTTAAATCCGGTCCTTTAATCTGCAGTCCTGGGAAGACTTGCAGCTTTCCCAGCTTCTGTTTCCCTGCCTGGCCTCCTTCCCGGTGGGTGGGATTAAAGGTGCAGAACCCCTCCCCACCCCACAAGAGGGATGACATCCAAGCCGAAACCTTCTTCCTTCTTTTTTATCAGTACAAACTAGATTAAAATAAACTGCACTTAAGGAGATTTAGGAGCTGAAGGGCCCCAGGTAGCAAGGAAATCCATAAAACACAGACACTTTTGGACAGAGCACCTTTAGACAAGATCCAGTGGAAGGCTAATACGTTTTGAGTAATGTAAATAAACAAACGCATGCCATGATGACAAACACGCAGTGAATGTTGTCTGGTTACAAAGTACATACCAGTTTACATGCCATTCTTTTCTTAGTCTTTATATCTTGTGCTAAGTACACTTTTCCAAAGGCCCCCCGAGGAATGAAATCAGAGCCAATATTCCTGTAAGTCAGCTTCCACGGGATGAGGAGAACATCGGAGTCTATTTGATAGCGTCCGTTCTGGGGAGTGATTACCTAAAACAATAAAAATTTGGGAGTGTTAGAATTCCAGCAAAATCCTTTTCTAAGACCCACCCTTTAAAAACTGGTTACTTTAGACTGCATTCCTACATGCAATGTTTGAAATTAGTGGCACTATGTGTAATCCTAACAGTGTGTAGAGACTATATTTAGAGTTTCAGCAAGGCAGGGAAAGCATGTAACAGAAACATGTCCATCCCTGGTCAGACCTGATCAGATTTCCATCTACTCCGGAGTCATTAATTGCCAAATAGAACTTTAAAAATGATTTATCTAAGGGAGCATGACTACTGTGACCAAGAGGCTGAAAATAAAGATTGCATAAGTATAAACTGTGCCTGCAAGTTGACTTGTTTCCAATTGAAATGTGCTAACCTGTTAGTCCGCATAGCTATTACTCACGCATGATACATACAGGGAGAGTGTGGAAATAAACTGATGATCGTGAAGGATTCTGGAAAACAATGTGTTATGCCAGAGCTATGAGTTGACAGTGCTACCTAAATAAAGTAAGGGCAGAATTATTTCTCATCTACTTACTCATTTAATATTTATTGAGTGCATATGTGCCGGGCACTGTGTCTGGTCCTGGGCAGGCATTTATGAACAAGAGGTAGATGACCCCTGACCTCCAAAAGTTTATGAGCAAGCACTCAGAACAAGAGATTTCAAAACCAGTGGACTCAAAACTTAAGAGATGTATCTTGATAGCAGTGTGGGTTACAAGGGTGTGTGCATTTGCAAAACTTAGCAAACTGCACATTTAAGATCTGTGTATTTTACTGCATGTAAGTTCTACTTCCATTTTTAAAGAATAAAAAATTAAAAAGAGAAAACAATTAAAATTTAAACAAATTAATATGGCAATCCACAGGAGATACGACTTGGAGCATATGCCCCCTCCCCCAAATGTTTAAAGTGCTATTTCAAGGGATAAAGAGTCTCAAAAATGCAAGTTTTTTCTAAATGTAATTAGTAATAATATGACTTCAGATTATGAATTCAGGAATTATGAAACTATCGAAGAGACATCAAGTTATTTCCAGCACAGACCAAGCAAAGGGGACCTTGGACCACATGGGAAAAGAATGGACACCCGATTCATCTGCAGAAAAAGGGGGCCCCTCGCAGGCGGCTGCTACGGGAAAGGTTCTGGTAACCGTAAGCGTTATTCATTCAGTCCCTATTACTGCTAATCTTAGCTACACATCCCGCAAACAGATGTGCTATTAGTCAGGGAAAGAAATAGAGAACAACTCTAATACTTAGAAATGTGAAGTCACTACATTTAAAAATTAAATATTTACTGAGCGCTCTCTCTGAGTGGGATCCTGTGCAGACAAAGCCCTAGAGGGAAAATGAGTAAGTCCAGACCACAGGCTTGCCTAGTTTGAAATACGACCTCCTTTCAAGAAGTATGTCACCTCGAGTTACTGGATGCCTCTTTTTACAGCATGCTAAGAATGTGATGAACTTAGTCCCTTTCCACATGGAGACAGAACCATGCTCACTGGATTCAACTATTCCTGAATAGTGCCTCTTTCTTGTTATTAAGTTTTTACAGACCCAATTTCACCACAGCCTCTCAGTTATCCACTTCCATGTTTAGCTCACCTTCGTGGAAGTTTTGCTTTTGTTTAACCAAAATTTGTTACAATACAGTTTGACCCAGTGTCCTCTTATTTTATCCAAAGGGACCAAAAATGGAAATAGCAGCCATATACTGAATGCTAATTATGGGCCAGGCACTGTGCTCAGTACTTTTTAACACATTATTTCATCAAAGTCTCATGACAATCCCACGCGGTAAGTGCTATTTTTATCTCCATTTTACAGATGCAGAAACTGGCTTCGAGAAGTTAAGCAACTCGCCAGTTTGTGACAGAGTCAGGATTCAAACTCCGGGGTGTCTAACCCCAAAGTCACCACTCCTATTCTCTGGATAAGAGCCTTTTAACATCCAGAAGGCTATAATTAAAGATGAGCCATGGTCAAAACCCAGTTATTAAAAGACTACATTTACATGTCACCGAGCATACCTTAGCCTTCTCCTCTTTGGATCAAATCCTGCAAGTGCCTTCATTCCCCTTTTCCAATTTCCCACATTCAGGGGACCCCCCTCGGAAGGCCCAAAAGTTCTCCATGGCTACCTTCGATGACAGGCCTGAGCGTACAGTGTAATATGCAACCACTGACCAGGCTGCAGTTCACACAGTCCCTCGTTCTCCCCTCACCCTAGACTATCCCTGATTGGGTTTGAGATGTTTTTCTGCCTCGCTTCTTCTTCTTCCTAGGGGTCCTACCAAATAATCTCGTGGATCTCCGTGCTGCTTATCTCCGCCGGTTCTTCCACTTATCAAGGCCATCTTCAAGTGTAGACACTATAAGCATGCTTTCGATTTCCTCATCCACATCACCGTCATAGATACTGAACAATACTGGGCCTCAGAAAAGCACTTCAGAAAAATCCTTACGTATTTTAGTAAAAATAAATTCCATAAGGGACCTGTGTGATGTGGCTGCTACAAAACAGATGTGTGACCTTGGGCTACATTAAAAGAGACTATTACCTAGAAGAGAGGCAAAGCTGGCCCTGACTTACTCTGCGAGCCACACAACAAATAGACCACCACGTTCACAGTCTGGCTATAAGACAGGCTTGAGTTCAGATGGTGCCACCCAGAGAGGACAAAAATCAACACTACAATACACGAGAAGTAGCAGACACAACAGTGTTTGGGAAAGAGAAGATGTGGGGAACATGCAACTTTAAAAACGTTGGCAGGACTGTCATAAGGAAGGAGAGTAACAATTAATACAAAACAACAACTACTGAAATGGCTTGATTCTTTCGACACTCACTATGTGTAAACAGGTCACATGCTTTCATTATTTGCTCTAAACAACAACCCTATGGAGTGCTATCATGTTATCCATTTTCCAGATGAGTATACTGAGGCATAGAGGGGTGTGATAACTAGCCCAAGGTCACACAGCTAATCCATTTCAGAGCTGAGATACAGACCTAGGCATTTTAAGTCATGGGCCTGCAGCCTTTACCATGACTCACTGTATATACCTTTTGGCTAAAGAGTAGAAATAGGACTAAGAGGAGTTGGAAACGGGTTTTAGTTTTATATAAAGGAGGACTGTCTTACAATCAGAAGTGGCCAAATATAAAATTGAATGCCCTACCACGTGATGAGCTCTTCATCATACGAGATTTTCAAGCACAGATCAAAATGCTCCACCGATTATTGGAGATGATGAATAGTGTGATTCAAGCACCAAACAGAGGGCTTAGCTCAGTATCTTTAAGGATTTTTCAACCCTGAGAAGCTGGGACTCCATGAATAATCCCTGAGGAACAACATTCAGCATCACATGCCCATATCTGTGATGGAGCCCTCTAGCCCTTCAGCTCCCCATGTAATCACCAAAAAGTTGAGTGTTTTGAACCCATTTTAGGTTATCCATCCCCAGATCAGGTTATGAACTGGTTTAGATTATAAACAACTGCTGGTACTCTTACACAAAGTAACTCCTACCTTAGTCTCCTAAAGTTTCTTCCCCGGTCCTGCCACACATTGGTGGAATCTTCATGAAACATTACTTTTAGGAAAATAGCACAGGCTTGCACGCACATGCAAACCACTATTTAACAAGCCCACGCTTGTTAAATACATTTTTGTAATTAATTACATTTTGTAATTAAGTACATTTTTTGTAATTAATTAATTAATTAACTCTATAGGTGTGTGGTGGTTGGTTGCCTAGAACACGCCATGTCTCTGTGCCTCCAGGCCTTTGCATATGCTCCTCGCTTCATTCGAAACACTGTCTGCTCCCCACCCGCTTCATCTGGCTGACTCTCTCAATCACTTAGGCATCAACTCCCCTTGGAAGCCTTTCTGATCATTTCCTGACCCTCTACCACCCTCATGGCTGTGTAAGCTACCCTACGTGACTGTTACCACAGTGACCATAGCTTAGTTGTATTGAGAATTACCACACTGCATTTTAATTGCCTGTTTACTTGCCTCCTGCATTCACCAGGCAGAAAAATTCTCCAGCACCTGGAAAATCACCTGATACACTGTGGATGTTCGAGCTATGTACAGCAAATGAACAGATGAATACTTGAATGAAAGCGTTTGGTCCATACGCAGATATATATTTTACAGATAGATTTTATCATGGAACCAATCGATTTGGTAGATAATTAGATGTTGTTTTGTAAAGCAGAGAGATAGAGAGCAGCAAATAAAGCCCAGGAGAAAAAAGTTTCGATGGGAGACTAGGATGTGGACCATGTGGACCTGTAGGATGGTTCCAAGGAGACCACGATGTGAGGATGAAAGGGAGCTAAAAGCAAACCTTGCTTCCTGTATCATACTGTCTCAGACTAGCTGTGATCAGGGACATAAAGTCATGATTTTTATGCCATTATTTACAAAACACAGAGCTGTGATAGGTTACTAGCAGTCACAGGGATGTATCTGATCCTTAGGGTCAGTGACAGGAAAATCAGCCATGGCCCCCAGAGCCATCAATCGCTTCCGCGGCACTCTCTACATTCCTGTGGGTTTAAGGTTCTCCTTTAATTCTGTGCTGTTTTTAAGTCTTACCTTATGTTTTATATTCTTGATCATTTTTAAAATAAAGATTTTTTTAAAGTTTTCAAAATCCCTACCTTATGATATGTCCTAGTCTTCAATTTTCTCTTAACTGTGCATTTGCTCATTTATAAAGCACGGGCTCCATGGCAGGAACTGATGACATTTTACTTTTACTCTTTGCTGATATAAAATTTTCACTTCCCTTTAACGTCTTAGTTTCTCTCCTTCTCTGCATTAGCTTTTTTTTTTTTTTAACTCCAAAATCTTCAAAAAGCCTTTTCTTTGTACTCCTTATAATTTTCCTGAATTCCCTTCTGTACATTCCCATCTCTCATCTGTCTGATGGACCAGGGGAAAAATACATAAGTCTACATATTTGTAAGCAAGAGTAATTTGTTTATTCTGCATGCTTTCCTTTAAAATGCCCATTTTAACAAATACGTAAAAAAAAGAGAAATTAACAATTATGTTTGTCATTATAGACACATATATTGTTTTGAACCAGAGTCCTTCGGCTGTATTTTAGCTAAGAAAATCTGGTATCGTTTTTAGTTCAAATGATTACGTCCCATGTATAAGCAGAATAGTCTTAAGGTAAAGTATTTTGTCAACTATTAAATACAGATTTGTATATTAAGACCAAAGCGAGTCGTGCAACCATGCAAAATGTAATCCAGCTCCAAACTGAGCTATAGCTGAACACAACTGGCTTCTAACAAAACAATTCACTACATAGCTGACCTAAATTACTGTGTTGTTTTTAACTGAATGAATGTGGTATGCGAAAAAACAAAATAATTAAGTACTATGTCTAGACTTCTTACTGTTCAGCACTGATCTTCTCCCTACATGAGCCATTTTGCCATTTAGATGCACAGAGGGAGTCACTTTCATCGCTAAGCATGTTTTGCAAGTTACCACCTACTCCTTTGTAAATTGTTTTTTCAAAAAAAATTAGGTCATCTTTAGCCAGCATTTACATTCACCTTTGACATAATAAGAGACTGAGAATCCCAAGCACACCTACACACATCACCTGATCTACTATTGTTGCAACAAAGTGTTGTCACAATATTGTGGATTATTTGCATACTTGGGATGACTAAGCAAATATGTCATTTGTCATTCATACTTTGCCAATTAAAGAGAGTGAATTTGTAGATTGTTATTTACTGTCTACAGACTACATTTCTGCGAAAACTGAAGTTAGCCAGTATTGATATTGTGACATTTCCAGACGTGACAAGAAAGGAACAAAGAATTCAGCCTTCAAAAATATTAAAGACAAAGTCTTCCTTTCTCAGATGAAGGATTCTCATTAAGCCTTACTTTTTCTACCTAATTGATAAATTAGTTTTTTAATGAATCATTAAATTAAAATATTCTTAGTCATTCCCTATTTGTAGTACTACAAAAATTCTTTGAATGTAACTTTTAATGAAGACTCTATTTACATCTTTAACATGGAGGTGATTCTTACAAATACTACATTAAAAAAAATCATACCTGGCAGCCAGTCTAAACCAAGTTCAAATGTCACTCTGCATTAAATGAAGCTGCAGGGGTAAAGTCGAACACAGAGCACTCAACTGATCAGGAAAAAAACATACCATATTTAATAAAATTCCAGATTCTTGTCGTCGGTGTCCATAAAAATGCTTTGCGGTATTGGATATATGGTTTGCAAAAGCGAGCAAATCCTCCACGGTCCCGTATCTGACCGTTGACAACCGAGGATCTTCTTGGCCACTGAGCAGCAGAGAGTCCGAACGCTCCTCGTTTTGATTACTGTCCTGACACATGGTCATTAGACTGGGTTCGTAAACCACTGGCTCTTCACTTGCGTAAAGATTTTCCATAATGTCTATTACATCAGACACGTTCAAATGTTTAATTAATAAATCGATTTCTTCTTTATTGTCACTTCCAGTGCTCATGTACTCCATTACTGATGTGCTTTCTAGAGAGTCTGCAAAAGAAAACACAAATGCTATGTTTACTATATTTGTAATTGAAAGGAATGGAAAACTGACATAAAACGACTGAGCTTCTAAATGCCTCTGTTTACAACATAAGAGCTATGTGTCTATAGGGTGTATGAATTCGAGTTGACAGACAATGAAGACAGAGACCTTAGATAACCTTTAGTCCATCCCGGTCACTTTGCAGAGGGGAAACCTGAGATCCAGACAGCTTACTCTTTACTCCCTGAGTTGGTGGCATCAGCCATAGCCATTGAAAACAAACTTTCGCTAAACGTAAACGTGCATAAGAGCAGCTTTTGGCTCTTTACAGCTTCCAATTTTGCTGCTACCTCAAGGGTCAATCGTCTTTGCATGAGTCTCTGTGGCGTGGGTGACTTTAAAACAAAAGAACTGCTTTACCAAATTCATAAGCTAATCTGGCAACTAAAATTCAGGCTCTGAAGCCAGAAGCATGTAAACTAGATTTGAATTTAAGCAAACTGATTAAGTTTCAGGAATAATTCTGATGTAAATGAGTTAAATAGCTCATTTAGACAGGGGAGAAGTCGCAAATCCTCCTTTTGGCAGCGATGAGTATGAGAACGGGGAAGATTCATTTAACCTGTGAATCAGCGGTCCTCTCTTAAGACCAGAATTTTTTTTTTTTTTTTTTTTAATAATACAAAGCATACATCTCAAGGTTCCAAGAAGGTTAATTTAACATCTAGGTCAAAAACCCTCTAGAAGCTGTGGTCTTTCAAAGAGGCCAAGAAAGCCAAATTTATCATAAACAAGATCAACTTGCTATATTAGCCAGTTCTTGTATACAAATCAGGTGCTATGCCTGAAGACTTGTAAATGAGAAAAAGAAAGCGAACCAATGGTAAAATATGATGCTTAGGGTTTTAGAACAACTCTATTGCAAAGAATTAAAGAGAAAAAAACATATAAGAGACATAAGAGCATTTGGAGGCATGCATGTCTATTTAAACTATTGTGCTCCTGGAAGCACAGATTCTCTTTGAAAGATATTTCAGGTCCTTAAAAGCACAAACCTTTAACCTATTCAACACTCTGTGCTAAAAGCCATAGGCTTTGATCAACCTGGAGATCCAGTAGGAGGCTCCAGAAAATGTTCCACCTGGGACCGCCAGCAATTCATCATGCAGCCACTGGCTTCTGAGTGAATTTCATTTGAGAAAAGAACTACGTGATTTAATGTCATCATTAACTTACTTGACATTCGTTTACTGATGTATAAATTGTGTCGCAGAAAAGCCATCTGGCAACCTGCAGTCTGATATTATATCTAGACTCACACTGCTTGGGATCAAATCTTGACCCCTTTTACTGTCTACACGACCTTGGATAAATACCTTAGCCTCTCTGCACCTCAACTTCCCCCATTGTTAAATGGAATCATAACAGCACCTACCTCATAGGATGGTTGTGAGGATTAAAGGAGGTCATATATGAAGGTGCTCAATGCAATGTCTGGTGCATGGTAAATAAGCTGTGTCATTTGTAGTACGTGCATAAGAGACAAAGACTGAGTCAGATGCCTGGCTTTGCAGATATTGAATTAGGCCTCCTCATCTGCAAAAGGGATGTGGCTACCTATTCCCTCGGCCTCTTCACAGTAGGGTTTTAAAGACTGTATCTAAAACAAGAGACAAAGAAAAAAAGGCAGAAACCTATGAAATGCTTTGCTGGCTGTTATCACCAGTTAGCGAAGGCAGGTCTCTCTGAGAGATCTTGGGCACTTTTAAGAGAGACTGAGATTCAGGCTCTTGGAATTTACTGAGTTTTTAAAAGGGATTCCTCGGGGGTAAAGGAGGTACACTGATGGGTTTCATTGAGCCATTTCGTTGCAGTTTCTACTTAAAGAATTTACTGAAAAACAGAAGTTAAAACAAAAATAGCCTGCTTTAAGACTCCACTGACTGGAAAGTTCCAAGGTTGTTGGATTTACTTATCGAATAGCTGACTTCAGAGAAAATAGTTCCCAGTAGTAATGTGACTCAAGAGAGGGAAAAGCCCACACAGTTTACTAGTCAGCTGATCTAGAGAGGAAAGACAGGTTAGTTTTTAAAATTCTGCAGAAGGTCTCAGGTGTTTATATCCAAAACCTAAGAAAGGTTAAATACCCCCTCAGCTCTGCGGTGGGGCGGGGCAGGAGGGGAAAAGGAAGGTCAGGAAGGAGGGGAGATAGAGATGCTTATGACTGAGACTAAGAGCAGGCAACACAGGGCTCCCCTCACACAAGGCAGTGATCCCCAAGCAACCCTGATGACCAGTCCGCTCACGAAATACTCCTGCAAAGAGCCTCAGCACTTTCAAGCCTAAATTAAGCAGACAATATGCTAATGATTTCCGAGTTATTCACCATCGGTACCCACATAGAAAAAGTGTGGATCGTGAAGGTATTCCACTTCAGCAAAAAAGACCTTCTTCCCTCACATGGCTACAGTAAAAATCATCATAAAATTCCTACTTAACAAAGTAGATGACTATGCCCATTTTAGAAATGGAGAGATGGGCAAAAATGGTCAAAATTACTTGCTTCAAATTATTTCAGAAACCAGAATAAAACCAAAAGGAAATCCTATCCCTAAACATTAATGCCATACTCTCAGCTAGATCCATCTACATAAACGAAATTTGAGAGTTTCCTGGTAAGTGTGAATGAAAATGGTCAAGATTACAAGAATCAGTTTCTGTCAAAGGATGATCATTCCTGTGTTACTTCCCATTTAAACGACTTCTCTGCCAGAATAGTACGTTGCCCCTCAAGGAACATCTCTTATTATATTTTATTGTTTTCAAAAAGCCCCAGAATGATGCAGTCCAGCTGTAGAGAAGCACGCTGCTCCAAAACCTCTAGATGCTAAGACCATCCAATTTTCCTTATAGGACCATCTGCCGGAAGTACCGCACACAAACTCAGTGAGAGTTGAGGGTGTCTGCTGGAATCAGATTATTATTCTACTTGGCAAATACATGAAACTGAGATATTTAATGCAGCTGTATTAGTGTTTCTTTCCCTGTTCTTATCAGGAATAATCATTTACTCTGAACCAAAATATGTCTTTCCAAAAGTGAAATAGACATTGCGACGTTTCACTTAAAGACAGCTCGTGGCCTTCCCTGAATACTTTTGGGATAAGCTTTGTGCACGCAGTGCTGCCTTCTAAGCGTTATTCTCTGCCTAGAATTAGAAGAATTTCAGAGTCTTGATATCGCATGACCACCGGGAAACATCTGTGAAATAACTTTTTTTCCCCGCTAACATTCTTAGGCCAAAAACTCAGCAATTCGTGTTCTGCTGTAACCACCCTTAAGTCACAGAACAGCGTCCGGGTTATAAACATGAAATTAAGCTTCAGCTATTAAAAAGGCTCTCCGCTCCGCCACCCCTCACCTCCCACCCCATTCCTTCTCTCCTGTTCCTCACGGTCAAGGGAGTTTTTAAAGGGTTTGTAAATTACAAAAGCGCCCATCATTTGGGCGGGCGGCAGCGGGGGCCCCCAGCCCACGAGGCGCACTCACCGGGTCTCGGCAGAGGGAGCGCAGCCGTCTCTGCAGCGTACGCGACGGACGGCGCGGTGACACGGGACCCGGCTTCCCCGCGCACTGCCCAGCCCCGCATTGCGCGTACGCTAGGGATCCGGGAAGGAGGAGGAAGGGGGCGGAGTCGCCAGTCCACACCGTGTGAGTGCCTTGCGCAAGGTGCTTTCCAGCCGCGCCGGCTGCAGCCGGTACCCGCGCGAAGGACCGAATCGCAGCTGCGCGGACCCCCGGCACGCCCCGACTTTCCCGAGCCTTGGAATCGACTCCCTGCCCGGGGCACCCTCTCTTTTAGGGTGGAAATGTCGGAGCGCCCAGGAGGGCCGAGACCAGAAAGACACCTCTGAGCCACCGAACTGTGCGTTACCTGCGCCCTCCGCGCGCCCCCGCAGGCCAAGCGCTCCAGCTTCAGTGCCCCGACGGCCCGGTGCGCAACGAGTGGCCGGCTCTCCCGAGGCGGGCGCGCCTGGGCCTCGAGGTCCGGAGGTGGTAGAGGTTGGAGCCAGGGCGACCGGCCCCAGAGCGTGGCGCTTCTTCCGGACTGGAGCGGACGAGCGAGCCCAGGCCACCTTCGTCGGCCCCTGACTCACGGCGTCTGAGCCGGCCCAGGGGCGGCGCAGCGGACGCCAGCCGCCGCCTCCCCGCCTTTTCCATTTCCCCTTTCTCTCCGTAAACAGAAAGAATTGCGGGGAAGCCGGAGCCCCCGCACTGGGAAATTCCGTCCTCCCCCCGTTTGCCCTCGGGGCGCTCGGGCGGAGCCGAAGGCCAGATGAGGGAGGAGCGAGCGCCGCTCCGGGAGGGGCGCGGACCCAGCTCCGAAATCGGGATTGCCACGCCACCTGCGGGCCTGGGACAGTAGTTGAGGTCTCGGGACACCCATGAGTTTTCCTTTGGACCTGGGGACTGGAAGACCTGGTGGTAGAGGGCGCCCCAATGGCGGAAAGGTCGTCAGAGTCAACG
>NW_006443566.1:1693667-1714450 GCF_000325575.1 Pteropus alecto
TGCTGCTCCCGTGTCCCAGGCCCGGCTGAGCCGCCCAGGTCGCGCCCTGCAGGATGAGGGTCTGGCCTCCTGGAATCAGGTCCAGATTCCGATTTAGGTCGACACACACCGAGTGCCACTACTTGTGGTCTGCAAGCACGCACACAGGTTTAAAGGTTTGGGAGAGGCTGCCACAGGCTGGGCGGGAACCTGGGGGACGATCACCTTAAAGGGGCGGGGCGGGGGGGCGGTATACTCCGCCAGCAAAACCTGGTTTTGTTCTTTGTTTAACCTGGTTATTTTGTGACACTGCCCCATTACGAGGTGTGTCAACTGATCTCCTAACCCCAGCTGCGGAGTTTCTCTGTCCTGCTTGGAAAGATCAAAGTTCGTTTATAGTGTTCTTCCTTCTTGAGTGGAAAGACTCTACTCCAGGTGAAGCCGGAAATAGCACCTCTCTTCCCCGAAATCCACTTGGCGGGACTTTCCCAGTACCTACTGAGATGCAGGCTCCCCTGCCCCTCAACCTCTATACCCCTCAGTACTGCCTTAGTATCAAGCACCTACTGTGAATCAGACATTTTGCAAGACTGCCCAGAGAAGGAGGAATAATGTTAGACAGACGTTCTCTCTGTCTTTCCCACTCGGACGCTGGGTGTGCCAGGCAGAGCCTAGATTCGAACGCCCCACCACTCTGATCCCACACCCTGCCCTTTCCAGAACCCAAGCTCTTCAAAACTGCATCGGAACGGCTCTAGAGCTCTCCACGTTTCTCCTGTGGAAAGCGAAGTGTTATTCTGACCCGAGCTAGCTAGCAGAGGTGAGAAGCAAGGCTCTTCTTGTAGGTCTTTAACTCCCATGGATTCCTTATGCTTCCTTTAGGCACGGATGAGGATGATGGCAAAGTGATTGATAGTCACCTAAGCTCTTCAGTAAAAGTGAGCCCAGTTAGCTAATAAAATGACAAGGACTGAATGAATGATCGGGTACTAAATCACCCCCCCCACACACACACACACTCAATTATTTTACATACCAGAGTACTGTGACATGAATGACACGATGTGTACCATCCCCTTGCATTCTCCAGGTGGTCTCAGGTGGTGGGCGGGTTCCAGGTGCCTGGAGAAGCCGCCCTTGGGTAATGGGTCTTTCTAGTTTTGGAGGAAGGCAGTGCTTCTTGGACCAACCCTCGGCTCTGGGCAGGGGCAGCATGCCCCAGGGCGGGAGGAGATGCCCAGCAGGCCTGGACACTGACTGGCTCTGTGGAATTTGGCCCTGGTGCAATAGCAGATTAGCCCAGTCTTGGCTGAATATGGAGTTTAAACTCCTTTAGCTTTTTCTCTGGAAACCAGTTTGGCCAGGTTGTTACCTCTAACTGTACCGTGAGAGCCATCTCTCCATCATCTGGTGTCTGAGCAACAAAGGGTGATCTCTGTAAACATTTTAAAAATAGAAACACGGAACTACTCTCGCCCCCACCCCTTTGAATGAGCTCATTAAAACCACACCTAATCTTCTGGGAATGAACTATTACCCTAACTTCCTATATAGAGGTCTCCCAAACGTAGCTGCATGTTAGTGGGCTGCTGAAATGGTTGCTCCAGAAGGGTTCTCGCTGGCCGTTAAAGACTTACGCATTAGCAGATTTCAACTGGCAGGGTGAATTAAGAGGAGATGTTACTCAAAATATTTTTAAACTCTAACAAAGACTGGATCTGGTTGACCTGGAAGAAACTGAAGCGAGAGAACAACTAAGAAGAAAAAGTTTGCAGACTCCTTGCATTTTTCTTGGTCGGGACTGTGTTACATGGACTTGCTTACAAAAGCACCCCTGCTCTTTTAGGAGTTGCTAACAAAGTGAGTGTTAAATTGGCCAATGAGAAGTCACCTGAGCTAGAGTGTGCACAGGTGTAGTGGAGTTATTCAAGAAATCATTATAAAGTACATCACAAAACAGCTCTTTTGAAGCTGTTTGCAGCCAACAAAATGCACTTTAAAAATGAGTTGCAACCAGATACAGTTTAAAGAAGCTTTCTCCAGTCACAGGCTGGGAAAATAAGGAATGGGTTTGTAATCTATAGATTGGAAATCAGAACTCATTTACCCATGGGAAAGAAAATGATTAATGATGGGTAGTGCATTGGCCAATGGGACACCAAATGGGGCTCTATACTAATGTAACATAGGACATGCTTTCTAGTCTTTCATATTTGTAAAGTACGATATTTTTAGAGGATACTGGGATGAACTGGAATAAATTGGGGGATAGCAATATGTGGCTTGGTGAAAAATATGTTTTATTAAATTATAACAGTAAAATGTAAAATATTCGACGAAGGTAATGAAATACTGAATTTCAATAAAGCTTCAAATAAGATATTTTTAAAGAGGAACTTGAGACTGATTTCATAAACATAACTTTTTTCCATATGGTTTTATTGTCCCAACTACTACACATATTTGCCAATTCAGATATCTGAATAACAATCTCTTTGAACTTCCAATAACTTTCAGATGGAAAACTGAATAGACAGGTGGATAATAAATTTAAAATCATTATTATGATCTTTAAATTTTTTAAACAGTTGAAATTGTATTTTAAAAATCCAGTAGCTCTTCTTTTTCTTTGGCTTTTTTATGATAGATTAGATTATAATTATAATTGACCTTTTTCATATTAAATCTTTCAAAATGACAGAGATTTAGTCTTCTTTGAGCAGTTAGCTTGGACACCTCTAAAAAGACAGTAAGTCAGCCCAAAGATAAAATGCCCAGGAGAAGAGGAGATTCAGGGCTGCCTCTTCCAGCCTGGGGAAATACCAGCCTCACCTCATGCCCCACCACTGCTGACTGTTCCTTGGGCTTTGGCCATGCTCCTCTGGCACCTGAAACACAAAGCCCTTCCTCCAGAAGGGCCTGGGTCCCCTTCAGCTGCTAGCTGGCTGATGCACCTGCTCACCCCACTCAGCATCTCGAGGTGGATGGCTCTTAGACCTGTGGAGACCACATGGTTCATTAAATTCTGCTCTGCCCCAGCAGCACCCTTGGCGTCCCAGATGAGATTGCAGAGGCAACAAGCCCTGTAGCCTCCAGCCCCACCTGGCTACCTTAAGGAATAAAAGAATGAGCATCTATGATGCACTAGTGGCACATCAGTGTGCAAGGCAGTGCTCTCAGCTGCCTCAGCCTTCGCCCCTTTGGGCAGGAGTGCAGACAAGGACATTACTGTACTCAACAACTTTTGCCATCACTGGGCAAAGTGGGAACAGCAACTGAATGAGGGAAATGAGGCCGGGGCAGAGATGTAGTTCTCACATCGTGAAGGGAAAAGAAATCCCCCAGTAGCTGTGGGAGGGGAAGGGAAGTTCCTTGATACTTTCAGCTGTGGCCTTTGTTTATCTCTGAATGCTGTGTGTAAATTGGGCCCATCTGTGAATCAGAAAACTTTTGTTTTCATGTGCAGAAAGCTGCAACTTAGGTCTCTCAAAGTGTCTCAGCTGCACTATTCTGTATGATACGTAGTATGTTTTTATTAATTGCTTTGTGTTATGACTTCCCCAAATTTGAGATCCTTGAACCACACTTTAAAAACAGAAACCACTGCTCTGTGCTTCTCTCTTCCACCTCTCAAATGGAAACTCCTGGTACAGCATTTCTTAATTTTGGGCTTCCAAAATGACCACATGGCTCAGGAACTGTGCAAGACTCTGTGCTCGGGCCTATGCAAGAGCTTTCATTTTTCACATTTGAAAATGTGTGTGTGGGGAGGGGTGAGAGAGTGAGCAGTGGCAGTCCCTTAAACTGCCTAGGGCCCAATGGTCCTGGTCCTGGAGCAGTCCCAGGTGGATGAGGGGATCCATGTGCAACCTTAGGTATCTCCCGTCACTCCTTATAAACCTCAGTACCACCCCCCACCTCCCCGCCCCAACACTCGGCACCACTTATAAATGCTGCATAGGCAAGGCCCTGCCCATGATCTGAGGGAAGTGTTGGCAACATATCGTTTGAGTGGGAGCGGGGATTGGTTTTCAAAAGTAAATGTCTCATCCCCACTTGGTAACTACAAATGTAAATGCATAGAGAAAAAAATGCTAGAATAGCCTACCTTCCAAAAGCAATGATTTACTAACCTCCTTTGAAATAGTATTCTTCACATGCAACACATTAAGAAATTGGCCAGATTTTTTTTCAACGGCCTAAAAAAGGAATGACATGCTTATCTTCATGTGATTTGTTTTAAGCGTTTTGTTTTCTGCCCTTGCAGTTACATTACAGAACAAAACACAATTGCCAACAGAGTCACTCTTTTTTGTGTGGATGGATGAGACCTCTTTCCTCTCTTTATTAAAGCCATGGATTCATGTTCATCGGAACTTCTTTTCTTAGTATCAAGATGCTTCAGTTGACGGATTTCATAATAACGCATCATCAATACACACATTGACCGTACTAAAAATAACAATAATAGCTATTGTAGTGAGCACTTACTATGACCGTCCCAGGCACTCTGCTAAACCCTTTAGCTAGATCATCTTGCAACAGTCCTGAGGTGGGCACTCACCTCTACATTTGCATGTGGGATTTGCTCGAGTTTAAAGAGAGTAAGCCCCGCTCCTGCCCCCATCCACGGGTTTTGCTTTCTGAGGTTTCCGTTACCCACGGTTTCAGTTACCCACAGTCAACTGTGGTCCAAAAATATTAAATGGAAAATTCTAGAAATAAAAAATCCATGTTTTAAATTGCACACCGTTCTCAGTAG
Source organism: Pteropus alecto (assembly GCF_000325575.1). NCBI lineage: Eukaryota > Metazoa > Chordata > Mammalia > Chiroptera > Pteropodidae > Pteropus > Pteropus alecto. The sequence continues at coordinate 1,698,409 of NW_006443566.1, forward strand.
CTCTGTAAAATCTCTCCTCCGTTCCGCTCCATCTTTGCCAGGACCCGAATCCTCCTTTTGTCCAGCATCCCCACCTGTTAGTCACTTAGTAGCCTCTCTGCTATCAGATCAACTGTTGTGGTATTGCTGTGCTTGTGATCAAGTAACCTTTGCAGTAGTCTAATAGTATTTCACAATGCCTACATCTTCGCCTCACTCCATCTCATCATGTAGGTGTTGTATCATCTCACATCATCATCATGTGGTACCATACAATATGATATTTTGAGAGAGAGAGACCATGTCCACATAACTTTTGTTGCAGTACATTGTTATAACTATTTTATTATTAGTTATTGTTGTTAATCTCTTATTGTGCCAAATTTCTAAATTACACTTTATCACAGGTATGTAAGTATAGGAAAACATATCATATGTCTAGAGTTCAGTACTATCCACGGTTTCAGGCATCCACTGGGGATCTTGGAATGTTTCTCCCACAGCGGGGAACTACTATAATGTGGCCAAGGACACTGGATTCTAATCCAGGTCTGTCTGAACCCAAACCCAAATTAACAACTTCCTGTGCACCTCCGTGCACAGTTGGAGGAAAACAGGACTGACCCATAGGCTACTTGTGAAATGCCTTGGATAAGTTTCCCATCCCAGCCCACCCTGGAGAGGAGGCTGACTTTCCTTTTCAAGCTCTAGCCTCTGCCCCCCTTCTTCAGAACATGAATAAATTTCAGATATTCCTCAACCTAGTCTTTGTACGTATATTTTAAATTTTTTATTTTTCAGTTAGAGTTGACATTCAATAATATTTTATATTAGTTTCAGGTGCACAGCATAGTGGTTAGACATTGATATAATTTATGAAGTGATCCCCCAAATTAGTCTAGTACCCACCTGGCACCATACATAGTTATTACGTTTTTGACTATATCCCCTACGCTGTACTTCACATCCCCGTGACTATTGTGTAACTACCAATTTTTACTTCTTAATCTTATCACCTTTTTCACCTAGCTCCCCAATTCCTCTCCTATCTGGCAATCACCAGTTTGTTCTCTGTTTCCATGAGTCTGTTTCTGTTTTCTTTATTTATTTTGTTCTGGTATTTCTCTTTCTCTGTCTGACTTATTTCACTTAGCATAACACACTCTAGGTCCCAGGTATTTACCTGGAGAAAACTGAAACACTAATTTGAAAAGATATACGCACCCCTATATTCACTGCAGTGCTATTTATAATAGCCAAGACATGAAAGCAACTTAAATGCCCATCAATAGACAAGTGCATAAAGAAGCTGTGGTACATATATACAAAGGAATATTACTCAGCCATAAAAAATGAAATCTTACCATTTGCAATGACATTAATGGTCTTAGAGTGTATTATGGTCTTTATAGTTTTAATATTTTATTTCTAACTCAGAGAAGAGAGGCTCTGAAGGAATTTTAGCTATCTCCCAGGGGTAGAAATAGAGGGAGGGTTGAGCCTAGGAAACCTCAGAAATGGACCACTAATTTTGCTTATCCTTAAGGTAAACAAGCTTTAATTCTTCTTGGGGTCTGCAGACACCCAGAGCAACCACCTGCTTCCTCTCGCCCTGACACTGGGTGGGACGATGGGTGTGTGGAGGCACTGCTGGGGCTTAAGGCCTGTTCCGAAGATGTTCTTAAGAATGCCAAGGGTGGGTGGGCATTTTCCCCAACTTGTGTAGCATAGATGGGCAGTCCAGGCCAATGCTCTCCCTACAACAGGATTCGTCTGCCCAGACACCCATAGGCTGTGGCATTATTACGTGCTCACGGAGCCAGTGTTCAACATCCAGGATCTGTGAGAGCTGTTTGTTAAACATTCACATTGTTAAAAATGAAATGATATAAAATTATAAGTAAATAAAATACATACTAAAGATAAAGGTCATAAATGCTAACTACTTACCACTTTCTGATTATTTTATCACATTTTATTGTTTCTCAAGGTCTTGGGGTTACTTGCATTTCTTATATCTGCATGTTGGAAATACTACACTATAACATGCTCCTGTGCATGGCTTCCCAACTCTGCATTTGGGGCCCTCACACTGGTAGCTCAATGTGGGCCATGATGGGACTATTTACACCACAGAAATCAGCAAATGCCACAAGTCAGAGCAGAATTTTCAGAGAGCTGGTTGCTAAATATTTATCAGCACACTACTGCATACAGGTAAAATTTATGTTTTCAGGTATTTGTGACACATTTTAGGTTATTTATTTTCTGTTTGCTCTCTACCCTACCTTTTTAAATTTTCAATAATACATCTCTGTATCTCTTATTTCTACCCAAGTAGGAAAATCTCTGAGAATGAAGGGTGACCATGGTCCTCCACCTCTGTGAGTCGAGGCCTTCTTCTAGCTTCAGCCCTATTCTAACAGCAGAGCCATGGAGAGGGGAGGTTGTCACCAGCCCTTTCTGAGAGACAGGCTAGGGGTAAGGGGGACACTGTCACCAAGTATCTGAACTCCCAAGCTGATGCTAGCTGGGCATAAGATTAGTGTTTCCTGTTTGCCCCATAGGAATCACCTGGGGAATTCTCATTCCATTGATGAGCCTGGGGCCCCTGAGACCTGAATTTCAGAAAGCTTGAGGGGAATATTCCTGGGAAATACTGTAGAAATTAACAGCACTTTTGGGATTCAAATCTCTGCTTTGATACTTTCTGTTCATGTGACCTTGGACAAATCACTTAAATTCATAGAGCCTTGGGTTTTTTACTTATAGAAGGGGAAAAATTAAAGCTACTTCATTTTTATTTTACTTTTTGTAATATCAAAAGCTGTTAACCTTTGGCATTAGGAGAAAAGGGAAATCAATTATTACATGTGTTTACACAATAATAAAATACTTTTGAAAAACAATACTTCCATTTTCTTGTTAGTTATTATACCTAACACAATAACCCTGAAATTTGCTGAAATGAGCTTTATTTTACTTTTGAAGAATCTTAAATTTAGAGACAAGTAACTTGTCTTAGATCACTTAGATAATATATAGAGCCCAAATCCTAACCCACATGTGTTGCTTTCAAAATGATGTAGCCATTGGATTATATTCTTGGACTTATCATGTGCTAAGTCACTCATTCAAGAGACACTGATGGGGGGGGGGCGGCGGCAATAGGCTCCAGAGACTCAAGCCAAATTGTCCATCTGCTGCTATATACTGTCTGTGAAGCCACTGACCAGCCTCCTCTCCCGCCACTTCCACTTGCAGCCCTGCTCTCAGAGTCTACACCTCCTTGCTTGCTCAAAACCTGCTGCTGCGGGTGGTTCTACCTAAGTGAACTGCAGCCTAGCCAGCTCCCCAGGCTGCACCTATCAGATCCTAGATTCACGAGCATGGTCTGGGGCCCAGACCTCCAAGGCGGGTGGCTGGATTAAAGAGGTGTATCTTATCTCCATTTAATTAAAGATGGGGAACTCCAGATGTACTACAAGGTTCCCATAATTCCCCCATCTTGAATGCACAGGTTATAGCTTTAACCCCAGAAGAACAAGTTGGAGAGCACGTCAAGACTCTGTACTTTTTAAAAATGGAAGTCTGACTGCAAAACAATTCATGTTCGATAAAGACATTCTGGAAAATAGATAATGAAATTTACCCCCCGTCTTAACACTCAGATCAGAGAAAACTACTGCCAACATTTTAGTGAATATCATTCTGATTTTCTTCGTAATGCATGGAAACTAAGATTTTGTTGCCTTTATCTCTAGTAACTGCTTCTAAAATTAACTTTATAAGTGAGAAGCAAAGAATATCCATGAGAGCAGTTTAAAGGCAATTTTCTCACTCATTTGTTCATTCAACATATATTTGAGTATGTATTATATGCCAGTCACAGTTCTAAGTGCTGGAAAACTGGAAGGGACAAGCTCAATGACTTTAAGGAAGCCTGCAGCATGGGGAGAGAGAAAATGGACAAGCAAATACATATGAGAATACAACTTGTGACACATGTCATGAAGGAAATGAACAAGGTGGAAAAGGTAAAGGAATGTGAGAGATGCTATGGGCTGGACCTTCCTTAGGTCAGAGAGGACCTTTCTGAGAACGTGCTCATGACATAAAGATGATGTGGACTGTAGCAACCTGGTATAGGTCAAAGTCACTATGTAGCAGTAGCTGTTTGTCACTCAAATCCATGTTTCAATTTTGTTATTTAGTTAACATGGGTAGATTCTTGAAGTAAGCAAAGATCTTAGAAGTGATTTAATTCAACACCTTCACTTTATAAATGATGAAAATGTGGTCAAGGGGAAAACTTAGCCAGAGTCACCTTGCTATCAAATAACAGAACAATGGCCAGAGGCTAGCTTTTTGACCCACAAATCTCATCTGTCATTCCTGTAACATGCAGTTCCTTTTAGAGAAGGTTAATATTAGAAATGTTGCTCAGTATAGTTCCCATAAATAAACTGTAATCCAATATAATCAATTACATAGTATTTGTATCTTTTTTCCCTGACATAAAGTCTGGGGTGAAAGAAAAAACATGGGGTTTAAAGTGTGACTTAACATCCAGATGCCTTTTTATCTTATAATTTTTTAAAAAATTTTTCTGTCTTTTACTAGCTGTGTGATCTGGAAAAACTGCTTCAGCCTTCTGAGCTTTAGTTTCCTTATTTATGAAACCAGAATGCTTAGTAAAGATGATTATTATTCCAATGTTTAAATGGAGAAAATAGTGAGAATTTATAGGGAAAAAAATGGCATATGTAGAGTGATAAAATTTAATGTCTTCAATGCAGGGGAACTAGAGTCGGTTGTTGGTTGGGTTTTTTATGCAACTGACTAGAACTCTAGTTAGTAACAGAAACCCTGGGTCTCTGCGTGGAGAAACTCAGGTACCCAGCTAAGCGGGTCAAAGCCACGTTGCTGTGGTTTTTCTTTTTAAGATACCAAACTTTCGGGTTTTCTTTAGTGACTCTTTTATTACACTTACTTTATTTATTGCATCATAAGCTGAGCAGTGGTGGTTTCATTTTTACCACGTGAACTAAATTATTCCACTGCAAATCTCCCTGGGGTTCTTGGAAAAATATCTAAAATTGATAAGAAACAGGACATTTTAAAGGAAATACCCGACTAAGAAATTGTTGAATGTTCTGCAGAGTTTGCTGAAGTTTTAGGGAGATCCAAACCGTCTCTGTAGAAAGGTCAATTTAAAGGCCTATTTTCATGTCTCAGGGACCTGCATGGAGTGCTCATTTTTTAGAACGCTGGAACAGACAGGAATAGGCCTAATTTTTAATGTCTTTGGGCCTTTAGCTATGAGGTTCCTCAGGCAGGCTTTTCTTTTTCTAATCCAGCTGGGTTGCCACAGACCAAGCAGAAGTGGCTTGACCCGGTGAGAAAATGTGGGCTCCATCCCAAGGAATGAGATCATACCGTTCCCAGAGCCCTCTGGTTCCCATCCAACTAGAGGCTGGTTTCCTCTTGCAACCCCTGGCAGGCATTTCTGCCCACAAGAGGACAGTCGCACTGTAGCTTGGCTGCAGCAGTATTTCCAGAGGGGCGGGCAAGGGAGACAGTGACAGATGGCTCTGAGATGGGACAACAACCTGCACAGGAAAGAAACATGGTAAAGCAATCTCGCTTCCCTCTTGCCTTTTCAAAGGATCTTTTCTTCCTTCTTTTTTTTTCTTCCTTTTTAAAAGAAAAGAAGATATGAGTTAGTATTGAATGTAGCAAGCATAGAAATGAGTATTTCTGTGCTGGTGGCTGTATGTCTGAGTTCATAGGCTTGTTGGGGTCTCAGCTCACAGAACTCATTAAAGCAGCATAGAACAATTAAAAATCACGTGTAAGTGAATAAATAAAACTTTTATAATCTAAGTAAAATTTAGTATAAACAATTTTAGCAAACAAAGCAAATATTATTATAACAAATACAGCAAAAAAAGCATTAACTTGTTCTCTATGGAGAAAGGGGCTTGACTCTTACATTAACTAGGTTAGGTGAGGTATTCTTACTGTGATAGGACAAGCTCTTCAGAAAAATGTGGAATTCCATGGGATTACACATACATATGATGGTCTCCAGCAGTGGTTCTCAAAGGTTAGCATACCGAACAGCTCGTAAAAAATGCAGATTCCTGAATCCCATCCCTCGACAGTCTCATTAAATAAGTCTGGGGGTACAACCCAGAACTCTGCATATTTTAGTCAGTTCTCTAAATGCTTCTAATGCAAGAATAGGGCCCTGGACCAATTTTGGAAACCCTAGCCTCCCCTCTCCCAAAAGAAAGAGAACTTAGTGTGAAATATACAAAGTCAAACTGCAAGAACATGGTGTCATAATTCCTAAAGCCAATGTTCATACTTTAAAACATTGGCTTATAAGCATGTGTATATGCCTTTACATCTGTCACCTTATGTTCCTAAAATAGCAGCATTTGCTTAGAAAAAAAATCAGGGAAATAGAAAAGTTGTCAGTGCTACTTATTTACTTAAAGCATCTGAGAGGGTAGTGAAGAAGATACAAAACTCCTTTAATAAAGGCAACTCTGTAGCTCAGAGCTTAGTTTAATCCATTGAATAGAAGAGATTCTTGTGATCCTAATATGAATGAGTCCTGCGATTTAAGGCCTATCCAAAAGCCCTTTGTGTTCTGAGGTGACTGAATTACTCTTTCTGTAATGGTGTTTTGTAGTTTTGTTTTTGAAAAAATATTGTTAACATATTTTGAGAGAGAGAGAGAAAGAGAGAAAGAGAAAGCTGGAACTGCTTAATTACTATTCTACCTTTACTTACAGCCTTGTTTTGTTTTTTTTGTACATAGGGCAAGTTATTTAATCTCTCTGTGCCTCAGTTTCTTCATTCATAAAATTAAGGACGATAATCGCTTATTTTTCAATTCTAAGATGAACATTGTCCCCCATATTTTAATATCAATGAAATCAGACTACACTTCGCCATTGACAATGAAATAACATTGTGTCCTAGATTAATTGGTAGCATTTTTTTCAGTGGAGCATAAAATAATGGAATGTCTTATGATGATGTTTTAGACTAGATGAAATGTGATAATAATACCTGGATCCTACAGGGTTAACTAAGAGACAAAATGCTTAGACCTGTGACTGTTCAATATTAATCACTTAATAAATATAATCTATTAGTATTCTTATTTATGGATGGATTATAAATTAACTAGTCCCTCCTTGTTGGATTTTTAGATTATCTCCAATATTCCTACCGTTATATACTACATTGACTATCCTTGTATGTAAATCTTGATGTGCATTTCTAATTAGGATAAATTCCCAAAAAGTGGAATTACTAAGACAAAAAGCATGGCCATATTGAAGAGATGGATTTATAATCACAGTAACTAAAACGTCAAACCTGGGTTAGAATCACTACTTACCCTGTGATCTTGGTCATTGTACTTAACCTGTCTACATCTCAATTTTTGATACAATTAGACAAATACTATACCGGCCAGTATTAGACAAATACGATACTGGCCAGACAAATACGATTCAAATATGATTTTGAACAGTAAGTTCAAAATCAACGTACTGTTCAAAGTCAACGTAAGCTATTTTATGAGGACACTGAGACACTACCGGCATTGCATGGCTCCATGCTGGCTTTGGATGAGAATGTATTTCGCATTGTTAAACCGCCAGTTTTCAGCAGTGACCCCATGTGGTCATAACAGAAACAGCAGCAGCAGAAAATAGGCATGTGCTGTCAGAAATGATCAGATTCATCAATTCTTTCCTCTGATATTTGTTTGTTGACAGGACTGTCCATTTGGACCACAGAAGCCTGTGCCTCAGATTCTTGAACCATCTGAGACAGAAAGACTCAAGAAAGGGATAATGAATGCTGTCAATCTGAATATGAGAGTCTGAATGATTGCTGTAAATATTGAAAGATGATCTATGTAAATCTCATACATATATATGAACTGGTGAAAGAGTTCACTATCATTTTTACAGAAGCAGCATAGGAACAGTTTATCTCTCCTTATAATATAACCATGAGAAACCACTTTGGAAATTTTATTTGTACCTTATAAATCCCAGCAAGCTCTGAGACTGAATTTTAGTGAATGGGTGGGATTGGCATGCTGTTACCCAAGCTGTAATCCATGAAAGGCCTCCTGGCCTGAAGTTCTGGAGGCGTTGGGAGGCCTAGTGTTTATAAATACAACCAGAAGTGTTTATATAATGAGTACTTCGAATATATTAAACAACTGGCATGTCAGATGACGAATTTACATATTTCATAATTTTTTTTTCAGAAAACATCATGTCAATCTTAATTCCATGATTTCTACAATCTACTCATAGGGATTAAATAAAAGAAGTATAATTTTTAAATAATCTTTTACTTTCTTAAGTCTATGGATGCTTAGAACTATAGAGCTGCAAGAAAATTTCCATTGGGAGCAAAACCATATAAACCCAAAGATATGGATGTGAATGGTCAGCTGAATTATAATAAATTTAGATACATAATTATAAAGCTTTATATGATTTCAAGGTAATTTGACCATATTTAAGAATTTATATAATAATTTCATTAACAAAATTATATGAGACATAAAATGTTTGAAGGTACTTCCTTTCCCCCCCTGTATGTACATGGTATAAAATTAAAAGGGTACTAAGAAGGTTGACAGTGAAAAGTGAGTCTCCCTGCCTCCATTCATCGTTAGATATTCAATTCATCTCCTCTGAAGCAAACTGCAGATCTGAAGTCATTTTAAATTTTTAATGAAGTATTTTAAATCTTTAAAATAAAATTTATAATTATAACATATTGAAAATCTTAAAAAAAATCAAAGGTATAAATAATCCTCTTTGCATACTGTCTTCCAGCCTTTCAGTTTCATTTCCAAAATCAACCAAGGCTACCAGAGATAGTCTGTACACACACAAGTAAGTGTGTGCGTGTGTGTGTGTGTGTGTGTGTGTGTGTGTGTGTACAGTGCCCTACTCCTTGCTTGTTTTACTCAGCAATTTTAACAATGTATCCTGAAGATAATTCATTCACTTAGGTTATTTCTTATCCCATGCTATAAGAAATCAGCTGTAAATTTGAGCAAGTATATTCATACAATAAATTTAGAGAAATGGAATTGTTTGATTAAAGCCTATATGCATTTGTAATTCTGACAAGTATTGCTAAACTATCTGAAAGACATTTTTAAAAGGTTGTTCTTCAAGTAATTCAAAGAAACTCAGACATGTTTTACATTTTAATTTTATTACAAATCCTGGTTTAATAATTAATGGAGTGGGAAAGAAGACCCTGGAAAGTTTTGAAAAAAAGAATGGCATGATCACAACATTCTAGCCAGTGGGCTGAGAACAGACTATACTGAGCATGACAGAAAGACGCAAACCAGTGAAAAGGTTACAACAAAAATATTGGTAAACCGAATGCAGCAACATGTGTAAAGGGTAATATACCATGACCCAATGAGACTGTTGCAGGAACGCAAGGTTGATTTAACACCTAAAGGTCAATTAATATAATATACTATATTAAAGGAATAAAAAAAGCCCATCTCGATAGATAGGGGGGGGAAATGTTTTGACAAAATCCAGTACCCTTTCATGATAAAAATGCTTAACAAAGAAAAGGCAAGCGGAACTTCTCCAACCTGTTAAAGGGCATCTGCAAAAGACCCACAGCTAACGTCATACATTATAGTGAAAATGCATGCTTTTCCGCTAAGAACAGGAACAATATAAGGATGTTCATCCTCACCACTTCAACATTGTATTGGAGGTTCTAGCTAGGGTAATGAGGCAAAAAAAAACAAAACAAAACAAAAAACAAAAAACAAAAAAAGAAAGAAAAAGAGCTTTCGGATTGTAAAAGGAGAAATAAAACTGTCTCTCATTGCAGATGACATGAGTTTGTATATAGCAAAAATCTAAGGCAGCTACAAACTCCCCCCAAAAAACTGTTAGAACTAATAAATGAGTCAGCAAGGTTATAGGATATAATGTCAGTATCTAAATGTCAATTGTAGTTCTATACACTTGCAATGAACAATATAAAAACAATTGTTTATAATAGCATTAGAAAGAATAAAGTACTTAAATAAACTTAATAAAATTTAATAAAAGTGTAAGGCTTATACACTGAAAACTGGAAAACATTGTTGAAACTAAATATGACTAAAGAAACTAAAGATGACCTAAATAAATGGAATGTTCTCTCATGTTCATGTTTTAGAAGATTTGATGTTGTCAAGATGACAATACTCCTGAAATTGATCCACAGATTCAACACAATCCCTATCAAAATCCCTTTCAGGGGGATTAATTAACAAGTTCATCTTAAAATTCATGTGACAATGCAGAGACCCTTAATAGCCAAAAGAGTCTTGAAAAAGAAGAACAAAGTTGGATGACTCACATCTCAATTTTAAAACTTACTACAAAGCTACAATAATCAAGACATACAGGTCAGTGAAATAGAATGGAAAATTCAGTATAAATCCAGTGTATGATCAACTGACATCAATAAGTACCATTTAATAAATACCAGTACCATTTAATGGGAGAAAGAAGAGTCTTTCTGACAAATAGTACTGGGACAATTGGATAGCCACATCAAAAAAAAAAAAAAAATGAAGTTGGACCTTTACCTCAAAACATATACCAAAATTAACTCAAAATGGATCGAAGACCTAAATGTAAGAGCTAAAAATATAAAAATCTTTGAAGGGTAAATCTTCACAATCTTGAGTTAGGCGATGTTTCCTAAATATGACACTAAAAGCACAATCAATAAAATGAAAAATAGAGAAGTTGGATTTCATCAAAATTAACTTTTATGTTTCAAAGGACACCATCAAGAAAGTGAAATTCACTACAGCCATGCCACCCTGAACGTGTGCCATCTCATCTGATCTCAGAAGCTAAGCCGGGTCAGCCTGGTTAGTACTTGGATGGGAGACTACCTAGGAAGACCAGGTGCTGTAGGCATAAAAAAAAAAAAAGAAAAGAAAGAAATTTAACCCACAGAATGGGATAAAGTATTTACAGATCATATATCTGTAAGGGACTTATATCCAGAATGGATATAAGAGACATGTCCAGAATGGATATAAGAGACTTATGTCCAGAATATATAAAGCCCTCTTAAAACAATAATAAAAAGACAAATAATCCAGTTTAAAAATATCTGATCTGAATAAACATATTTTTGAAGAAAATACACAACTAGCCAATAATCACATGAAGAGAGCTCAACATTCACTAGAGAAATGCAAATCAAAAGTGAGATATCATTTCATATCCATTAGGGTGATTACTGTTGAAAAAACAAAATCAAAAACAAAACAAAATAAAAAGTATTAGTAAGAATGTGCAGAAATTGAAACTCTCGTACACTACCAGCGGGAATGAAAATGGTGCAGCTCCTTTGGAAAATAGCCTTGCAGTTCCTCAAAAGATTAAACACAGAGTTCTCATATAACCCAGCACTTCCACAGCTAGGTACATACCCAGCAGAAGTGAAAACATATGTCCATACGAAAACTTATACATGAATGTTCATAGCAGCATTATTTATAATAGCCAAGATGTAAACAAGTTAAATGGATGACAAATATCTATTTGTCAGTTACAAATGGATAATGATATGTGGCATATCCATTGTTAAAAACAAGGCAACAAGCCCAAAATGGAGTCTCTTATGCTGAGCCTCACTTCACCAAACCTAGACTTAATTATAGTTTTTGCTCTCCCAGAAATGGAATCGAACCAGTCAATGCCTGATCAACACTAGTTAGATAATCTTCATGATAGACCCCTGCCATCTTCTTTGCAATAACCAACCCACTTTTTTTACCTAATATAACTTCCTTGTTCCTGATCCCTTTTGCTTGCAGAAGTCTTTCATTTTTGTACAGCTCCTACCAGCTCCCTTCTGTCTCCTAGACTGATGCTTTCTGATTCCAATTAATTTTTGCTCAAATAAACTCTTACAAATTTTAATATGCTTCAGTTTATCTTTCAAAACCATACAATAGAATATTATTTGGCTACAGAAAGGAATGAAGTACTGAAGGATGCTACGACACAGGTGAATCTTGAAATTAGTATACCAAGTAAAAGAAGCTAGTCACAAAAAAACCCCCAACATATTGCAAGACTCCATTTATATGAAATGTCTAGAAGAGGCAATTCCATAGAGGCAGAAAGTAGATAAGTAGTTATTAAGGACTGGGGGAAGTTAGTGATGAGGGGCTATAACTAATGCGCACAAGGTTTCTTTTGGAGGTGATGAAATGTTCTTGAAATGATTGCGGTGATTGCTGCGACTATACTAAAAACCATTGAATGGTACATCTAAAGGGGTGAAATGTTTAGTATATGAATGAAATCTCAATAAACTTGTTATAAGAAAAAGGAAAAATAAACCCTATACCCGACAACCTAAGTTTAACTCCATGCTTTCCACTGGTGGTGTAACTTTTGGAATATTATTTAATTTGTGTATGCCTTAGTCTACCCATTAGATAAATGGAGTTGTTATAAGGATTAAGAGTCAATATATTTCAAGCACTTAGAACAGCATCTGGTAAAGAGAAAATATTGTCACTTACACTCTATAGATTCCCAGGTCAGTACTGCTTCTTCTTGACCTTGCTTTCTGTTTCCCTTTTCACGAAACTATTTGAAAGAGTAGGGGGCGTGCTCAATCTATTGGGCTTATTCTCTTACAGTACTGTGGAAGAGTGTAAATAAAACATTTTTAAAAGCTCACGAGTCTTTATTACACGCTTAACTCAATTTCTTCTTTTATAAGCGAACGTCTTTTACCTATTTTGACCCTCTTGGGATGCCATTCTTTTCCGCCCTCAGCGCGCATGCGCAGAAGCCGCGTGCCCTTTCGTCTAAGTGCTTCTGCAACTCTGACAATGGCGACTCGCGGTGTGGGGCTGCTGACCCGTTTACCCCTATGTGCTCAGAAACGTCGCGTCCTGCATCCTATCCACAGGCTTCTCAGTTGCCCAGGAACTGTGGCCACAGATGTCAGGAGAGAAGAGCAGTCCTTCGGAAGCGCGGAGACAGGTGATGGTGCCGTGTCCTGGGTTTGCTTTATAGCTCCGATCCACCGCAGGCGAGGGAAACGGGAAGAGACTGAGATCGTGGGCACACGCGTGGCGGGTGGAAACGGCCGTGGAACCTTTGGCAATAGGATGAGTCTGTGTCCCATGCTCCTCAGGTCTCACTAGGGGAACGTAAGGCCTCCCAGTTGCTCAAGTGTTGCTGGGGTGTGCGACGTTACTTTCTTCGCGCACTCCTGTCCACAGTAATGAAATTGTTTAAGCCTCTCTCAAGTTCAGATCAAGAACACAGTTTGCTAGTATTTTACAACTTGGCGAAATAATGTTCCCAGTAATAACAATGATGCCACACATCAGTCAGTTACTTCATCATTCACAAATGTATCTGATTTTGATACTTACAAGTTTCTGATGGAAGGCAGCTATAATAAAGTCTTGATGAATAACCAGGATTCCTGTCTCCCAAATGTAGGGCTCTACCTAGGAAATTTACTGCTGTCGATTTTATTCTTTTAACCGTCTTGAGCAAAATCAACCTGGTAACAGATAACATCCACTGGAACAGGCCGTTGTCCTACAGACTTTCTATTGCTTGTGTATTGAGAAGCTCACTATTATTGAACCCCTCTTGTGACTGACCCAAGAGCTGTGCATACCTAACTTAAAATTCTTAAAACAATCTAGCAAGAAATGTGTCACTGTCTCCATTTCACAGATGTCAAAAGAGGCTCAAAGAGCTAAATGACTTGTGCAAGGTCTCATAACTGAAATTAGACGAGTGGACCTGTTAAAATGTGTTGATTTCTACAATTTTTGGAACTATAATTTTAAGACGTGAAATTATTTCTGGGAACAGTTCTAAAGTAGGCTAAACATGTTAAATATTTTCCCTTAAACAACAGGATTGCTCTCTTCATCAGACTGTGTGAAAGACATATTGACAGTGAGAAGTGTTACTTAATAAGACATTTCATTGAAATACTGATTGCATTATATTTAGTAAAAGCTTCTTCTGTTAAAAATAGTTAACTGAAAATTGAATAAGGATTCTGCCAAAGAAGCTATTGTAATTTAACATCTGTATAGTTGTTTAAATTTGAGAGGTTTTTTTATGCTCTGAGAAATAAAACTCTGTAAATTTGGTTTGGAAGGAATTATTGTTTTTGCATTTTATACATTAGGAAACAGGCTAGTCCAAATGGCTAAGTTCAAACTTACCCAGCTAGTCAATAGCTAAAATAGGAATAAAACCTTCTGATTCCAAGGCTACACTTTTCACTTATTACAGCTTTGTTGTTTTTCTTAGGAAATGTGCTTCAATTTGTATCATTAGGGTAATATAATGGCTAAGTATTCAGGGACTCTTGTGGGTCATAACAAATGACAAAATCCTCGTTTGCATTGCTTTTCCATTTTTAAAAAGGGTAACAACATCTTATACTCATTTGGAAGCATATAATTTTATAATTGAAAGAAACTTGAGAAATACTCAATTTAGTTTTTCACTCAGTGTGAGAACTCATTGCCAAAACATTCCTAGTAACATTTTCTAGTAACAAGGAACACACTTTCATAAATCAGCCCAATTTATGAAACTGATCTCACAGTTGGTCAGTTCTTCTTCTTGATCCGGAAGCGAATTCATCTTCGATCTGAAGATGCCCTGTTTTTCTTGGTCAACAATGTCATTCCACCCACCAGTGCCACGATGGGTCAGCTCTACCAGGAACACCATGAAGAAGACTTCTTTCTATACATTGCGTACAGTGATGAAAGTGTCTGTGGTCTGTGAAGCTACTGCCCCTTCAGTGGGGGGTCCCATTCTACAAAGAAAGAGGTGGCCCCCTTCCTTGCCCTCTTTCTTCTTCAGGCTCAAACACACCGTTCAGGACCTATACTTCCTAATGTTTGAGGATCTTTTCCAGACCTTTGTAGCAAGAGTGTTAATG
The DNA here is from genome assembly GCF_000325575.1 of Pteropus alecto. Taxonomy (NCBI): domain Eukaryota; kingdom Metazoa; phylum Chordata; class Mammalia; order Chiroptera; family Pteropodidae; genus Pteropus; species Pteropus alecto. The sequence continues at coordinate 1,713,436 of NW_006443566.1, forward strand.
GGGAAGATGGCCTCTAGAAACCACCAAGCTGGGGGGTTGGGGGGGAAGCTCTGATAATGGTAGAAAAATGATTATGATGAGCTAAAATCTACCGATTTCTCATTTCCCTGTTAATCTTAGTTTTGACATAGCTTTCATGGGAGTAGTGGAAAGAACCCTGATTTAAGAATAAGAATACATAGTGTATTATTCAGGACCCTTTTGGGTACAGGTGACAGAAACTAACTCAAATTAGCATAATAGGAAAGGGAGGCTTACAATCCATGTTAACAATCCATGTAACCAAACTTCAGAAAGAGACATAGCTGCTTTTTGGTTGACTAGATGGATGTGGTCAGTATTGTTTTCCTCAGCTGTTACTTGATGGCCTCATTATCTCAGATTCTTCTATATGGGGTTGTTGATGGTGGGGGCATGGCCACCAGCAGCTCCATGTTCACGTGCTTGTAGCTTTCTCCAAATGAAAGTATAAAAATACATTTTACCTGAATTTGAAAAATTCTAAGAAATAGCTCTTGACTGATCACACATACACCCTTTGGGCTATGAAGAGCTTTCCAAAATGTGTGATAATCCTGGCCTCTCTGATGAGGTAAGGGTACATGCACTGGGTGGGATAACTGTATTAATGTGTTATTCACACCACAAGTACACATGGTTTTCTGTAAGCAGAGATGTGCTGTTACGGAACAAGGGAGGACAGGTGCTAGGCAGCTAAACAACAGCTAAATTCTGCAAGAGGCCACCTAGCTTATGAGATGTGCAGTTTTTTTCCACTGGTAGTGACACCTGCTCTGTCTATCTCAAAGGATTATTGGAGATTCAGAAGACAGTGTATATGTGAAGGTGCATGGAAACCTGTTAGGTGCTGCACAAGTAGAAGAGTCTCTATACCGTTCAGGACCTGTACTTCCTAATGTTTGAGGGTCTTTTCCAGACCTTTGTAGCAGGAGTGTTAGTGGGGAAGATGGCCTCTAGAAACCACCAAGCTGCAGGGCGGCGGGGGGTGGGGTGG